>NC_060146.1:223029703-223375953 GCF_021461385.2 Schistocerca piceifrons
ATCCGTGGACCCTCCATGTCAGCAGGGGACTGTTCAAGCTGGTGGAGGCTCCGTGATCGTGTGGGGCGTGTGCAGTTGGAGTGATATGGGGCTCCTGATACACGTAAGCATCTTGTCTGATCACCACATCCTCTCATTCATGTCCATTGTGCATTCCGACGGACTTGGGCAATTCCAGCAAGAGAATGCGACACCCCACACTTCCAGAATTGCTGCGGAGAAGTATTCCAAATTTGTAATGCACTGCTTGTAATGGAACTTTTATAAGCCTGGTACTTTTCTTTTCGTGGACGGTGGAGCAAATGTACGTTTTAATAGAGCCAACGTGGGAATTTTACGCGCGCCCGTTGAGTAAACAGTGTGGTTTACGAACTAGAAACATCCCTCAACTGCCGCTGGAGTGCGTTGCGATCGCGTATACCACGTTGGGGCCCACGTACCTTATGCACAAGTAGCATCGTTCCTGAGCGCTAAGCAGCAATTTGAACTTGGCACGCTCAGCGTTAACGTTCGACAGCACGGTCCGTGTGCCGACGGCTTTATGATGATGAGCATTCGCTGTAACGAGACACGAAATTAATAAAATATTTGTGGTCCGGACAATCACTCATCTAAATGCATCTGTGTATCAACCGAGTATGCAGCGTATTAAACAAATGTATTCCATATTTTGAGAGGTGGTAGTGTAGACTAAAGCCATACAAAAACGTACAGTAAACTTGGGCTCTAAAATGCAGGCGTTTAGAGCACTGAGGTGTTTTCGCCTTTGCAGCTGTGAAACACGTCTGTTCTACAGCAAGCTCTTCACTGTTAAGAACGACGCACAGAATGCAGTTAATGTATAAGAAAACGTTCCTCTGTTGTTGTCCAGGGATACGGCATGCAGTAAACATCTTGCAGTGTTGTCGGTGTAAACCGTTTTCACAGTTGTGGGTGAGTGCACAGCGTACTTAGTTCTAGTGGAACCACCGTATGTTTTGATAAGTTTGTAAAATGATTTTACATTGCACTTATATCTTCCCATTTACTAACATGACGGTAGCCTATCATTTCACAAGGAAAATGCTGACACGATGCCCTTTTATGGTCTTGCGAGTGGAAGCAGCTGTCGATCCCGTGGCCTGTATGCCGACAGATACACAGAACGCAGGGCACCGTCTGCTCCAGTATTCAGCGGTCTTTCCCAGCGACCAGCGGACTCTGTCTCTGCAGATGCAACACCGCCGTATCTTGGCAGACCTCCTGTTGCGGAGGAGCGAGTGAAAGCAACCTGTCGAAGGAGGTCCTGGAACCAGTGGACGTACAGTTTCAGCAGCTATCGGGGTTAACCGTGCTCCAGTGTGGGCGATCCTGAATGAGGAATTGCTATACCCGTACCATGTACAAGGTGTCCAGACCTTCCGGCGACAAGATCAGCTTGCCAGAACGGAGTTCTGCCAGCGGCTGTTTCAGTGAGGTGTTGATGATACACTTTTCACAACATGGATACTGTTCACAAAAGAAACTTGATTCATACGAGACGGAACTGCCAATTTTCATAACCAACGTGTTTGCCGATGCAGATCCACAGGCAGTTGAAGGACATCGGCGGTGATTTTCAGTTGGTATGGGCAAGAATTATTGGCCATGGGCTAAAAGGGTCTTACAGATTACATAACAGGTCGACTGGTGCAAAGTATCGTCAGTTCTACCAAACTACATGCCTCTCCTGATAGAGGAGGTACCGTTCCAACAACGGGTGATGTTCATGCATGATGCAGCGATGTCCGAGATCACGTCACATTTAATCGGCAACTGATTCATCCAGGGAGGCCCAATACTTCTGCCAGTTCGTTCTCTCGATCTTCAATTCTCGGACCTTTGGTTGCAGGGACACATCATGTCTTCGGTGTATGCCTGCCAGAGCATCCGCAACCAACCTGGAGTTTCTCAGAGAGTGTATGATTCGCTAAGACGTCAGGCAGAAGCATTCCTTACGTTGAATTGACACCGTATTGAGGACCTCCTTTAGCGATTTCTCACAAGTGAGTGTGTTAAGTAATAGCAAACAGGTTACCTTAGGAGCTCTGCTGTTTTACAATAGCAGAATAAAGTGCTGGTTAACAGCATTATGTATCCCGTTCGTAACAGCACAGAGCTGGCAGTAGAAGAGACGTTACAACACTGCCACCGTGTTAAAAAGACGTACCCCGGTCTCTGGTTGTAAAAGAGTATCGGTAAACGCGAGAGTTGTCGTTGTAATTGTGCAGGTCCGTGACATCCGGCGACTGCTCCCTGCAAAGCGCTCACCTTGCTTTTTCTAAAGATGTCCCTTCGCTGCAGTGGGAGCGTTTGGGCGTGGCCTCGTATGGAAGTGGAACTGAAATCCTGAACTACTTTGCACCAAGGAGCACACAGCTCGTCTTTTTCGAGGGACGCCTTTCAGTAATTCCTGTGGTTTCTGAACACAGCTCAGTCCACAGTGCACTAGGTGTGTTGCGCAACATGTCGTTTATTCTTAAAATCCTGAGAACACTCAGGTTAAATCTTTAATTAGTGTTAGCTCACGTTTGCGAAGGCACTACCCACCGATCCGCGATTAAGTATTTTTGATGCAATGATTGACACATTTTAGCAAATAAGTGGTGAGACCCACCACCGGTCCGAGCGTCTACTGCGTGCTACAGTACACGGTGTGGCACTCAGAACTTTTTTTTAATCCTTGGAAAATTACAAATAGGATTTAAAAATTGGAATAAAAGTTTTTCGTCTCGACAGTGGACATCCAAGGACACAAAACTCGGCCCTCGTGCTCTACCCTCAGGAGGCGGGAGGGAGATCAACTTCGAAATCTTACGTAGAGCCAAAGTTTTTTATTGCGGATAAAGATTCTCCTGAAAAAATATGTAACTTCATCATTATTTTTCCGTTGCTTGATATAAGAAGTGTCGAAATAGATGACAGAGGAATAGAAAAACAATTAATAAGCTCGAAAGGGGAAAGGCCGCTGGACCTGATGGGATACCAGTTAGATTTTACACAGAGTACGCGAAGGAACTTGCCCCCCTTCTTGCAGCGGTATACCGTAGGTCTCTAGAAGAGCGTAGCGTTCCAAAGATTGGAAAAGTGCACAGGCCATCCCCGTTTTCAAGAAGGGGCGTCGAACAGATGTGCAGAACTATAGACCTATATCTCTAACGTCAATCAGTTGTAGAATTTTGGAACACCTATTACGTTAGAGTATAATGAATTTTCTGGAGACTAGAGATCTACTCTGTAGGAATCAGCATGGGTTTGGAAGAAGACGATCTTGTGAAACCCAGCTCGCGCTATTCATCCACGAGACTCAGAGGGCCAGAGACATGGGTTCCCAGGTAGATGCCGTGTTTCTTGACTTCCGCAAAGCTTCTGATACAGTTCCCCACAGCCGTTTAATGACCAAAGTAAGAGCTTATGGACTATCAGACCAATTGTGTGATTGGATTGAGGAGTTCCTAGATAACAGGACGCAGCATGTCATTCTCAATGGAGAGAAGTCTTCCGAAGTAAGAGTGATTTCAGGTGTGCCGCAGGGAGTATCGTGGGACCGTTGCTATTCACAATATACATAAATGACCTTGTCGATAACATCGGAAGTCCACTGAGGCTTTTTGCGGATGATGCTGTTGTATATCGAGAGGTTGTAACAATGGAAAATTGACTGAAATGCAGGAGGATCTGGAACGAATTGACGCATGGTACAGGGAATGGCAATTGAATCTCAATGTAGACAAGTGTAATGTGCTGCGAATACATAGAAAGAAAGATCTTTTATCATTTAGCTATAATATAGCAGGTCAGCAACTGGAAGTAGTTAATTCCATAAATTATCTGGGAGTAGGCATTAGGACTGATTTAAAATGGAATGATCATATAAAGTTGACCGTCGGTAAAGCAGATGCCAGACTGAGATTCACTGGATGAATCCTAAGGAAATGCAATCCGAAATCTAAGGAAGTAAGTTACAGTACACTTGTTCGCCCACTGCTTGAATACTGCTCAGCAGTGTGGGATCTGTATCAGATGGGGTTGATAGGAGAGATAGAGAAGATCCAACGGAGAGCAGCGCGCTTCGTTACAGGATCATTTTGTAATCGCGAAAGCGTTACGGAGATGATAGATAAACTCCAGTGGAAGACTCTGCAGGAGAGAGGCTCAGTAGCTCGGTACGGGCTTTTGTTGGAGTTTCGAGAACATACCTTCACCGAGGAGTCAAGCAGTATCTTGCTCCCTCCTACGTATATCTCGCGAAGAGACCATGAGGATAATATCAGAGAGATTAGAGCCCACACAGAGGCATACCGACAATCTTTCTTTCCACGAACAATACGAGACTAGAATAGAAGGGAGAACCGACGGAGGTACTCAAAGTACCCTCCGCCACACAACGTCAGGTGGCTTGCGGAGCATGGATGTAGATGTAGAAAATCGATAAAAATAAAAAAAATATGCTCGATAGAAAATCGATAAAATAAAAAAAACGCCTCTAAGAGAACAAAGTACTACTATGTCCACGTCGTTGTTCCCGGTTAGTGCTAAAGACAGTTTTCAATTCGTTGTTAATGAACTGCTCCAACTACCTACTTTCCGTTTCAGCGATAACTGTCAAGGAAAATGCAGCAATAATGTGGAAAAAGTAACGAATTATGGTCTGGCAAATCACTCTGTTTTTGCTACAAAAACAAGTTTTCTCAGAGTTTAGAGTAACTGCTTTTCTAGCCTCCTGGCATCCTAATATGATGATTATTTCTTGTGGTCTTCAACGTTTTTTTTTAACCCAGTTCGGTTTCTGTCAAGCAAGAAACAAAATGTTAAATACAAAAGTTACTTATCTTTTCCCAGAGAATTCGAATTCGCAATAAAAATGTGGGTTCGATGGGAGTCATCGATCTTGGTGGCCAAATCATTCGCTCGCACTGTCCATAATGTTCTTTAGACCAACTGCGAACAATCGTGGCCAGGTTATACGGCGCATTGTCATCCATAAAAATTCCATTGCTGCTTGGCAACCTGAAATTCATGAATGGCTGCAAATGGTCTCCGAGTAGCCGAACATAACCATTCCAAGTCGATGATCGGTTCACTAGGACCAGAGAAACCAGCCCATTCCTTCTCAATACAGCCGCCACCAGTGCCTTGTTGATAACTTGGGCCTATGGCTTCGTGGAGTCGACGCCACATTCTAAACTCGTTGTCAGCATTCACCAACTGAAATCGGGACTCATGTGAACCCTACTTTGACCCTCCCCCTCCCGCCCCCTGGAGACGAATAACTTCTTATCTCTGTTGACCCATTGTGGATATGGGGCGGTTGCCAGTCGAATATTTACCTACTCCTTCAAAAGATGCACTCCAAATACGAATTCACGGAATCCAGATATTGATGACTACAATATGCAAGTATCGATGTATATGATTTTCTATACAAGATGGAATTATTGTGATGCCGAAACTGGTTGCCTAATAAAACAACTTCTCAAAACATACAGTTGTTTGGCGATTGTCGTTGGTAAATGGACAATTTTTATTCCAACCTTTTGTAATCCGATTTTTAGTTTGAATC
Source organism: Schistocerca piceifrons (assembly GCF_021461385.2). Taxonomy (NCBI): domain Eukaryota; kingdom Metazoa; phylum Arthropoda; class Insecta; order Orthoptera; family Acrididae; genus Schistocerca; species Schistocerca piceifrons. Next base: position 223,035,285 of record NC_060146.1, read on the forward strand.
TTCTCACTCTGTACATTGTGGAGCGTTGTTTGGTCAGTAGCAAGCAGGATGTTATTCCCACTTGGATGGTGCCACGTTACGCCATTAAGTGTCACGCTGGAAACTCCACATGTCGTCCTCCCCAGCCTGTAGGTATTATGACATATTGTATCACATTACGCATATTCGATACTGATAATAACATAAATGTTATGACGTGTTTCACAGTGGCGAATATTAATAAATGTGTACACTTCAGAGCGCATGTTTACTGGCCTTTTTTATGTTTCGATCCATGCTATCACCTATCAAAATATGCAGTACCGTCTATATGCTTCTAGGGCCCACAGTACGGGAAGACTGCGGATAAAGGACAAAGATAAATTAATGGAGATACCTGTCTATATATACATGGGTAATCCGCAGCTTCTGGTTATGTATCTGGCGATCCTTGTTTGGTTTACCACCCCCATTTTCCCATTGCAGTTGGTTGGGTATTCCTCTTAGACTCGTTAACTAAACGAACAATACACCCCAACAGAGGCCGACATGAGATATGGCAGTCAATGAAAAACTGGAAACCGCTCACGACGAATGAACTAAAACTCTCAAACAGAAACGTTTCTTCACAAAATGGCGATGTTGAAATTACTCTTCTCCGTTATTAAACAGCAGTACAGGCATTGCTCACAACTTTCTAACTACAGGTAAGAAATGTAATTATGTGTCACATTAGGCAGGAGAATGGAAATCGCAATAAGACAGTAGTTTTATTAGCATACTCTAATCCTCGCAGTTAACGCAGAAATCAGGTTTTTAGGAGTAAATCGAGTGGGGTGTTTGCCTGGTAGGCAGGCAGCCCGCACTACTCTCGTGGATGCCTTATGGACTGACGTGACGGCGGCGTGGATGTGCGTCAACTCAAAACGTACGGAACCGCGCGAAAATGTGCTTACAATGTAAAGCAGTCATACCAGACACAAAGGCACGAGCCATTCGCATGCAAAACTGCGCTTCCTACCACGAGACAAATCCGAATGATCACCTATTCAAAGAGGGGAACTTTGGTAAAGCGGAGATACAAAATATCCAAATAGTAGGACCAAAACAACACTCACAATGTCGTGACTTGTTGCTACATTTCCCTCTGTAAGATATTGGTATCTCAGTGTCATAACCTGCCTTTTGGCAATCATATTCTAACATAGGTTTCTACTTAGGCACACAAAACTGATGGTACAACACAGAGAGGCTCTGGTTATATGGCGATCTTGTAGCTTTACTTGTGGTTTTTCACATTGTAGTCTTACAAATTCAATGTTCTTTTTTTTAATTTTTATTTTTTCAGATATCTAAGTTATTTTACGCAGAGGGAAATAATCAACGGCATTGAAATGTGTGTTTTTGGTCCTATTGTCTCTATATTTTGTTTCTTCGCTTCGCCAAAGTTTCTGTCTTATACTTTGAAACGGTGTTTGTAAAGTCTCTGTCGCCGTTAAGACACGCAGTGTTGCATGCGACTCGATCATTCCACTGTTTCTTGTGCGAACAATTTACATTCTTAGCGGATTTTCGTGCGGCTCTGAGCTTACGAAGCCACGCCCTACGCTTATTAATATGGCAGAGACGTAAGCAACCGAAAGCCTCGTGCATGTTTAGATACAAAGACAGGCATTTAATTTCTTGGTTTTTAGAGGTTTGGTAAGTCACGAAAGTACTGGGATTGCAGTATTAGCGTGTTAATGACTTTCTGTCGGATAGAACAGGTTTATTTTAACCGTTAGAAGTGGGTGTCGATAGCGTGCAACTGTAAAATGTGGGAAAACGGTGACTGGCAGTAGTCAGTGTTATTTTTATAACAAACAGAACCGTACAACATGTTTAAGTGGCTACAGACTCCCAGCAACAATGCGCAGCACATGCGTTACACATCACCTTATACGAGGGCTATCCAGAAAGTAAGTTCCGATCGGTCGTGAAATGGAAACCACTGCAAAAATCAGATGAAGCTTTGCACAGATGTGGTGGGCAATGTGTGTAGAACGCCCGTCGATCGCGTCGCATCTCTCTTTTCAGTTCTGAGCGAACAGTGAGCACGTAAATGTGCCTAGAAAATAATGTCTCCCGTTAAGTACGAGGGCCTGGTGAGAAATTTCGCCTGAAGCTATGCAGCCCACGTAACAACTGTCACGCCGTGCCTTCTTCATGACAATTCTGATCTGCACTCTGCAGAGGCAATGAAGATCCCCCTACTGCGTTTTCAGTGGGAAGTGTTTGATCACCCACTATACAGACCGCAATTGACTCCTGAGTTTCATCTCTGCTGGCACGAACCGCTGACCATGAAGACAACATTTTGGCACAGAGAACGAGCTGTAGAGCTGCGTAGAGAATTAGCGGAAAGCACTGGCGGCTGCCTTCTATGACAAGGGTATTGAAAATTGGTGCAACGCCACGACAAATGTGGAAGTCGGAGCGGCGATTATGTAGATAATTAGCTGGGAGATGTGGCTGGTTGTTGGAAATAAAACACTTTTTATTTTCAGAGTAGTGCCCATTTCGCGGACGATCGGAACTTACTTTCTGGATATCCCTCGCAGTATGCGAAATTTAGGAGTGTACGCTTCCGCGGGAAAATCTTCTGTGCTAGCCACTAGCGCAGAGCCATCATCGCTGCTAGACAAGAAAAAATGACACTTTTTGACTATTGCAGTAATTTCTATATTTTCATCTACATCCACGCTCTGTAAAGCAGTGTGAAGTGCAGAGCAGTTGGTACTTGCCGTTGTACCTCGCGTCAGGTTTTCTTCATGTTTCATTCGCGTATAGAGTGCACGAAGAACGAATAAACTATCTGGATGAAAAGTATCCGGACACCTATTAGTGCAGAACAGTATGGGCACGTGGGGTGTGCTGTGGCCTTCTCCACCAGGCATCAGGGCACCTCGAGTATCAGCAACCAAACTGACAGCCTGCAGCCGCGGCTTGCCCGCCTTCGCAGGCACACCGAAGCACTACACAACCGACGGGCAATATTGATGAACAGCCACAGCAACAACCTCAACAACAACAACACCACAGCAAAGACACCAGCGGCCACTAGGGGCCACTACCGGCCCACATAAACAGAAGGAAGAGGTCGCTGCAGATCCCGGAACTATTTTCACACATGAAACCACGTGATGGAAAATTGTTCCGAGGTACTCATCCGCCGAAGCGCTATAAAGGCCGGCGCTCGGCCGCACATCGGCAGTTCATCGACCGCCAGCAGACGTGGTTGTCTGCCGCCCCGGCAGCCCGGCTTGGATCTTCTCGCTGATCTCTGGATTAGGCTCGGTATATCAGAGAAGTCTCTGGCGGAGACTAGTAGGAAATTGTTTCAGTTGTTTTCTATATTATTCTTGTATGTAGTTGTGATTCGAAGACGGATCACTATTTTGTGTTGGTGTTATACGTGGAGAATTTGTTCTCGTTAATTGAACAGCCCAATAAATTGTTTCGGACTTTGATCGTTAGTTTCTTCTGCTTACGCAGACATATCAGGGTTGTACCTCCTTTCACCTTTATTACGGATTTGCTCGGAACACTTTCAGTGAAGTGTCTGAATGTCTCTTGAGTACTGGCTACCCATTCTTCCCGAAGCGCAGAAACTAGAAAAGGAGTGATGACGGGCGCTGGGGTCTGGAGCCAAGTCGACGCTGTAACCCACCTCAAAGATCTTCCATCGGTTTCAGGCAGGCACTCTCGAGAGGCCAGTGGATTTATGGAAAGTAGTAGGGCAGAAACCCTTGCCCCAGACATGCTGCTTTGTGACTGGGTGCGTGCTGATACGATGAATCATTGTCTCAGAACCGTTACTCTACTGTGTACAGTTCATAGTATCCTCACACATTTAGCTTTTCCTTAAGCGCAATTAGGGGACCGCGGCCTAACTACGAAAACACCCCCCAAAGGAGTAACATCGCCTCCTCCAAACTTCACCGCTGGCGCCAGGGGTGGTGGCAGGTAAGGTTCTCCAGGCATTCGCCACATCCAAGCCTGTTCCATCCGATTGCTGCAGGGTGTAGCGTGATTCATCGCCCCAGATCCCTCGTTTCCAGCCATCCGCTGTAGGAGGCGTCGGTCTTTTCAAAACCCCAAGCTTCGCTTAGCACTAACTACGGAAATGTGCGGCTTACGAGGAGTTGCTCGACCGTTGTACCCCGTCCTTTGTAACTCCTCCGGCACACTCACTGTCCACTGGTAGCACTTTAGAACTGACGAGTGACTTCTTCCGCTAATTTCGTGGGTTTTTTTACAACATCAGTGTTCGGTGGTCTTTGTGGGCAGTACGTGAGGACTGTTTAGCTGTGGTTATTGCTTCGCGTTTCCACTTCGCAGTCACATTACCAACTGTGGTGAGGGTTGAGACGCCTCTGGTGAATTATTTTATTGATGTGACGTCCAGTGAGCGGTCACGCAGGAAGCCAGAGCGTTTTCCTGACCCACCCATCCTGCTCTTCCCGCTTCTCTACTGCAACGCAATACTCGCCGCCTCCTCTTATATCGGATGGTCAGCCTCTTCCCTCGCGTGACATGCAGTGGTCAACTCCATATGAAATAGCGGTGGCTGGTTACTTCCGATCAGATAGTACGATTAAGCGCCTCTGTGTGCGCTGTAATTAGTCTAAGAAGGCTAGGCTACGTCGTTGGGATCACGGATTTACTTCAAACTTTGTACTCCTTCAGTAGGCCATTAAAACAGCACAATGTGCAAGTAGTAAGGGGAACTACTTTGGCAATTCCGAGAAAACGGCGAGAGAAGTTTTGCGCGTCTGTTATGTGGCTTAAGTGTCTGTGGGTAGGTGCCGGACGTCACAGTTCATCGTGCTCCAGTGGTTAGCCTTCGAGCTATGTAAGACGGTTCGGCTCCAGCTCAAAATTAACTTTTTATTTATATTTTTCCACCACCTGTCATATTATTTAAGTTGTGACATTTGCCAGGTAATATAATTAGGAAAACAATCACGTGTATTAGCATGAAGTTTTAGTGAATTTCATGTTATTTGACTACTTACTATTTTTAGTTTAATTTAATTATTAGAAGAAACATATTTGTAACCATCGAAAAGAAAATGAAGAAACGCATAGGGTTTTCCTGAAAATGTATGCTTGTCGTGATTTGCGAAATCCCTTATACACACAATCCGCTAAGGTGCCTGGAACTACTTTGCAGCTCGACGCTTCGGACAGAGAGGCAGGCCCCGTTTGGCAGTAAACCTGCGTGGCAGTGAGAACGAATACTGTAAGCTTTTTAACTTCACAGAATTTACACTTGTACTACAAAAATGAAGGTTTCGGCTGGAATCGAATCGTCCCCTCATACATTCTCGTCTGACGAAGCTCGATCGCTAACCACTTGACCACTATGACCTCTAATGACCGGCACCCACGCACAGATATATCCGTTACATAACAGACGCGTAAAACTTCTCTTGCGGTTTTCTCGGAATTGCCGGAGCAGTGCAGCTCACTACTTGCACATTGTGCTGTTTTAACGGCCTACTGAAGGTATAGAAAGTCTGAAGTAAATCCTTACCTCAGCGTCGTGGCCTCCCCCTGTAAGTTTGACTTCGCAGTCACTGCAGTAGCGATGTTTAGGGTACTGTAAGATGTTCGCGGATCCTGAAGGGGGAGATAGGGAAGAAATTATTTTAGAGCCAAATTTTTTATATGCTTTAAATATTCCCTAGCGAGTCTGTTTTACGATTACTCCCTATGAAGCGTGTCATAAATGTTAAAATATGTTGAAACCGTTATTTACTGTTGGGTGGTGGTGGGGTGGGGGGGGGCCGGAAGGGGTTGTCTCGCGCATCCGAACGTTCGAATCCAACAGATGTAATGCTATAATACTTACCGACGGAATAGGGGTATCGTTAGTTTAGGATACTACCACAGAGAGCATTAGTATCAGCTAAAATACTATTTTCGACAAGATTTCTGTTCCTGGCATGCGAGCGGCTCTAGGCTCTACAGTCTGGAACCGAGCGACCGCAACGGTCGCAGGTTCGAATCCTGCCTCGGGCGTGGATGTGTGTGATGTCCTTGGGTTGGTTAGGTTTACGTAGTTCTAGCGGTCTGATGACCTTAGACGTTAAGTCCCATAGTGCTCAGAGCCATTTGAACCATTTTTTTCTTCCTTACATGATGTGTTTGTGGTAAATAGCCTGAAACCACGTGAAAATCTCGCGTCTGCTTGACGTGTCATTTCGCTTTTTTTTATGTGAAGCAAAATCCGAATGCTTTAAAATGACAAAAAAATCCTATTAATGCGAATACAGAATGTTCGAAAAGTAATCCCAATACTGTAGAAAATGCTTGGATTAGTAAGCGGTAGCCAGATAATCGACATCGCGAGTAAAAGGCCGACTGCACGATACCGGTATTGCCGATTACTGCCGGCCGCAGTGGCCGAGCGGTTCTAGGCGCTTCAGCCTAGAACCGCGCGACCGCTACGGTCGCAGGTTTGAATCCTGCCTCGGGCATGGATGTGTGTGATGTCCTTAGGTTAGTTAGGTTTAATTAGTTCTAGGGGACTGATGACCTCAGAAGTTATGTCGCATAGTGCTCAGAGCCATTTTTTTTTTTTTTTTTTTTGCCGATTACATGTTTGTTCAGTTTCAATATTAAAAATCACAAGTGGAAGGTTTAAACGGTTTCTTTCCATTTTTCGAAACATTTTTCAAGTTGGTGAGAGTCAGTTTGCAGCTTGCGTACAGTAGTATGTAGGATTTTTGAGATATATTTTAACTTCGATTTTTGATGTATGTTTTATAACGACTTCTTTGTGGAGAAACTGACTTATTTCTGAGTGCTGGGATTTTGTTAAAAAAAACATTTTTAAGATATCATTACGTACTACGTTAGACAATATCAGCAGTTTTAAAGCAATATTTCAGATTTTGTTATAGGTTGAAGAGTGTAGAGAGTGGGTCCCACCATCTACCCTCGCAGTCCGCGAAGGCCTCTGGTCGATGTTGTGTAGTGTCCTGTCAATGCAAGTTTCCCTACTTAAACAAAAGAAAAAGAAAAAGAGGACAATCTTAAGGATGTACAGTAAACGTCTTCAGTCAGTTTTTTAATTTGTTGCGTTTTTATTTTATTGAAAAAAAAAAACATGCAAGTAGCAAAATCGAGCGTCACCCCGGTCTGCGCCCTTAATACTGCTTTTTGAAATATTGCAAGTGAGACTTCGGGGGATGGTTGCCGTCTAGCGTCATGCGTCCGTCAGTTCATTGTTTTCCAGCACCTCCCATGGGTCTAACGAACCTGGGGCCACTCGTGCTGGCATTTTTTGCATACGTTCGGTATCCCCTGTTGGTTCTATCCCTCCTGCTTGTAAAGAAACTCGTTTGTAGTCTGACTGGATTTCCCCATTGTCATACCAATTTACGGAAGTTGCGATCTGGCTTATTAACCACTGAGCCTGTATGGTCATTCCATTTCATATTCTCATAAATTGTTAGACTCAAGTACAGAGTGGCTCAAAAGAACGGGACTGAGCGAGGTGGTGCCGTAGTTAGCACACTGGACTGGCACTCAGGAGGAAGACGGTTCAAACCCGCGGTTTTCCTCGGTTTCCCTAAATTGATACAGGAAAATGTCGGGATGGTTGCTTTGAAAGAGCACGGCCGATTTCCTTACCTCATTCGATGGGATCCGATAACCTCGCAGTTTGGTCCCGTTCCCCAAGTCAACCAACCGAGCAGAAGAACGGGAAATTTTGCAACGTGTTGTGTTAATGTTGCGATGTATGCGCCGCCGAATTACATACGGAATGCTGATCTAACTGTCTCGCCATTTAGTAAACAGCGGTGGAAGGACGCGTGGCGCGCCTTTTGTGCTGAAAGCCCGTTACGGGAATGGAAGTGTGGAGGCCGCGCGCCGGGAATTTCTGCGTCATTTCACAACGGATGGCAGGACCGTGTTCCCTCAGCGCACGCAGTCGACACCTGTGTCACACAGTTCTGAAGCAACGGCCCCTGCACAGAAGAAAAGAAGCAATTTGCAGGGAGACCCCGAACCGCTCCTGTTGTTGTTGTTGTTGTGGTCTTCAGTCCTGAGACTGGTTTGATGCAGCTCTCCATGCCACTCTATCCTGTGCAAGCTTTTTCATCTCCCAGTACCTACTGCAACCTACATCCTTCTGAATCTGCTTAGTGTATTCATCTCTTGGTCTCCTTCTACGATTTTTACCCTCCACGCTGCCCTCCAGTACTAAATTGGTGATCCCTTGATGCCTCAGAAAATGTCCTACCAACCGATCCCTTCTTCTGGTCAAGTTGTGCCACAAACTTCTCTTCTCCCCAATCCTATTCAATACTTCCTCATTAGTTATGTGATCTACCCATCTAATCTTCAGCATTCTTCTGTAGCACCACATTTCGAAAGCTTCTATTCTATTCTTGTCCAAACTATTTATCGTCCATGTTTTACTTCCATACATGGCTACACTCCATACGAATACTTTCAGAAATGACTTCCTGACACTTAAATCAATACTGGATGTTAACAAATTTCTCTTCTTCAGAAACGCTTTCCTTGCCATTGCCAGCCTACATTTTATATCCTCTCTACTTCGACCATCATCAGTTATTTTGCTCCCCAAATAGCAAAACTCCTTTACTACTTTAAGTGCTCATTTCCTAATCTAATTCCCTCAGCATCACCCGACTTAATTAGACTACATTCCATTATCCTTGTTTTGCTTTTGTTGATGTTCATCTTATATCCTCCTTTCAAGACACTCTCCATTCCATTCAACTGCTCTTCCAAGTCCTTTGCTGTCTCTGACAGAATTACAATGTCATCGGCGAACCTCAAAGTTTTTATTTCTTCTCCATGAATTTTAATACCTACTCCGAATTTTTCTTTTGTTCCCTTTACTGCCTGCTCAATATACAGATTGAACAACATCGGGGAGAGGCTTCAACCCTGTCTTACTCCCTTCCCAACCACTGCTTCCCTTTCATGTCTCTCGACTCTTATAACTGCCATCTGGTTTCTGTACAAATTGTAAATAGCCTTTCGCTCCCTGTATTTTACCCCTGCCACCTTCAGAATTTGAAAGAGAGTATTCCAGTCAACATTGTCAAAAGCTTTCTCTAAGTCTACAAATGCTAGAAACGTAGGTTTGCCTTTCCTTAATCTTTCTTCTAAGATAAGTCGTAAGGTCAGTATTGCCTCACGTGTTCCAGTGTTTCTACGGAATCCAAACTGATCTTCCCCGAGGTTGGCTTCTACTAGTTTTTCCATTCGTCTGTAAAGAATTCGTGTTAGTATTTTGCAGCTGTGACTTATTAAGCTGATAGTTCGGTAATTTTCACATCTGTCAACACCTGCTTTCTTTGGGATTGGAATTATTATATTTTTCTTGAAGTCTGAGGGTATTTCGCCTGTTTCATACATCTTGCTCACCAGATGGTAGAGTTTTGTCAGGACTGGCTCTCCCACGGCCGTCAGTAGTTCCAATGGAATATTGTCTACTCCGGGGGCCTTGTTTCGACTCAGGTCTTTCAGTGCTCTGTCAAACTCTTCACGCAGTATCGTATCTCCCATTTCATCTTCATCTACATCCCCTTCCATTTCCATAATATTGTCCTCAAGTACATCGCCCTTGTATAGACCCTCTATATACTCCTTCCACTTTTCTGCTTTCCCTTCTTTGCTTAGAACTGGGTTTCCATCTGAGCTCTTGATATTCATACCAGTCGTTCTCTTATCTCCAAAGGTCTCTTTAATTTTCCTGTAGGCGGTATCTATCTTACCCCTAGTGAGATAGGCCTCTACATCCTTACATTTGTCCTCTAGCCATCCCTGCTTAGCCATTTTGCACTTCCTGTTGATCTCATTTTTGAGAAGTTTGTATTCCTTTTTGCCTGTTTCACTTACTGCGTTTTTATATTTTCTCCTTTCATCAATTAAATTCAATATTTCTTCTGTTACCCAAGGATTTCTACTAGCCCTCGTCTTTTTACCTACTTGATCCTCTGCTGCCTTCAATACTTCATCCCTCAAAGCTACCCATTCTTCTTCTACTGTATTTATTTCCCCCATTCCTGTCAATTGCTCACTTATGCTCTCCCTGAATCTCTGTACAACCTCTGGTTCTTTCAGTTTATCCAGGTCCCATCTCCTTAAATTCCCACCTTTTTGCAGTTTCTTCAGTTTTAATCTACAGGTCATAACCAATAGATTGTGGTCAGAGTCCACATCTGCCCCTGGAAATGTCTTACAATTTAAAACCTGGTTCCTAAATCTCTGTCTTACCATTATATAATCTATCTGATACCTTTTAGTATCTCCAGGGTTCTTCCATGTATACAGCCTTCTTTCATGATTCTTAAACCAAGTGTTAGTTATGATTATGTTGTGCTCTGCGCAAAATTCTACCAGGCGGCTTCCTCTTTCATTTCTGTCCCCCAATCCATATTCACCTACTATGTTTCCTTCTCTCCCTTTTGCTACACTCGAATTCCAGTGACCCATGACTATTAAATTTTCGTCTCCCTTCACAATCTGAATAATTTCTTTTATTTCATCATACATTTCTTCAATTTCTTCGTCATCTGCAGAGCTAGTTGGCATATAAACTTGTACTACTGTAGTAGGTGTGGGCTTCGTATCTATCTTGGCCACAATAATGCGTTCACTATGCTGTTTGTAGTAGCTTACCCGCACTCCTATTTTCCTATTCATTATTAAACCTACTCCTGCATTCCCCCTATTTGATTTTGTGTTTATAACCCTGTAGTCACCTGACCAGAAGTCTTGTTCCTCCTGCCACCGAACTTCACTAATTCCCACTATATCTAACTTCAACCTATCCATTTCCCTTTTTAAATTTTCTAACCTACCTGCCCGATTAAGGGATCTGACATTCCACGCTCCGATCCGTAGAACGCCAGTTCTCTTTCTCCTGATAACGACATCCTCTTGTAGTCCCCGCCCGGAGATCCGAATGTGGGACTATTTTACCTCCGGAATATTTTACCCAAGAGGACGCTATCATCATTTAACCATACAGTAAAGCTGCATGCCCTCGGGAAAAATTACGGCTGTAGTTTCCGCTTGCTTTCAGCCGTTCGCAGTACCAACACAGCAAGGCCGTTTTGGTTATTGTTACAAGGCCAAATCAGTCAATCATCCAGACTGTTGCCCTTGCAACTACTGAAAAGGCTGCTGCCCCTCTTCAGGAACCACACGTTTGTCTGGCCTCTCAACAGATACCCCTCCGTTGTGGTTGCACCTACGGTACGGCTATCTGTATCGCTGAGGCACGCAAGCCTCCCCACCAACGGCAAGGTCCATGGTTCATGGGGGGGGGGGGGGGGGGGGGGGGGGAACCGCTCCTATGGGAGACGATATCGAGGCTGTCCCGAGGGCTTCCGTGAGAAGCCCACTGCGCTCTGTTGGACGTCACGCAGAGTTTCAACAGCGGCATCGTTCGAGTTTTCAGCAAATACTGAAAGTGGATCTGAAGTTACATCCGTACAACCTGCCGATCGTTCAGTAGCTTAGCCCTAACGACCTGCTAATGCGCGGATATCATGCTGAACGTACGTTAGCGAAAGTGCACGCCGACGTCAGTATCTTTGTGAAACTTCCCCTTAGAAAAATTTTTGAATGACTGTGCTGGTAAACCCCTTACGTTATTTGATTTTCAAACAGCTGAGCAGAACTGAACGTACTCACACATTCCTCTCTTTACTTATTCTGATCATCAGTAAACTGGCACACAATATTTTGTAGCGCAACGCAATCTGACTTTTAATAATCCCTACAAAAGAGTGGCCCTGATTAACAATAACCTATACCTTCCATGAATCACCTCACAAAAATCTTCATTACTCGAAGTACTGCAATACAGCGAGCGCCGATACTGCCAGCTAAATAAAAGATTCTAACTACTGATAGACATAGTTATCACATGAAAGATTTTGATAGAGAACAAACAATGTATTTACCTTAATAGTGTTCAAAAGTCATATATATATATATATATATATCAGTTCATGACATCCAGTCTTACAAATTTACTGTCTCTGATGGACACACGTCCAGATCGTCCGCTCTCAAAATTCTGCCATCTCTCTCCCCACATCCACCACTGCTGGCGGCTCACCTCCAACTGCGCAACGCTGCGCGCTGTTCACATCCAGCTGCCCAACACTACAATAGCGAATAACAATGCAAACCAGCCACAGATTGCAGACAGCAGAGCCAGTGATTTTCATACAGACCGCTACGTGGCGTTACCAATATAAAAACCTAAACAGCCTACTTACATCATTAACAACCTGTGGGTGTCGGACGAAGCTCACTACTTCCATCTCAGTGGATTTGTCAGTAGACAGAATTTTCGCTACTGGCCACTGGCCTCAGCAAACCCCACGTCAGCTACACACGCGTCCACTGCACAGGAGTGACGTTACTGTATGGTTCTCGTTTCTCCCCTCGGAACTGCGTCTGTCTCACGGTGGGAAGGTATGACATCCATTTAGGCATTCTTGTGTTAGTCTGTGGAATTCCATTTGCTCACTCGTTGATCGTATTACTTTGGTTAATTTAATGTCACGATTTATTCGGAGCTATGTGACATACTACTGGATTTGCTTATCATGTCAGGGTTTTCATGGAAGGTGTTGGATTTGCCTGAGACCTTACAATGGGTCATGGCTAAATAGCCCTTATAGGAGTTGGTCGTTAAGGATATTGTCTTTATCATGTTGCAGATGCTTAAAGATCTGCATTTCTTCCAAAACATCCGGTTTTAAGCCCTTAACTTCGGCATGAAGTAACTCGATATTAACTGGAGGGCTCGGCGCATGAGCCGTTTGCACAAGGTGTTCCGCATAAGTAGAGCCCTTAGTACCGTCACCGCTTCTAGCAGGAATATACTCTTTATACCTGAGACCCAGAGCTCGTCCCGTTTGCCCGATGTAAAATTTCGGACAATCCCCGCATATAATTTTATATACTCCTGATTGGGAAAGTTTATCGCTCTTATTGTGCAAGGAGTGGATTAAATTCACATGTAAACTATTATTAGTAGAATAGGCGACTCTGAAGGTTCTTCTTTGAAAAAGCTTGTGACATTCAAAGGTGACAAAAATCATGGGACAGCGATCCCCACATATGCAGATGGCGGTGGTACAGCGTACACGTGGTATAGGAGGGCAGTGCACTGGCAGAACTGTCATTTGTCATCGGGTGAGTCATACGGCGTGATTATGGCTGCACTTCGGGAATTAACAGACTTCGAATGTGCAATGCCAGTCGGAGCTAGACGCATAGGACATTCCAGTTCGGAAATCGTTATGGAGTTCAATATCCCGAGATCCACAGCGTCAAGACTGTGCCGAGAATACCAAGTTTCAGGCATACCTCCCACACGGACAACGCAGAGGCCGACGGGCTTCGCGTTAACAACAGATATCAGTGGTGTTTCCGTAGAGTTGTCAGTCCTAACACACAGGCAACACTATGTGTGATAACGGCACAAAAGAACGTGGGATGTACGAGGAACCTGCCCGTTACGACGGTGGGGCGAAATCTGGCGTTACTGGGCTGTGGCAGCAGACGACCGACGCGAGTGCTTTTGCTAACAGCACGACATCACCGCCTGCAGAGACTCTCCTGGGCTCGAGACCACGTCAGTTGAACTCTAGACGACTGGAAAACAGTGGCCTGATTAGACGAGTTCCAGTTTCAGTTAGCAACAGCGGATCGCTGTCACCCGTGGTCTAGAGGTAGCGTCTTCCATTGACCAAAACGTCCTCTGTCCAGGATTCTCAATAAAAATTATCAATTTATGCCGACGACTTCCGCATAAGAAGTCACCCTCACTCTGCCAGCGTCCTTGTAAAGAGGGCAGAGGAGCACACAGTGAATCGTGGCACTCTCTTGCGCTTGGCAAGGGAAACTGCCCTTAAAGGCGAAAGACTCAGCAATCATCAACGGCATGAGGATGCAGAAGGCAGGTTAAACTACTGCATTGAAGAATGATAGTGTGTATCTACAGGACATGGGGTTTGTAGCTGAAAAAGTGTCATGATGACCTCTCCATTGGAAACAGATTCCGAAGCAGTCCCCCATTCACATATCCAGCAGAGGCTCCCAAAGGGGAAGGGGTGAACACGAGGAAAAGATTTAATAACGCTTTACGTGTCGGGGCGTGGAATGTCAGAAGCTTCAACGTGGTATGGAAGCTGGAAAATCTAAAAAGGGAAATTCAAAGCCTCAAGCTAGATATAGTACTGATCATTAAAGTGAATGGAAAGCAGACGACGATTTCTTGAATGAGATTTTCACTCTGCAGCGGAGTGTGCGCTGATATGAAACTTCCTGGCAGATTAACATTGTGTGCCGGACCGAGACTCGAACTCGGGACCTTTGCCTTTCGCGGGCAAGTGCTCTACTAACTGAGCTACCCAAGCACGACTCACGCCCGTCCTGGAAACATTCCCCATGCTGTGGCTAAGCCATGACTACGTAATATCCTTTCTTTCAGGAGTGCTAGTTCTGCAAGCCTCGCAGGAGAGCTTCTGTAAAGTTTGGAAGGTAGGAGACGAGGTACTGGCAGAAGTGCAGCTGTGAGGACGGGGCGTGAGTCGTGCCTGGGTAGCTCAGTTGGTAGAGCACTTGCCCGCGAAAGGCAAAGATCCCGAGTTCGAGTCTCGGTCCGGCACACGGTTTTAATCTGACGATTTCTTGTCAGATGAGTATACAGTAATATCAATAGCTGCTAAAATGGTGTAACGAATTTAGGATTCGTTATGAATACCAAGATAGGGCAGAAAGTGTGTTACTGTGAACAGTTCAGTGGTAGAGTTGTACCTGACAGAGTCGACAGCAAACCAACATCGACAGCTATAGTTCAAGTATACATGCCGACGTCACAGGCTGAAGACGAAGAGACAGAGAAAGTATATGAGGGTATTGAACCAATAATTCAGTACGTAAAGGGAGATGAAAATCTGTTAGTCATGGATGATTGTAGGGGAAGGAGTAGATGGACTTGTAAAAAGGAATGATAGAGGGGAAAGACTAATTCTGTAATAAATTTCACCTAGTAATAGCAAACACTCTCTTCAAGAATCACAAGAGGAGGAAGTATTATTGGAAAACGCCGGGAGATATGAGAAGATTTTAGTTATATTACATCACGCTCAGACAGAGATTCCAAAATCAGATACTGAATTGTAAGGCGTATCCAGGAGCAGATATAGACTCAGATCTCAATGTAATAGTGATGAAGGGTACACTGAAATTAACGAGACTACTGAGAAAGAATCAATAGGCAAAGAAGTGGGATACCGAATTACTAAGAAATGATGAGACACGCTTGAGGTTCTCTAAGGCTATAGATACTGTGATAAGGAGGAGTTCAGTAGGCAGTTCTGCTGAAGAGAAATCGACGTCCATAAATAGGGTAATCACAGAAACTGGAGTGAAAAACGTGGGTACAAGGAACGTAAGTGCGAAGAGGCCATGGGGACAGAAGTAATGTTCCAGTTGATCTGTGAAAGATGGAAATAAAAAAATGTGTCTCGAAATTCAGGAATATAGAAATACAATGAATGAAGTAAATAGAACGCTCTGGGAAGCTAAGATGCAAAAGAAATGATTGTCGGAAGGTCAGATTCAGCATATAGTAAAGTCAGATCAACTTTCGGTGATATCAAAAGCAAGGGTGGTAACATTAACGAGAATTCCACTGTTAAACGCAAAGGAGAGAGCGGATAGGTGGAAAGAGTACGTTGAAGGTCTCTGTAAGGGCGAGATTTGTCTGATGTGATACAAGAAGAGACAGGAATCGATTTAGAAGAGATTGGGGCACCAGTATTAGAATCAGAATTTAAGACAGCTATGGAGGATTTAAGATTAAAAAAGGCAGAAGGGATAGATAAAATTCCATCAGAATGTCTAAAATCGTTGGGGAAAGTGGCAACAAACCGACTATTCAAGTTTCTGTCAGTAATGTATGAGTCTGGCGACAGACCATCTGACTTTGGGAATAATATCAGCCATTCAGTTCCAAAGACTGCACGAACTGGCAAGTGCGGGATTATCGCACAATCTGCTTAACAGCTCATGCATCGAAGTTGCTTACAAGAATAATATACAGGAGACTGGAAAAAAATTGAGGATATGCTACATGACGATCAGTTTGGCTTTAGGAAAAGTAAGGGGACGAGAGAGGCAATTTTGACGTTACGGCTAATAATGGAAGCAAGGCTAAAGAAAAATCAAGACACGTTCATAGGCTTTCTCGACCTGGAGAAAGCGTTCGACAATGTCAAGTGGTGCAACATGTTCGAAATTTTGAGGAAAATAGGGATAAGCTATCATGCTATACAACATGGACAAGGGCCATGATGGAAGAGTGCAAGAGTGCAAGACCAGGGACGAAGGGCTCGGATTAAAATGGTGTAAGGCAGAGATGAATACACTACGCAGATTCAGAAGAATATAGGCTGCAGTAGGTACTGGAAGATGAAGAATCTTGCACATGATAGAGTAGCATAAAGAGCTGCATCAAACCAGTCTCAGGACTGCACAACAACAACAACAACAACAACAACAACAAAGGCAGGGCTGTATTCTTTCGCCCCTAATGTTCAATATGTACTCGAAGCAGTAATGATGGAAATAAAAGGAAGGTTCAGGAGCAGAATTAAAACTCAAGGTCAAAGGATAAAAATGATGTGATTCGCCGATTACATTGCTATCCTGAGTGAAAGTGAAGAAGAATTATATGAGCTGCTGAACAGACTAAACGGCCTAATGAGTACAGATTGGATTTAGAGTATGTCGGAAAAGACGGACGTAATGAGTAGTAGCAGAAATGAGATCAGCGACAAATTTATTATCAGGATGGATGAGCACGAAATACATGAAGTTCAGGAATTCTCCTACCTAGGCAGCGAAGTAATCCATGATGGACGGAGAAAGAAAGACATCAAAAGCAGACTAGGACTGGCAAAAAGAGCATTGCTGGACAAAACAAGTCTTTGAGATGTCGTGCTACGGAAGAAGGTTGAAAGTTACGTGAACTGATAAGGTACGGAATTAGGAGCTTCTGTGCTGAACCGGAGAGGAAACGAATACATGGAAAATACTGACAAGGAGAAAGTACAGGATAAAAGGACCTGTAGAACAAAAACTGTAGAGGAACACATGAAGCAAATAATTGAGGACGTAGGTTGCAAGTGCTACTCTGAGACGAAGAGGCTGTCACAGGAGAGGAATTCGTGGCGGGCCGCATCAAACTGGTCACAAGACCCATGACTCAAAGGAAGGAAGAGCTGGTGGCAGGGTTCGAGTGCGACGGAGCCACCAGGAAGCCACAGACCCGAGCTGTCAAGAGGGCACTGTGCAAGATGGTGGTGGCTCCATAACAGTGTGGCCTGTGTTTACGTGGAGAAGACTGGGCCCTGTGGTCCAACAGAACCGGTCAGTGACTGGAAATTTTGGGCTACGTGGAGACCATTTGCAGCCATTCATGAAATTCACGTTTTCTAACGACAATGGAATGTTTGTGGATGACAATGCATCTTCATCTACATACATACTCCGTAATCCACCATATGGTGCGTGGCGGAGGGTACCTCGTACCACAACTAGCATCTTCTCTCCCTGTTCCACTCCCGAACAGAACGAGGGAAACATGACTCCCTATGTGCCTCTGTACGAGCCCTAATCTCTCTTATCTTATCTTTGTGGTCTTTCCGCGAAATATAAGTTGGCGGCTGTAAAATTGTTATGCAGTCAGCCTCAAATGCTGGTTCTCCAAATTTCCTCAGTAGTGATTCACGAAAAGAACGCCTCCTTTCCTCCAGAGACTCCCACCAGAGTTCTTGAAGCATTTCCGTAACACTCGCGTGATGATCAAACCTACCAGTAACAAATCTAGCAGACCGCCTCTGAATTGCTTCTATGTCCTCCCTCAATCCGACCTGATAGGGATCCCAAACGCTCGAGCAGTACTCAAGAATAGGTCGTATTAGTGTTTTATAAGCGATCTCCTATACAGATGAACCACATCGTCCCAAAATTGTACCAATGAACCGAAGACGACTATCCGCCTCCCTCACAACTGCCATTACATGCTTGTCCCACTTCATATCGCTCTGTAATGTTACGCCCAAATATTTAACCGACGTGACTGTGTCCAGCGCTACACTACTAATGGAGTATTCAAACATTACGGGATTCTTTCTCCTATTCATGTGCATTAATTTACATTTATCTATATTTAGAGTTAGCTGCCATTCTTTACACCAGTCACAAATCCTGTCCAAGTCATCTTGTATCCTCCTACAGTCACTCAACGACACCGCAGCATCATCAGCAAACAGCCCCACATTGCTATCCACCCTATCTAAAAGATCATTTATGTAGATAGAAAAGAACAGCACTATGTTAATGGGCCACAGTTGTTCGCTATTGGTTGGAAGAACATTCTGGACACTCCGCGTGAATGACCCAAATCGCCCTACATAGTCGAGAGGTCAGTTGGTGCACAAACTCCAGCACTGGAAACACTCTTGCAGTTACGGACAACCGTAGGGACAGCATGGCTCAGTATTCCTGCAGGTGACTTCCAAGATTTGAGTCCTGGCATGTCGAGCTGCTGCACTAAGCCGGGGAAAAGGAGTTTCGGGACGACATTAGGATGTGTTCCGCGACGTTTGACACTGGAGGATGTGTTACATCATTGGCAATACCTACCTACAGTTTTCCAGTTATCGCCAATATTTCCTTCCTAGCGGATTCCAGTTTCCCATTTTGTGCCTGTGGAAGTAAAATACAGTGATGGAGGTCCAATATCTACAGACATATTTCCAAATTAATTTGTTAAAATAATAGGGAACGGCGACAGCAGTGCTACACCGCCAGCTATGTTATGTTAGGTTAGGCTAGGCCAGGGCCTGCGGCAGGTCACGTTTATGCGGACAGGGGCGGCGTGTGGGCGGGGCGGGGCGGGTAATCCGGCGAGCGCCATCAGCGGCGGCGGCCGTGTCCTGGCAGGGTCGCCTAATCCCAGCCGGTCGTCCACCCGGACACCGCCTCCACCTGCTGGGCCGCCGCAGGGCCCGCACTACAAACACAAACACACACACAGGCACGGGGTGTGACGCGGCCAGCTGCCGCCGGTCTCACAGTACATGCTCTACATCACACGGTTACCAGCAGCTCACAGGCTGAAGGCGTGCAGCACATTTGAGCCAGATTGCGTCGCACCATTTGTTACAACTTTTCCAAAAGAAAATATACTAATGGCCATTAAAATTGCTACACCCAAAAAAAAAAAGCAGATGATAAACGGATATTCATTGGACAAATATATTATACTAGAACTAACATGTGATTACCTTTTCACGCAATTTGGGTGCATAGATCCTGAGAAATCAGTACCCTGAACAACCACCTCTGGCCGTAATAACGGCCTTGATACGCCTGGGCATTGAGTCAAACAGAGCTTGGATGCCGTGTACAGGTACAGCTGTCCACGCAGCTTCAAACGCGATACCACAGTTCATCGAGAGATGCGACTGGCGTATTGTGACGTGCGAGTTGCTCGGCCACTGTTGGCCAGACATTTTCATTTCGTGAGGTATCTGGAGAATGTGCTGGCCAGGGCAGCAGTCTAACGTTTTCTGTATTCAGAAAGGCCCGTACAGGGCCTGCAACATGCGGTCGTGCATTATCCTGCTGAAATGCAGGGTTTCGCAGGGATCGAAAGAAGGGTAGAGCCACGGGTCGTAACACATCTGAAATGTAACGCCCACTGTTATCGAGACGTGTAACCAATGGCACACCATACCATCACGCCGGGTGATACGCCAGTATGGCGGTCACGAATATACGCTTCCAATGTGCGTTCAACGCTATGTCGCCATACACGGATGCGACCATCATGTTGCTGTAAACAGAACCATGATTCATCCGAAAAAATGACGTTTTCCCATTCGTGCACCCAGGTTCGTCGTTGAATACACCATCGCAGGCGCTCCTGTCTGTGATGCAGCGTCAAGGGTAACAGCAACCATGCGGATAAGATGCCTGTCATCTCGAGTGCTAGTGGATACGTGAGATTTCACCACGTATTAGTACCGAGAAGGCATCTATCCAGTTCTGATTTACCCTGGTAGAACTGTAACCTGCCTTTCGGGTGTTGGATCAGAACATTGACTATGGACGCTCGGATCCAGCACGGCGTTCCGTATTACCGTCCTGAACCCACCGATTCCATATTCTGCTGCAAGTCATTGCATCTCGACCAACGCGAGCAGCAATGTCGCGACACGATAATCCGCAGACGCGTTAGGATACAATCCGACCTTTATATAAGTCGGAAACGTGATGGTCTGCATTTCTCCTCCTTACACAAGGCATCACAACAACGTTTCACCAGGCAACGCCGGTCAATTGCTGTTTGTGTATGAGAAATCAGTTGGAAACTTTCCTCATGTCAGCACGTTGTAGGTGTCGCCACCGGCGCCAACCTTGTGTGAATGCTCTGAAAAGCTAATCATTTGCATATCACAGCATCTTCTTCCTGTCAGTTAAATTTCACGTCTGTAGCCCCTCATCTTCGTGGTGTAGCAATTTTAATGGCCAGTAGTGTAGTATCACGCATTACCTGTCTGTAGTATCCATTTTGTTTTGTATACTAAGTCATTTCTGCTGAGTAGCCATTTTGTGGCAGCTGTATCGACATCAGGAAAACGTAATCAGAACTCAAGGTACAAAGCAATCATTGCTTATGATCATCAAAACGAAAATAGAACAAAAAGAGCACGTACAATGTTTATCCCGTTAAACACGTACGTTTCTGCGTAGTTGTAGAATTTAATGGTTGCTACGTAGTTGCCCTGATACACAATAAAGTAAAGTAAAATCAAACACTGTGTGAGCACAAGTAAAATGGTAGGTGGGCAAGAGATGAAAACGTCATGTATGTAAGTGGTTTACCACGCCAGCTGACTTGAGGGTGCAGTCTTTGGTCCTTTGGCTTTCTCTGCATATAGAAATGATATTTCATCTGTGATTCTCTCTTGTACTGCCGCTTATATCCAAATGTACCTAAGTGCCAGTTACAGGAACATCGCTGTTGCCGTACTGTGTTTAAATGAGGAGCTTTCTCCAGTATCACGATGGGTATAGAACCTGTGTCTTAAATTAAATCCAAAGAATTCGCATGTCATCCTCGCATCACTCCAAAAGCTGACCAGCGCACATTTTTG
Source organism: Schistocerca piceifrons (assembly GCF_021461385.2). NCBI lineage: Eukaryota > Metazoa > Arthropoda > Insecta > Orthoptera > Acrididae > Schistocerca > Schistocerca piceifrons. The sequence continues at coordinate 223,056,557 of NC_060146.1, forward strand.
TGAAGCAGTCTCCAATACTCGTCAATTTCATCCAGTTGTCGTTAAATACAGCCCAAAAATTTAGAGAAATATTTCGATCTCAATGAAGCAAAAATTATTTCAGCCTTTGGCCCTGCCAAGTGTTTACTCCTGTGATATACTTCCGTGTGGCGCAAACAGTAGTAAACTCGAGGTGATTTGAGCTAGAGGTGAGCGCTTGCGTAAGGGTGTGCGCGCAGCATTCGGTTGTTTGATCGTATCAGTCTTCACATATTAAGCTAGTGAGTTACATTCGATGCGACAGCTGACATACTGTTCTTTTACTGTATATGTTTGAAAGATGTGTCCATAGTCAATGTTCTGATCCAACACCCGAAAGGCAGGTTACAGTTCTACCAGGGTAAATCAGAACTGGATAGATGCCTTCTCGGTACTAATACGTGGTGAAATCTCACGTATCCACTTGCTAATAAAAGTTAGACACAGTTTTCATACACTAAACCACACTTACAAAAGCAGATACAAATATAAAATCACAATGAAGTTTATATAAATAGGTAGCTAAACTGGATTACATCTCAGTTCAGAAAGAGTATTAATGTAGCCAGTGGGCAGTCTCCCATGTATAATGCTTTACCTGTTGCGAAGCTGCTGAAACTATTAAAAATCAATGAGTATTTAATTGTAACAGAAAATGACTTAACGTCGTATAGTAACAACAAGATTCCTGCCATTGTGTACATAGTCATATAGGACAAATTGGGAATTTACTTAGTGGTCTTCCGCGTCTAACTTCTCAATACGTCTTCTGTGTCAGTAAATATTTCTTGTTTGTTCTTCTGTCTTCTCGTTAGGCCCTCTTCTCCGTCAGGAATTCCAAAACCTCTACATTACGTCTCTGGCAACATCCTCATACTGCTCTTCGCTCACCTACTAAACCGGCCTCCTACTAAAATATTTCGACTCTCTTATTCACAATTTGCTGTCCCGCTGTTCCCACGAAGATATTTCCCTTACGCAAAGTACCTTTTACCTCTCCACTAATAAACCGCGATGTTCTTTCTACCCATCTCTCCATATGAGCCTTCTGTTTTCAACTGTCTCTTCCGCATCATAAAATTACAAAGATTCAGCCTATCGCGTCATAGCACTTTATACTTACAAAAGCCGGCCGAAGTGGCCGTGCGGTTAAAGGCGCTGCAGTCTGGAACCGCAATACCGCTACGGTCGCAGGTTCGAATCCTGCCTCGGGCATGGATGTTTGTGATTTCCTTAGGTTAGTTAGGTTTAACTAGTTCTAAGTTCTAGGGGACTAATGACCTCAGCAGTTGAGTCCCATAGTGCTCAGAGCCATACTTACAAAACATTTAGCAGAGACTTTTATTTCATCATGCAAATAAAGAAAATCGTTTTCACATTGTATTTGTATACAAAAGAACTAAACACAGGCTACGTTTCAGCCTGTATTAAGACCCTGAATGATGGATAAGAGGCAATTTACTAATTGCTATGGAGAAAATCTCCGTGACAAATCTTTGTATGAATTGTAATGATGTCTCACTGTGTCTGGGTAGGTGCAAAAAACGGTCATAAAACTAATCTTTGTAGGTGAAATAAATGTGGAAATAAATAAGTAGAACGTGCACGCATATTGTGCGGTATCAGGAACAGTTTGTTTACGTTATTGTCTCCTTTTTAGTGATGAGATCGCTAGACACGGTGTTTAGTGTCTGAGCCTAACACGTAGGCAATACGGCAAAACAAAAGTTGGTGACTGAGGGGTCTTCTATAAGCAGCGAACGGCAGCCCTGGTTACGGCTTCACCTGCACTGAAGGCGTACGCATGGGGGTGGACAGAAATATGTAAACACAACAAACACATTAGCGTGCCTAACGCGGTGTAGGAAACACGTTGGCATTCAAAACGGGTACCAGTCGTCACGGAATGAATAAATACAGGCCCTGCAGCGTTTTAAAGGGCATCTTATACCATTCCTCCTGGAGAATAGTGGCAAGTTGACATAAAGATGATGGTGATGAATAGCGGTCATACACCAGCCACACTACCGTGTCTGGCGAAGGGTACATGTACCACTACTTGTCATTTCCTTTCCTACTCCACTTGCAAATAGAACGAGGGAAAAATGACTGACTGTATGCCTCCGTATGAGACCTAATTTCTCATATCTTATCTTCGTGGTCCTTACTCGCAGCAAAATCCCTCACCAGTCAGCTTCAAATGCCGCTTCTACAAATTTGTTCATAACTGTTCCTCTGAAGTATGGTAGCCTCCCCTCCACGGATTCACATTTGAATTCCCGCACCATCTCCGTAATACTTGCGTGTTCTTCCAACCTACCGGTAACAAATCCATCAGCCCGTCTCTGGATTGCTTCGATGGCTTGCTTTAATCCGCCCAGGTGTGGATCCAAACACTCGAGCACTACTGAATGACAGGTCGCACCAGCGTCTTGTATGCTGTCCCCTTCACAGATGAAACACACTTTCCCGAAACGCTGCCAATAAATCGAACTCGACCACTCGCCTTCCCTGCCGCAGTTCTCACGTGCTCGTTCCATTTAATATCGCTTTGTAACGTTACGCCCAGATACACTGCTGGCCATTAAACTTGCTACGCCACGAAGATGACGCGCTACAGACGCGCAATTTAGCCGACAGGAAGAAGATGCTGTGATATGCAAATGATTAGCTTTTCAGAGCACTCACACAAGGTTGGGGCCGGTGGCGACACCTACAACGTGCTGACGTGAGGAAAGTTTCCAACCGATTTCTCATACACAAACAGCAGTTGACCGGTGTTGCCTGGTGAAACGTTGTTGTGATGCCTCGTGTAAGGAGCAGAAATGCGTAACCTCACGTTTCCGACTTTGATGAAGGTCGGATTGTAACTTATCGCGATTGAGGTTTATCGTATCGCGACATTGCTGCTCGCGTTGGTCGAGATACGATGACTGTTAGCAGAATATGGAATCGGTGTGTTCAGGAGGGTAATACGGAACGCCGTGCTGGATCCCAACGGCCGCGTATCGCTAGCAGTCGAGATGACATGCATCTTATCCGCATGGCTGTGGTTACCCTTGACGCTACATCACAGATAGGAGCGCCTGGGATAGTGTACTCAACGACGAACCTGGGTGCAGGAATGGCAAAACGTCGTTTTTTCGGATGAATCCAGGTTCTGTTTACAGCATCAAGATGGTCGCATCCGTGTTTGGCGACATCGCGGTGAACGCACATTGGAAGCGTGTATTCGTCATCGCCATACTAGGGTATCACCCGGCGTGATGGTATGTGGTGCCATTGGTTACACGTCTCGGTCACCTCTCGTTCGCATTGACGGCACTTTGAACAGTGGACGTTACATTTCAGATGTATTACGACCCGTGGCTCTACCCTTCATTCGATCCCTGTGAAACCCTACATTTCAGCAGGATAATGCACGATCGCATGTTGCAGGTCCGGTACGGGCCTTTCTGGATACAGAAAATGTTCGACTGCTGTCCTAGCCAGCACGTTCTCCAGATCTCTTACCAATAGAAAACGTCTGGTCAATGGTGGCCGAGTAACTGGCTCGATACAATACGCCAGTCACTACTCTTGATGAGCTGTGGTATCGTGTTGAAGCTGCATGGGCAGCTGTACCTGTACACGCCATCGAAGCTCTGTTTGACTCAATGCCCAGGCATATCAAGGCCGTTATTACGACCAGAGGTGGTTGTTGTGGGTACTGATATACCCGTTTATCATCTGCATTTCTTCTTGGTGTAGCAATTTTATTTGCCAGTAGTGTATTTAAACGATATTACGACGTTATTAATGGTGTATTCGAACATTATATGAGTAGCCTTTTCCAAGTCATCCTCATCAACTTTCATTTTACTACTTTTAGAGCCAGCTGCCATTCATCACGCCAACTAGTAATTTTGTCTATGTCTTCTCGTATCTTCCTACAGTCACCCAACTTCAACACCCTACCGTACCCCACAACATCACCAGCAAACAACCACAGACCGCTGCCCATACTGTCCGCCAAATAATTTATCTGTGTATAAGGGGCGTTCAAATAGAAACGATCCGGAGTCTGTAATGCACAAACGGGTGACAGGAGCGTAATATCGTGGCGTGTGTAGCGAGCTGTGGTTCCGATCAGAGCGTCGAAGTTCACAGCCCGCCGCAAGAGGGCACACGTGCACGTCACGTGGCTATACAGTGCTAGCAGCAGCACGCGTCAGTCGTCCAACGCTGCTATCCGTATTGCAAACAGTGACGTGGCGTCAAAAGAAGAGCAAAGAGGTGTTGTTCGTTTTCTGACCGCAAAAGGAGCAGCAGGAACTGACATTCATCGACGAATGTCACAAGTGTACGGCGAACACTGCAAGGGTCAAGGCGCGGCACAAGTGTTTCAGGGATGGACGGGTGTCGTTAGCCGGTGACGCACGGTCTGGAGTACCACATTGCATTAGCGGTGACATCGTCCAGCTGGTGGGTGCACTCATTACCGAGGACCGCCGAGTGACAGTGAAAGCCATAGCCGCCGTGGTCACACCATCATGAAGGAACGACTGCACATGCTCAAAGTGTGTGCCCAAACACACCAAGAAGCATGTCGAATGGCCCACCGTCTTGCTCATCTGCAGCGCTATGCTCGGGAAGGGAATGCCTTCCCGGCACGAGTGGTGGCTGGAGATGAGTCACGGTGTCATCACTTCGAACCTGACTCAAAACGACGAAGTCTCCAGTGGAAGCATCCAGGGTCACCACCACCAAAAAAACTGCCCATGCCATCCACGCAAGTGCAGGAAAAGTTATGCTGACGATGTTCTTTCTGATTCACTTCCAACAGCACGGGATAATAGTGAATATCCGGCATTACTCTCAAACTGCCTATTGGCTTCTGTCTCGGGTTCTTCGGCCGACGTTCATCTAATGATTTTTCTGACGTTTCGCTAGCACGAGTGGCTGGCATTGTCAATGCCTCACCCTCCATTGCCGGTGGTGAACTGGAGGCGAGCTCGCGGCCGCAGACTATATGTACCTGGCGCGCCAACGTCCGAGGGCTTCTCTGCGGTCATTTCCGGTGCAGTTCTCCTCTTGCTACCTGCGACGGTCGTTCGCTGCAGTACAGGCAGCCAGGATCCATTTACCTTAAGGCTCTCCTATTTCTTGTTGAAACTGTTCGCGTGTTTTTGGATTTCTACAGCTTCTCTGAACAAGCGCGTGTGATAGTGCTTCTCTACAGCCAGAACTTCCGTGTCGGCGAATTTTATTGCGTGGTCGGTCTCATTCAGTGCATGCTTTGCCACGGCCGATTTCTCCACCTGCCCCAACCTGCAATGTCGCTTATGCTCTTTGATCCTGGTGTTAATTGATCGTCCAGTCATTCCGACAAACTTTTCCGCATGTGCATGGTATACGGTATATTCCCGACATTGCAAGTGGGTCTCTTTTCTCCTTCGTTGATCTGAGACACTTTTTGATCTTCCTTGTCGATTTGAAAATCGTCTTTACGCCATGTTTGCGCAATATACGGCCGATTCTGTCCGTCACTCTGGGAATGTATGGCAGAAAGGCCTACCCGACATTTCTTTTTCTGGTTCCTTACTTCGCCTGATACTTTCGTGGTGTGGAGCCATGGTGAAGAACAGCTCGGTGACTTCCTGAGACACTTGAACAGCCTCCATGCCAACATAACATTTACTATGGAAGTAGAAAAGACAAGAAACTGCCATTTCTAGATGTGCTGGTCACAAGGGACGGCGAAAACCTGGGACACAGCGTGTATCGGAAACCGACACACACGGACCGATACCTGCACGAACTGTCAAACCACCACCCGAGCCAGAAAAGAGGCATGATTAGTACGCTCGTAACGAGAGCAGGACGAATATGTGAGCCTCAACATCTCAAAAGAGAAATGCAACACCTGGAAACTATTCTGCGGAGCAATGGGTACTCCACAAATTACATTACAAGTGTAACAGAGCCAAACAATCGGCGAAGTAAGGAACCAGAAAAAGAAATGTCGGGATCGACCTTTCTGCCATACATTCCCAGAGTGACGGACAGAATCGGCCGTATATTGCGCAAACATGGCGTAAAAACGATTTTCAAATCGACAAGGAAGATCAAAGAGTGTCTTAGATCGACGAAGGAGAAAAGAGACCCACTTGCAATGTCGGCAATGTACCGTATATCATGCAAATGCGGAAAAGTTTATGTCGGAATGACTGGACGATCAATTAACACCAGGATCAAAGAGCATAAGCGGCATTGCAGGTTGGGGCAGGTGAAGAAATCGGCCGTGGCAGAGCACGCACTGAATGAGACCGACCACGCAATAAAATTCGCCAACACGGAAGTTCTGGCTGTAGAGAAGCACTATCACACGCGCTTGTTCAGAGAAGCTGTAGAAATCCAAAAACACGCGAACAGTTTCAACAAGAAAGAGGAAAGCCTTAAGGTCAACGGATCCTAGCTGCCTGTACTGCAGAGGAGAACCGCACCGGAAATGACCGCGGAGAAGCCCTCGGACGTTGGCGCGCCAGGTACATATAGTCTGTGGCAGCGAGCTCGCCTCCAGTTCACCACCGGCAATGGAGGGTGAAGCTTTGACAATGCCAGCCACTCGTGCTGGCGAAACTTCAGAAATATCATTACATGAACGTCGGCCGAAGAGCCCGAGACAGAAGCCAATAGGCAGTTCGTCTACAAGTGGCCACGAAAGCCTTAACAATTTTGTATTACTCTCAAACCTTGACCACCCTTCGCCAAGCGCTCAAATCAAAAAGACCAGGCAATCTCACCCGTGGGTTTATTCTGCTCCACGACAATGCAAAGCCTTATACGGCAAACACTGTCACGGCACTCCTGCAGAAATTTCAATGGGAGGTTCTGAGCCAACCTGCACACAGTCCGGACATCTCTCCCTACGATTGCACCAATTTTGGTCCCCTTCAAAAGGTACTGAGGGGCAAGCGATTCACCTCTGACGATGACGTCCAGCTGTACGTGCGGAACTGGTTAACATCGCAGCCCCGAGAATTTAATGAGACAGCCATTAACCGCCTTGTGTCACAGTAGGACAAGTGTCTCAACAGCCAGGGTCAATACTTCTAACATGCAGGTACTGGTGTCTGTAATTATGCCTCCGGCTCGGTATTTTTAACGCCCCTTATAGATCATAACAGCAGTCGTATCACACTTCCCTGGGACACTCCTGACGAAACCCTTGTCTCTCATGAACATTCGCCGTCGAGGACAGTTTACTGGGATTTATTATTTAAGAAGTCTTCGACTCACTCACACATTTGTGAACTTATTCCATATGTTGGTACTCTCGGTAAGAGCCTGTCATGGGGCACTCTGTCAAATGCTTTCCGGAAATCGAGAAATATGGAATCTCACTGTTTCCCTTGATCCACAGTTCTGAGTATACCATGTGAGTAAAGGAAAAGCTGAGTTTAGCACGAACGATACTTTCAAAAACCATGCTGATAAGTGGACATAAGCTTCTCAGTCTCAAGGAAGTCTATTACATTCGAACCGAGAATATGTTCAAGAATTCTGAGAAGGAGAAGGATATTGGTCTGTAATTTTGGGATTATTTCTCCTACCCTCCTTACACAGTGAATCCGCGTGCTTAAAAAACCGGTCCTGTACTCTGCAAGCTGTGTAAACAGGGTCTTGTCTTGGAACACGGCGTCACCGCTGTCGAACGAACACTGTAGCACGAGACGGACCTGATTACCCAACGGTGTCACTTCATTTTAGCAGTGATACGACCTTGCAGAGTAATCATGGAGCCCGTGGAACACCAAGATATGCCTGTCTAAATTATCATCAAACCCCCGCCATGTTTCTTCTTGGGAGCAAGCATTCTGTATCGTAGGCTTGCCATTGCGTACGCCAGACGAAACCTCGGTCGGAAGTTGGAAACTTTCAACCATCGCTTCAAAGTCCACGTTTTACGGCTCTGGCACGACCTTTTCCTGTTGATGGTATCTGCATCACTGACGAGTGCTTTTTGAATTCCTACCCGCCATGTAATTCCCTGCTGATGGATGTCACTTCGAGTTGTTTTGGTACTGAAGGGCTTCCAGTTCTGCAGTTTTTTTTGCAGCTCTCGTTCTTTTAGTTTTCGCCACAATCCTCTTCATAAACCGTCCATTACGACCACTCAACACACATTTTCGTCCGCCTTCTGAGTTGGCGAATTATGTGACTGCGTTTTCCCTGTATGCGGTATCAATCTCCTATACGGTTGTAAGTAGGCTGTTAGGTTTTTATGTTGGTAACGCCACGTAGCATTCTATATGAAAATCACTGACTGTGCTGTGTGAAGGTTGTCGTTGGTTTGCATTTTCGGAGTATAGCTATTGTAGTGTTCGGCAGTTGGCTGTTAACAGCGCGTAGCGTTGCGTAGTTGGAGGTGAGCCGCCAGCTGTGGTGGATGTGGGGAGAGAAATGACGGAATTTTGAAATTTGTAAGACTGGATGTCATGAACTGCTATATACATTATGACTTTTGATGACTATTAAGGTAAATACATTGTTTGTTCTCTATCAAAATCTTTCATTTGATAACTATGCCTATCAGTAGTTAGTGCCTTCAGTAGTTTGAATCTTTTATTTAGCTGGCAGTAGTGGCGCTCGCTGTATTGCGGTAGTTCGAGTAACGAAGATTTTTGTGAGGTAAGTAATTTGTGAAACGTATAGGTTAATGTTAGTCAGGGCCATTCTCTTGTAGGAATTATTGAAAGTCAGATTGCGTTGCGCGAAAAATATTGGCTGTCAGTTTAGTGTTGATCAGAATAAGTAAAGAGAGTAATGTCTGAGTACGTTCAGTTCTGCTCAGCTGTTTGAAAATCAAATAATGTAAGAGGTTTATCAGCACAGTAATTCATTAAATTTTTTAAGGGGACGTTTCACGGTTCATCTTCATTGAATAACAAAAAAAAGAAAAAATGTTCAAATGTGTGTGAAATCTTATGGGACTTAACTGCTAAAGTCATTAGTCCCTAAGCTTGCACACTACTTAACCTAAATTATCCTAAGGACAAACAAACACACACACACACACACACACACACACACACACACACACACACACACACACACATATGCCCGAGGGAGGACTCTAACCTCCGCCGGGACCAGCCGGAAAAACCAAAAACTTTGCCTAACTTGGTTATCATACGAACAGCAACAATTTGCTCAGTTAGAATTTACCCAGTTCCTACTACACGGAACAGTGTTCTGACCATGGGCGCCAATTGAGATTAGACAGAACAGGACCACCTGCAGGCATTTACGGTATGTTCAAGCGTGTATTTCTCGCGACGTTCCATATTTTTGTCCAACGTCTACAGGCTGGTACAAAATATCGACATCCGACCGCCTACTGAATGACAATATTCCTCGCTGCTCTGCGTTACCATACTACCTCGTTACCACCAGTCCTTCGTTGGCCACGAATGATCCCAGCATTCACAACAGCTGTGGATTTTAGCCTTCTAAAATATAGTTACCTGCCACTCTTTGCTACCCTCTCACCTTTCCCTAGTGCAGGAATACCAGCGACGTAACTATGAATCAATCTACAGTCTGATAGCTGAAGTAAGGATTCGTCAAAAATGTCGGTCATTACAGGTTCTCTTTTTTTTCAGGTGACTTTCCCCTCAACACTCTGTAAGCTGTTTATTTTTTGATGATGTTACTGGACGTGTTAATATATGTAAAGAAAAATGATATATTTGAAGAACTGTGGTCAGTGAAACAGTTGTTAGGCAACAGTATCTGTGTCTACTGTGGAAGAAGCACCGTGGACTTGTAGAATCTTTGACTGGCACTAGAGCGAAGCTGGGGTGAACACAGACGGGGATCCGTCGAGTGCGCAGCGTAATGCGTGGACGCTCTTTTGGAACCGTGTGAGTTGCCGATTTATTACGAGGAGGAATGATGACTCAGTACAATGTTCGGATAGCATACGGACATGAAAAATGTTCTGACACGAAGAACAAAGTATTATTTGATGAGGAAAAAGGTTTATTTTTATTTTTGTAGACTTGTACTATTGGTCTACTTCATCCTCGTCAGAGCAGAGTTTTTGATAATTATTTCATTGATTGATCATCTGAGTTAATATACTGTACAATGGAATTTATTATATTAAATGGACCTTCATATTAGAGTCTCTGAAGTACCTCCACCTCTTCTACTGGCTACTGACGGCGGAAACATGCCGTGAGTACGTAAAAGTGATAATCTGCGCAATGGATATTTTAACGCTACTGAAATCGCCCTGACACTTATACGTCCCCCAGTATAAGTACGTTATTCTCATTAATTATGTAAATTGTGATGTGTTAACCTACCCGTTTCGTAATCATATCCTGTGGATACAATAGAATGTCAGGATAATCCGACAATATCCACTCCCTCTTTTAACGCAACGTTGTGAAATGTACACAAGAGAGAAGACTAACTGGTACAGGAAAACAGTATCTACTAAACAATAAGTGCCTTGATTTTAACACATTTGTTCATGATAAATACAGTTTAAAGAAACCAAATAATGATGACAAATCTCAGGTTCTCCCTGTATTAATACTTGCCCTTAAACTGCCTGGCTCTGCCCTATAATGTACTCGTGGTCTGCGATTAGGGGCGGAGTACCTGACATCCCCCGTTGTGCTAAATAGCAAGAAGGAGCCACTATATCAAAGAGCAGTGTGAAAGCTCGGTCTCTGACCGTTCACCGCAAGGAGTAGGGCGGCACTCAGGATTTAGTAGATCGCGTATCTTTGCACAGCTACACTTCTCACGTAACCACAATGAAAACACGCATTCCGTAACTGAGAGCAACATGATAGGACTAGGAGAAGATTGTGCATCTTCAAATAAATAAGTCGACACAATTGTGTCCACCCTTTTGCCAGAGCCTCTCGGTACGTGAGAAAATATGCCAAGATGGCTTCTGTGTCGCTAATAATGAACACTGGGTTCCCCGACGTAAAGTAATGGGGCGGAGCAACCAGGTTCGTCTCGCGACATCCATATGTCTGCCCCAGTAAGCGGCAGCTGAGCACTCGTGGGCGGTGTTACGTAGCAGCCACGTATCAGACGGCTGGCCGCAGAATTTCATAACTGCAAGACCTCGTTCACTTTGTGTTCCTTGCGGGATTCTCAACAAGCGGGACACTAAGCGACAGCGTTTCATCACCTTAATGGGTCAGGCGAAAAGCAGGACACCAGCGCTTTGCGGAAGTGGGTAGCTAGCATCAGCAGAAGCTTAGGCAAGTAATACGACTGATAACTATAACGACACCTTGTTACGTGAAGTAAGAAGCAGCGTCGCTAACGCAAGAAGGCGCACTGAATTTTGTTAGGGACCACCAGTCTCTTGGTATAACAAATGTGTTAAGCAAATAGGGCGCGATATGGATCGCTGATACAAAATGGTTCAAATGGCTCTGAGCACTATGGGACTCAACATCTGAGGTCACCAGTCCCCCAGAACTTAGAACTACTTAAATCTAACCTGAGGACATCTCACACATCCATGCCCGAGGCAGGATTCGAACCTGCGACCGTAGCGGTCGCGCGGATCCAGACTGTAGCGTCTAGAACCGTTTGGCTACACCGGTCGGCGGATCGCTGATACATTCGTATTAGGAAAGCCTATGCGATCATTACAAGTGACGTCGGGTCAACACCAACCGATATATCACACTATAAATACTCCAGCATTCGAGTCCAGAGAGGAGTTGGTCAGAAGGATCAAGGATGTAAAGGACGCGAGTACTCGATTCCCTGACACGGTATTAATGCTGTGTGTAAGTCTGTTGCAGATTTCCCGCTCGTACTCAACACCGCCAACAGCCGCGGGAGAGATGTCTTCCTCTCCGTGAGCAGCAGTCCGACTTCGGCGCTGCTGACGGCTTCCGACGCAGATGGGAAGGCCCGGGGGTGTTCCGTGTCGACTCGGGCCAGGACACCGCCTTTGCTGACACCTCAGCAGAGCCACGGGGCCAGCCTGCGAGGCAGGACGGGGTCGGCGCCCTTCTCGACCACTGCGATTCAGAGGGCAGAGGTGAGCCACGGTTGCGGGAGAGGATCGAGGATCTTCTAGGCGGGCGTATGTAAGCCACGTACACAGAGCGGAGGGTGGAGACGCAGAATCTACGAGGGCAGTTCAATAAGTAATGCAACACATTTTTTTTCTCGGCCAATTTTGGTTAAAAAAACCGGAAATTTCTTGTGGAATATTTTCAAACATTTCCGCTTCGTCTCGTATAGTTTCATTGACTTCCGACAGGTGGCAGCGCTGTACGGAGCTGTTAAAATGGCGTCTGTAACGGATGTGCGTTGCAAACAACGGGTAGTGATCGAGTTTCTTCTGGCGGAAAGCCAGGGCATCTCAGATATTCATAGGCGCTTGCAGAATGTCTACGGTGATCTGGCAGTGGACAAAAGCACGGTGAGTCGTTGGGCAAAGCGTGTGTCATCATCGCCGCAAGGTCAAGCAAGACTGTCTGATCTCCCGCGTGCACAGCTGTGACTCCTGCAATGGCGGAGCGTGCGAACACACTCGTTCGAGATGATCGACGGATCACCATCAAACAACTCAGTGCTCAACTTGACATCTCTGTTGGTAGTGCTGTCACAATTGTTCACCAGTTGGGATATTCCCGCTGGGTCCCTCGTTGTCTAACCGAACACCATAAAGAGCAAAGGAGAACCATCTGTGCGGAATTGCTTGCTCGTCATGTGGCTGAGGGTGACAATTTCTTGTCAAAGATTGTTACAGGCGATGAAACATGGGTTCATCACTTCGAACCTGAAACAAAACGGCAATCAATGGAGTGGCGCCACACTCACTCCCCTACCAAGAAAAAGTTTAAAGCCATACCCTCAGCCGGTTAAGTCATGGTTACAGTCTTCTGCGACGCTGAAGGGGTTATTCTGTTCGATGTCCTTCCCCATGGTCAAACGATCAACTCTGAAGTGTATTGCGCTACTCTTCAGAAATTGAAGAAACGACTTCAGCGTGTTCGTAGGCACAAAAATCTGAACGAACTTCTCCTTCTTCGTGACAACGCAAGACCTCACACAAGTCTTCGCACCCGAGAGGAGCTCACAAAACTTCAGTGGACTGTTCTTCCTCATGCACCCTACAGCCCCGATCTCGCACCGTCGGATTTCCATATGTTTGGCCCAATGAAGGACGCAATCCGTGGGAGGCACTACGCGGATGATGAAGAAGTTATTGATGCAGTACGACGTTGGCTCCGACATCGACCAGTGGAATGGTACCGTGCAGGCATACAGGCCCTCATTTCAAGGTGGCGTAAGGCCGTAGCATTGAATGGAGATTACGTTTAAAAATAGTGTTGTGTAGCTAAAAGATTGGGGAATAACCTGGTGTATTTCAATGCTGAATAAAACAACCCCTGTTTCAGAAAAAAATGTGTTGCATTACTTATTGAACTGCCCTCGTACTTAGTGTGCAGCTGCCGGGCGCGCACGGCACACATCTACATCTACGTGATTGCTATTCACAGTACAGTGCCTGGCAGAGGGTTCAATGAACCACCTTCATGCTGTCTCTCTACCGTTCCACTCTCGAACGGCACGCGGGAAAAGCGAGCACTTAAATTTCTCCGTGCGAGCCCTGATTTCTCTTATTTTATCGTCATGATCATTTCTCCCTACGTAGGTGGGTGTCAACAGAGTGTTTTCGCAATCGGAGGAGAAAACTGGTGACTGAAATTTGTAGGTAGGCTGTTTAGGTTTTTATCTTCGTAACGCCATGTAGCGCTCTGTATGAAAATCACTGCAGTCTGTGGTTGGTTTACATTGTTGGAATATTTGCCATTGTAGTGTTGGGCAGTTGGATGTGAACAGCGCGTAGCGTTGCGCAGTTGGAGGGGAGCCGCCAGCAGTGGTGGATGTGGGGAGAGAAATGGCAGAATTTTGAGAGCGGACGATCTGGAAGTGTGTCCATCAGAAAGAGTAAATTTGTAATATTGGATATCATGAACAGATATATATATTGTGACTTTTGAACACTATTAAGGTAAATACATTGTTTGTTCTCTGTCAAAATCTTTCATTTGCTGACTATACCTATCAATAGTTAGTGCCTTCAGTAGTTTGAATCTTTCCTTTAGGTGGCAGTAGTGGCGCTCGCTGTATTGCAGTAGTTTGAGTAACGAAGATTTTTGTGAGGTAAGTGATTCATGAAAGGTATAGGTTATTGTTAGTCAGGGCCATTCTTTTCTAGGGATTATTGAAAGTCAGATTGCGTTGCGCTGAAAATGTTGTGTGTCAGTTTAGTGTTATCAGAATAAGTAAAGAGAGAAATGTCTGAGTGTGTTCAGTTCTGCTCAGCTGTTCTGAAATCAAATAACGTAAGAGGTTTACTAACACAGTAATTCATAAATTTTTCTAAGGGGACGTTTCAAATTTCACGAGAAGATCCCGTCGCAACGAAAAACGCCTTTGTTTTAATGATTGCCACTCCAATTCACGTATCATGTCTGTGACACTATCTCCACTACTTCGCGATAATACAACACTAACTGCCCTTTTTTGTACTTTTTCGATGTGATCCGTCAGTCCCACCTGATACGGATCCCACACCGCACAGCAGTATTCCAGAATAGGGCGGACAAGCGTAGTGTAAGCAGTCTCTTTGATAGATCTGTTGCACCTTCCAAGTGTTCTGGCAATGAATCGCAGTCTCTGGTTTGCTCTACCCACAATATTATCTATGAGATCGTTGCAATTTATGTTATTTCTAATTGTAATCCCTAAATATTTAGTTGAATTTACAGCCTTCAGATTTGTGTGCCTTATCGCGTAATCGAAATTTAGCTGATTTCTTTTAGTATTCGTATGAATAACTTCACACTTTTCTTTATTCAGGGTCAATGCTACTTTTCGTACCATCCAGATATCTTATCTAAATCATTTTGCAAGTCGTTGTGATCATCTGATGATTTTACAAGACGGTGAATGACAGCATCATCTGCAAACAATCTAAGACGGCTACTCAGATTGTCTCCTATGTCGTTAATATAGATCACGAACAATAGAGGGCCTATAACACTTCCTTAGGGAACGCCACATATTACTTCTGTTTTACTCGATGACTTTCCGCCTATTATTACGAACTGTGACCTTTCTGACAGGAAATCACGAATCCAGTCGCGCAACTGAGACGATACTCCGTAGGCACGCAGTTTGATTACAAGACGCTTGTGAGAAACGGTGTCAAAAGCCTTCTGGTAATCTAAAAATATGGAATCAATCTGACACTCCCTGTCGATAGCACTTATTGAGTATAAAGAGCTAGTTGTGTTTCACAAGAACGATATTTTTTGAATCCGTGCTGACTATATGTCAATAAATCGTTTCCTTCGAGGTTATTCATAATGTTCGAATACAGTATATGTTCAAAAACCCTACTGCAAATCGACATTAGTGATATGGGCCTGTAATTCAGCGAATTACTCTTACTTCCCTTTTTGGGTATTGGTGTGACGAGCTATTTTCCGGTCTTTAGGTACAGATCTTTCTGTGAGCGAGTGGTTTTATATAATTGCTAAATATGGAGCTATTTTATCATCACACTCTGAGAGGAACCTGACTGGTATACAATCTGGACCGGAGGCCTTGCCTTTATTAAGTGATTTGAGCTGCTTTGTTACAGCGAGGATATCTACTCCTATGTTTCTCATCTTGGCAGTTGTTCTTGATTGGAATTCAGGAATATTTACTTCGTGTTCTTTGGTGAAGGAGTTTCAGAAGACCGTGTTTAATAACTCTGCTTTAGTGCAACTGTCATCAGTGACTTCACCGTTGTTATTGCGCAGTGAAGGTATTGATTGTGTCTTGCCACTGGTGTGCTTTATGTATGACCAGAATCTCTTTGGGTTTCCTGCCAGATTTCGAGACAGAATTTCGTTGTGGAAATTATTAAAAGCATCTCGCATTGCCATACACACTGTATTTCGAACTTCTGCAAAGCTTTGCCAATCTCCGGGATTTTGCGTTCTTTTAAATTTGGCATGCTTTTTTCGTTGCTTCTGCAACAACGATCTGACTCGTTTTGTGTACCATGGGGGATCAGTACCATCCCTTATTAATTTATGTGGTATATATCTCTCAATTCCTGTTGATACTATCTCTTTGAAAACATTCCAGAACTTTTCAACACTTACATGATCAGATCGGAAGGAGTGAAGACTTCTCTTAAAAAGGCGTTAAGAGCATTTTTAACAGCTTTTTTTAAATAGATATACTTTGCGTTTCTTTTTGATGGTTGTAGGTATAACGGTATTCAGCCTAGCAGCAACTGCCTTGTGGTCGCTAATCCCTGTATTCGTCACAACACTCACTATTTGTCCAGGATTATTTGTTGCTAAAAGGTCAAGTATGCTTTCGCAGACATTTACGCTTTGAGTGGGCTCATGAATTAATTGTTCAAAATAATTTTCTGAGAAAGCATTCAGTACAATTTCGGATGATGTTTTGTGCCTGCCGCCGGCTTTAAACATATAATTTTTCCAGCATATCGTGGGTAGATTGAAGTCACCACCGACTATAATTGTATGAGCGGGGTAGTTATTTGAAATAAGACTCAAGTTTTCTTTGAACTGTTCAGCAACTGAGTCGGGGGGACGGTAAAACGATCCAATTAATAGTTTAGTCCGATTTTCAGGTATAACCTCTACCCATACTATTTCACATGAACACTCTATTTCAATTTCGCTACAAAGCAAACTACCTCTAACAGCAATAAATACTCCACCACCAAGTGTATTTAATCTATCCTTTCTGAACACTGTTAGATCGTTTGAAAAAATTTCGGCTGAACGTATTTCCGACGTTAGCCAGTTCTCTGTACCCCCGGACAAACAGCGGCAGAGGACAGCCGTAGCATCGCTAAAGGAGAGATTTTGGAAAAATAAAATGTTTAAATGTCCCTCTTCTTTCACTGCGCCCACCGGCGTATACAGGTCAGAACCACCTCTTCCTCCCTGAGGAAGCGACAAGTGGCGAACTGGGAGAATGCCTCCTGACACGTCATCCAGCTGTCACGCCTCTCAATAGTCGCCACTTGCTGCGGTTACAGTTGTGTTTATACGGCGCCTGCATCTTCACAGTACAGCGTCACTCAGTCATGTATGCATGTCTGAAGGAACAGACACTGCCATAAACGCCTGTAGTGAACATTACGAAATAAGTTCGCAGGTGTTTTGTTGTTGGCCTGGTACTGACGTGAGCATCTGTGGAAAGTGACTGAAGTACGGTGGAACCACGAGTAGCCGACAGGCAGTTGGAAACCCACGCCTCTTGTCGGAGTGTGTAGATGGGGCGCTTCCACGCCCTGTAAAGTACGGCTGGTGGTGGTCTGTGAGACACGTGACGACAGGCAACAACGCAGGTACGGGCACGTGTTTTTCGGAGCACACCGGTCAGCACGCACTGTAGAATATGGGCCTCTGCGGCAGCCGACCCCCACATGGCCTCATGCTGCACGACGGCGTTGTCAATTAGTACTGCTGCGGGCACACGATCATTGAGATTGGACCATGCATCAATGAGAACTTGTCACTTGTTCGGATGGATCAAGTTTCTTGTGATACCATGTCGAGGATACTGTTATCCAGGCAAACAGCTGCTCGCAGCATACACTATTTCTTTAGTTATTTTCACTTTATTTTCAAAATCTGGTTTGGTATGAGGTACAGATAGTAGGCGGTGCACCATGGAGTGGGAGGTAACATGTTTGTGTGTCACGGGGTGCTGTGCTTGTGGACAAGCAAATAAATTTTTTCAACATTTGAATTCGCCCCACAGTAAAATCAAGTTTTAGACCGCACCATTGACATCAGTAAGCAACAACATTTAAGATATACACGAAAGTAACCTTAATATTAATCTCAGGCGGCCGGTGTGGCCGAGCGGTTCTAGGCGCTTCAGCCTGGTTCCGCGCGACCACTACGGTCGCAGGTTCGAATCCTGCCTCGGGCATGGATGTGTGTGCTATCGTTAGGTTAGTTAGGTTTAAGTAGTTCTAAGTTCTAGGAGACTGATGACCTCATAAGTTAAGTCCCATACTTCTCAGAGCCATTTTTATTCATATCAGCCGGTTCCCAGCATCCCATAATATACAAACACGCAGTCTTCCACTCCATGGTGCATCGTCTATTATCAGCACCACAAACCAAACCAACCAGAGTTTGAAAATTAACTGAATATAATTAAGCATGCAGCATACATGAATGATTATAGCCCTAGACTAATTGACAAGGTACTCAACAAAAAGAAGAGACAGAGGGTAACAAAATTGCTCTATCCACCTCAAATATCAGGTAACAACAGTAATAACAAATGGGCTCCCACGCTGTATGTGAGTGAGACTTCATAGATTTTCGTCAGGAAACTAAAAGTCAGAAAATACACTCCAGCCTTTTGCACTCGGAGCACTGTTGCCCACCTTCTGTTCAACAGTACAGATAAGATTCAACCTTTAGAACAGAGCAAAATTTATAGAATTTCCTGCAATCTGTGTGGCAAATAATATGTAGGTCACTCACGTAGGACTGTAACTACTAGATTCACTGAGCTTGTTAGGTGTTGGAGACTGAAAACGAAAGACTCCACCTTTGCTAAACATGCTTGAATCATGTGAAGCGTGATGGTCTCCTTAAAGGAACTACAACTGGAAAACTAACATTACTTGAAACTCCAGGCATTAATGAACACCAGTCGAAGAATACTGACCTGGTACTTAACGACCAAACACAGTTCCATTACACAACCCTCTTACGGTAGCAGCAGCCAGTTATTATTTCTCTGACCAGCAGACAATAAGCTTGTTGTAACTGTTCCACGCCCACATTCTATTGACTTCTTTCTCCCCCTCCCTTCGTTCGGCTGTTACCAGTTTGATCATAGGATCTAGTAGCCTGTGCCATTACTCACTTGTAGAACGTTTTTGGCTTCTACATTCAGTTTTAATATCTGAATATGCTGTAATATAAGATTTAATTGTCCAGGATCTCTTTAGGCATTACATTATACTTGTGTTTTGTATCGATATAGTCATAAAATGTCACTTCTCTTTGTACATCAATCTTCTTACAGCTATGAATTCTCGCTGAAGTTGTGTTGACTATCTTTTCAGTATTAAGTTATCTGACGATGGCCTAAGAAGACAAAAGCGATTCATAACGAAGTATTAAATAAATATTGTTGTGGAAATTTAACACTTTGTATTCTACATCTACGTGATTACTCTGCAATTCACATTTAAGTGCTTGGCAGAGGGTGCATCCAACCACAATCATACTATCTCTCTACCATTCCAGTCCCGAACAGCGCGCGGGAAAAACGAACACCTAAACCTTTCTGTTCGAGCTCTGATTTATTTTATTTTGATGATCATTCCTAACTATGTAGGTTGGGCTCAACAAAATATTTTCGCATTCGGAAGACAAAGTTGGTGACTGAAATTTCGTAAATAGATCTCGCCGCGACGAAAAACGTCTTTGCTTTAGTGACTTCCATCCCAACTCGCGTATCATATCTGCCACACTCTCTCACCTGTTACGTCATAATTCAAAACGAGCTACCCTTTTTTGCACCCTTTCGATGTCCTCCGTCAATCCCACCTGGTAAGGATCCCATACCGCGCCGCAATATTCTAACAGAGGACGAACGAGTGTAGTGTAAGCTGTCTCTTTACTGGACTTGTTCCGTCTTCTAAGTGTGCTGCCAATGAAACGCAACCTTTGCCTCGCCTTCCCCAGAATATTATCTATGTGGTCTTTCCAACTGAAGTTGTTCGTAATTTTAACACCCAGGTACTTAGTTGAATTGACAGCCTTGAGAATTTTACTATTTATCGAGTAATCGAATTCCAACGTATTTCTTTTGAAACTCATGTGGATCACCTCACACTTTTCGTTATTTAGCGTCAACTGCCACCTGCCACACCATACAGCAATCTTTTCTAAATCGCTTTGCAACTGATACTGGTCTTCGGATGACCTTACTAGAGGGTAAATTACAGCATCATCTGCGAATAACCTAAGAGAACTGCTCAGATTGTCACCCAGGTCATTTATATAGATCAGGAACAGCAGAGGTCCCAGGACGCTTCCCTGGGTAACACCTGATATCACTTCAGTTTTACTCGATGATTTGCCGTCTACTACTACGAACTGCGACCTTCCTGACAGGAAGTCACGAATCCAGTCGCACAACTGAGACGATACCCCGTAGGCCCGCAGCTTGATTAGAAGTCGCTTGTGAGGAACGGTGTCAAAAGCTTTCCGGAAATCTAGAAATACGGAATCAACTTGAGATCCCCTGTCGATAGCGGCCATTACTTCGTGCGAATAAAGAGCTAGCTGCCTTGCACAAGAACGAGATTTTCTGAAACCATGCTGATTACGTATCAATAGATCGTTCCCTTCGAGGTGATTCATAATGTTTGAATACAGTATATGCTCCAAAACCTTCTGCAAACCGACCTCAATGATATAGGTCTGTAGTTCGATGGATTACTCCTACTACCCTTCTTAAACACTGGTGCGACCTGCGCAATTTTCCAATCTGTAGGTACAAATCTATCGCTGAGCGAGGGGTTGTATATGATTGCTAAGTAGGGAGCTATTGTATCAGCGTAATCTGAAAGGAACCTAATCGGTATACAATCTGAACCTGAAGACTTGCCCGTATCAAGCGATTCAAGTTATTAAATAAATACGTGGTAAAACAGACCAAAGGAAATCAGTTGTTATATATACAGATGAATGAGTGAATCATTATTTTGGTTATGACGCGTGTGTACGATTGAGGGAGGCGGGGGTAGGGGTGGGTAGGGGTTCAAACTATAAAGGCAGGCCGAATTTCTTTCTCCAGTAGGAAGGTTGAAATGGACGTAGATTGCAGAAAGTAGCTAGATACGAAGAGGCTTGCACAGAATTGAGTAGCGTGGAGATTGGTATCGAACCACTCTTCGGACTCGAGACCGTAAAAACAACAGTTACAATCGGACAGTCGTTTCCTGTTCCGTTTTAGTCTCATCAGCGTCTGGTGACGTCAACAAGCGGGACCCTGTGGGAGGCAGTAAGCAGACGCCTCCGCCGCCAGCCTGCCGACTGCAAATCTGATTACGTCAGAGCGGCGCCCCCGGGTCAACTTCGCGCTGCGGAAAGGAGTCGCGCCTTTAGTGCCGCCATTAATTAGCCGCGTCCTCCAGCGCTGGAAGCCGGCAGCGCGGACAGATTTTACGGGCCCGCACCAGCCCGACCCCCCAAGGGGGAGCGCAGAATTAACTGCTCTTTACGACCGGGCGCGTGTTTTCGGCGGCTCTGCCGTCAGCACTAAACTGTCTGCCCTTCCGCCCAATTTTCATTTTCATACTCAGCTGCCCAGGGCTGGGTAGCGGTGTGGGGAGGTGGTACGTTTTCTGGCGGCGTTAATTGAACGATGCGTTTCCTTCTGGGGTGACGTTAATTACAGTTGCGTCCCACTGGAAATGTGATCAGAGGCGCAGACGGCGGCGTCTGAGCCAGCGCGGATGGCGCAGATAATTAACGATTACCATACCTGACGGCGCGTGGCGTCCGGTTTCCTTCGCCTGCGTGACGTCACACAGTGAAGGCACTCGTCTCGTCTCTGTGTCCGTACCACCTAACCGTCTGTGTCTGACACGGGGGAGGGGGGGGGGGGGGGCTTTGCCTTTGAAGACTGAAACATTACCGATGGCCATTAAGAACATCAATTGTTGAGCTACTTAACATGCACCCGTCGTCTATGGGTAGCGTCTATAGTAATCAAAACCCGCCACAGCTTAAATTCTGATTAATAATCAGCACTGGCGGCCGAAGACTTCCTTTATAAGAAGTCACCCTCATTCTGCTAACGGCCTTGTCAAAAAGGGCGGAGGAGCGGACAGAGATTCAGGGCACTATCTTCTCCTAGGGGTGGGAAATTGCCCCTAAAGGCGGAAGAATCAGCAATGATCAACGACATGAGGATGCAGAAGGCAATGGAAACCACTGCATTAAAGACACGTAACGTGTATCCACAGGACATGTGGCCTGTAATTGAAGAAGTGTCATGATGATCTCTCCATTGGCAAAAGATTCCGGAATAGTCCCCCATTCGGATCTCCGGGAGGGGACTGCCAAGGGGGAGGTTATCATGAGAAAAAGATCGAATAACCGACGAAAGGATAACGTTCTACGAGTTGGGGCATGGAAAGTCGGAAGATACAACAATAAGGAATTACTCAGTAGGCAGTAAAGTTGAAGAAAAAGGGACGTCTCTAAAAACGGCTATCACAGAAGCTGGAAAGAAAAACATAGGTACAAACAAGGTAACTGCGAGGAAACCATGGGTAACCGAAGAAACATTCCCATAGACAGATGAAAGGAGGAAGTACACAAATGTTCGGGGAACTTCATCAATACAGAAATACAAGACGTTGAGGAATGAAATAAATAAGAAGTTCATGGAAGCTAAGACAAAATGGCTGCATGAAAAATGTAAGGAAATCTAAAAAGAAACAATTGTCGAAAGGACTGATACAGCGTGTAGAAAAGTCAAAATAACCTTCAGTAAAATTAAAACCAAGGATGGTAACTTAAAGAGTGCAACTAGAATTCCATTGTTAAATGCAAAGGAGAGAGCGGACAGCTGGAAACAGTACACGGAGGGCCTGTAGGAGGGGGAAGATTTGTCTGATGTGAAAGAAGGAGAAACGGGAGTCGATTTAGAAGAGATAGGGGATCCAATATTAGAATCAGAATGTAATAGAGCTTTGGACGACTCAAGATCAAATAAGGCAGAAGGGATACGTAAGAATCCATCAGAATTTCTAAAATCGTTGGGGAAAGTGGCAACAAAACAAAGCGACTATTCACGATGGTCTATGAATCTGGAGACATATCATGTGACTTTCGGACAAATATCATCCACACAATTCCGAAGACTGCAAGAACTGATAAGTACGAGAATTATCGCACAATCAGCTTAACAGCTCATGCATCTGAGTTTCTTACCAGAATAATATACACAAGAACGGAAAAGAAAACTGAGGATCTGTTAGGTGACGATCAGTTCGTCTTTAGTAAAGTTGAAAGCACCAGGGAGGCAATTATGACGCTGCGGTTGATAATGGAAGCAAGACTAAAGAAAGATCGAGACTCGTTCATGGGATCTGTCGACCTGGAAAAAGCGTTCGACAATGTCAAATGGTGCAAGATGTTCGAAATTCTGAGAAAAACTGAGGTAAGCTATAAGGAGGGACGGGTAATACGCAATATGTACAACAGTCTAGAGTGGATAATAAGAGTGGTGGATCAAGAACGAAGTACTCGGATTAAAAATGTCGTAAGACAGGGATGTAATCTTTCCCCCCTACTTTATAATCTGTACATCGAAGCAACAGTGATTGGAATAAACGAAAGATTCGAGAGTGAAATTAAGATTCAAGGTGGAAAGATATCAATGATGCGATTCGCTGATGACATTGCTATCCTGAGTGAAAGTGAAGAAATATTACAGGATCTGCTGAATGTAATTGACAGTTAACTAGTAGAGAATATGGATTGAGAGTAAATCGAAGAAAGACGAAAGTAATGAGAAGTTGCAGAAATGAGTACAGTAAGAAACTTGACACCAGGAATGGTGATAACGAAATGAAGTTAAGGAATCCTGGTACCGAGGCAGCAAAATAACCCATGACGGACGGAGCAAGGAGGACATTAAAAGCAGGCTAGCACTAGGAAAAACGGCATTCGTGGCCAAGAGAAGTCTAGTACTATCAAACATAGGCCTTAATTTGAGGAAGAAATTTCTGAGAATGTACGTTTGGAGCACAGTACTGTATTTCAGTGAAAGATGGACTGTGGTAAACTCGGAACAGAAGGTAATCGGCCGGCCGGAGTGGCCGCGCGGTTAAAGGCGCTTCAGTCTGGAACCGCACGACCGCTACTGTCGCAGGTTCGAATCCTGCCTCGGGCATGGATGTGTTGATGTCCTTAGGTTAGTTAGGTTTAAGTAGTTCTAAGTTCTAGGGGACTTATGACCACAGCAGTTGAGTCCCATAGTGCTCAGAGCCATTTTTGAACAGAAGGTAATCAAAGCATTTAAGATGTGGTGATTCAAACGAATGTTGAAAATTGGATGGACTGATTAGGTAAGGAATGAGGAGGCTCTCCATATAAGGAATATGTGGAAAACACTGAGCACTAAAAGGGACAGAATGATAGGACATCTGTTAAGACATCAGGCAATCACTTCCATAGCACTAGAGCAAGCTGTAGGGGTCAAAAACTGTACAGGAAGAGAATATTGGAATACATCCAGCAAGTGGTTGAGGACGTAGGTTGCAAGTGTTACTATGAGGTAGGAATTCATGGCGGGGGGCATCAAACCAGCAGAAGACTAAAAAAGAAAAAACTTATTTACTCTTGCGCTTTATGTATCATTTATAATTTTAAGTTGAATGTAATAATAGCTATAAATATTGAAACACGCTGCAGTAGTGTGGTGTGCGTACTGTAAGACCTTCGGTACACACACCATCAGATTACTTGACTTGTCGCTCTAACGAAGTAGGCGAGTGTCAGTAATATGTCTTGTGGTCTTATCGTGGCGTGTTTATCTTCTGCCGTTAGGTCAGACGATAGAAATGCCACTTGCACGCTTAGAGTAGCAGATTGACGGTGACCAACTTTAAACAGAAGTTGATTAATTTTCACACACATTTATTAAAATAATAAAAAGCATAGACATTACGTAACTTGATTCTGGATGCTGTTTACAATTGAAAATCTGAATTTCCTTTGGTCTTGGTACGTTAATCTTATTCTCACACATCCCTGATACTTGACAAAGTGTCTATACATTTATCTTCATGGCTATGTACAGGAATATGGTAATCTTATTAGGCGCAGACTGAAACTTCACTATAGACTGGTGCAGACTAATCCAGACTGACTAATCGGAGGTCTATACACTCATTATAATACCTCGCGTGTTCAGATATCACTGTGCGAGTGTGACCCGCGAGGAGAAAAGGTTCTACGTTAGCAGCGGTCTCATTGGCTGCGTTACATATTAATACGCGGATCGGTGGAAGCAGAATTTGGTCCGTCTCTAAGACAGCGCCATCTCGTAGTGCGGAGACGGACGAGTGCTGCGCCTGCGCTGTTGTGCTTAGTGGGGCGCGCTCTAGTGGGAAAGTTGTGTACGCGCTGACTATGAGGAACTATGTACACAACGACTATAATATTGACAAATAATGGGAATGGTATATGTTGGACTTAACATGACTGATCCGCAGTGGAAACAAATGGAAAAGAAAAGAGACAGGATTTGAACTGAGAATGTGGTAGTGTGTAGGGCACACAGAGAGGAGAAATGGTATGTGGACAGAAGAAGATTCTGTGTTGGGTTGCTAGTAATACAAAAAGACTTGGAAGGCCACATAAAAATGATGCTTTGACGAGGTGAACGAATAATAAGGGAAACGCAGATGGAAAAACTGAAGACTGAAATGTATAAATAAGCCAGGAAGTGTATTGTATCCAGTATTGGCTGATAAATGGCTGAGTACGATGACGAAACGACCTGGAAACTGTAGGTAATCAGCTAGTCGAGGAATAAATTACACATATCATCCCTTAGAGTCGACTGGGAACATGGTGTGGGAGGGGGTGGGGAAGTGGTGTCATTTCAGGAATAGGCACAACATTAACGGTCGGCTCACAACTAGTGTTGCATTTCGTGTGTTGTTGCTGTTACACTGGCACAACCGTAAGAGGTGACTGGCTGCTGGCCACGTGCCTGAACCGGTGACCCACATCCCGGCATCCCGGCACGGTCGCCAGCGGCGAGTGATGAGCCGAGGAGCGCTATCGGCCCGAGCGCTGCGGCCCCGGCGCTCCGTGTTTAGATCAACTTCTCCAGGGCCCGCCGCGCCGCGCCGCGCAGCCCTGCGCCCTTATCGCCCTTCAGGCCCGCCCCACGGCTTAAGGAGCCTCGCCGTTGGGCAGGAGGGAGGGGTTGCAGGGGTGGCGAAGCTC
Source organism: Schistocerca piceifrons (assembly GCF_021461385.2). Classification (NCBI taxonomy): domain Eukaryota; kingdom Metazoa; phylum Arthropoda; class Insecta; order Orthoptera; family Acrididae; genus Schistocerca; species Schistocerca piceifrons. The sequence continues at coordinate 223,082,674 of NC_060146.1, forward strand.
TGGTACGCACGAGGTGCCTCCCCGTAGATAACGCGCCTCCCCCCGCCGTCACAGCACTGCCCGCGGTACCTAGCTTAGCTTCTCTCACAGTGATTCCTTCGTCTCACTTTCCTTCATTTACATCCACATGACTGCTCTGCAATTCACACTTGCGTGGCTTGCACAGAGTTCGTAACACAACTTTCGGACTATTCCTCTACCGTTCCGCACTCGAATAGCATGTCGGAAAAACACGCACTAAATCCTTCCGTGCGACGTCTGACCTCTTTTATTAGGTTGGTGCATACGTTCGTAGCGTTTCCCCATGAGTTTAACAAACGCAGCAGCTACACATAACAGAGACTTTAATCATAAACACTAGATTTTCCTTGAACAGTTACAACAATCTTACAATGCTGCAATAATTTTTCGATTCCGCGACTGTGGAAATCACGTGGTTTTGAGGCGAAGAATTCGTCAAACCATGTTTGGAGCACATTTTCGACCAGAAAGGAAGTTCCTTGAAGTTGGTTCAAAGGAGTGCAGAAAAGATGAAAATCTGAGGGCGCAAAATCAGATGAATAAGAAGGGTGTGGAATGACTTTCCAATCCAATTCCTGTTTTTTCTCAGTCTAGTAGAATGCGGACGGGCGTTATCCGTAGAGTAGCACCACTTCACGCAGTCTTTCTGGTCGTTGTCCTTACACTGTGTCTGGAGGACGTCTCAGTTGCTCACAATGAATGTCAGCAGCGATTGTTGCACCTCGGGAAAGAGAATCTTAGTATGCTGCACAGCTGCTGTTCCACCAGATTCAAAACTGCGGATGCGTGCAGGTCTCTGTACGGGGAGTTGCTGATTTTTTTTTTTGGGGGGGGGGGGGGGAGGGCTCATCCATTTCTTTCTTTTCCTTATGTTAGCATAAAGACTCCATTTCTCGTCACCAGTAACGACAGAGAACGAGAATGGTCGGTTATCTCACAGGAAAATGTATGGTCACCCAATGGTTTTTTGACTTTCGCTTACAGCATGTGGTAGTCTTACAAGATAAGCTCCTGAAACTTCCTGGCACATTAAAACTGTGTGCCGGACCGAGACTCGAACTCGGGATCTTTGCCTTTCGCGGGCAACTGCTCTACCAAATGAGCTACCCAAGCACGACTCACGGCTTTACTTCTGCCAGTACCTCGCCTCCTACCTTCCAAACTTTACAGAAGCTCTCCTGGGAACCTTGCAGAACTAGCACTAGCAAGCCAAAGGACCGAGTCTCGGTCCGGCACACAGTTTTAATCTGCCACGAAGTTTCATATCAGCGCACACTCCGCTGCAGACGGAAAATCTCATTCAAGGTAAGCTCTTGTCAAACTTAAAAATGAAGATATCTGTTGGAAGTAATTTTTATAGTACACGTTACACCTCAGAGAATATTGTGCTTTTCTGATATGGACCGAAGAGGTTCAAATTATTTGCACAGAAGATAGCCACACAGTGACCAAAATCGATCTGTAAATAAAGCGTTTCAATATTCGCTGCTTCCATTTATCCAAAATACAATACTGGCCAATAAAATTGCTACACCACGAAGATGACGTGCTATAGACGCGAAATTTAACCGACAGGAAGAAGATGCCGTGATATGCAAATGATTAGCTTTTCGGAGCATTCACATAAGATTGACGCCGGTGGCGACACCTACAACGTGCTGACATGAGGAAAGTTTCCAACCGATTTCTCATACACAGACAGCAGTTGACCGCCGGTGACTGGTGAAACGTTGTTGTGATGCCTCATGTAAGGAGGAGAAATGCGTACCATCACGTTTCCGACTTTGATAAAGGTCGGATTGTAACTTATCGCGATTGCGGTTTATCGTATCGCGACATTGCTGCTCGCGTTGGTCGAGATCCAATGACTGTTAGCAGAATATGGAATCGGTGGGTTCAGGAGGGTAATACGGAACGCCGTGCTGCATCCCAACGGCCCCGTATCACTAGGAGTCGAGATGACAGGCATCTTATCTGCATGGCTGTAACGGATCGTGCAGCCACGTCTCGATCCCTGAGTCAACACATAGGGACGTTTGCAAGACAACAACCATCTGCACGAACAGTTCGACGACGCTTGCAGCAGCACGGACTATCAGTTCGGAGACCGTGGCTGCGGTTACCCTTGACGCTGCATCACAGGCAGGAGCGCCGGCGATGGTGTACTCAACGACGAACCTGGGTGCACGAACGGCAAAACGTCATTTTTTCGAATGAATCCAGGTTCTGTTTACAACATCATGATAGTCGCATCCGTGTTTGGTGACATCGCGGTGAACGCACTTTTGAAGTGTGTATTCGTCCTCGTCATACTGGCCTTCGTGTGCCATTGGTTACTCATCTCGGTCACCTCTTGTTCGCAGTGACGGCACTTTGAACAGTGGACGTTACATTTCAGATGTGTTACGACCCGTGGGTCTACCCTTCATTCGATCCCTACGAAACCCTACATTTCAGCAGAATAATGCACGACCGCATGTTGCAGGTCCTGTACGGGCCTTTCTGGATACAGAAAATGTTCGACTGCTGCCCTGTCCAGCTCATTCTCCAGATCTCCCACCAACTGAAAACGTCTGGTCAATGGTGGCCGAGCAACTGGCTCGTCACAACACGCCAGTCACTACTGTTGATGAAGTGTGGTATCGTGCTGAAGCTGCATGGGCAGCTGTACCTGTACACGCCATCCAAGCTCTGTTTGACTCAATGGCCAGGCGTATCAAGGCCGTTATTACGGCCAGAGGTGGTTGTTCTCGGTACTGATTTCTCAGAATCTATGCACCCAAACTGCGTGAAAATGTAATCACATGGTAGTTCTAGTATAATATATTTGTCCAATGAATACCCGTTTATCATCTGCATTTCTTCTTGGTGTAGCAATTTTAATGGCCAGTAGTGTATACTGACATTAATACGGCCGTGGTGGATACAGTTCCACATGGAATTAGACATTACTCTATTTATCTGACATTTTCATTTCTCTATCTTGGTTCTTGCACTTTTTTCTAATGCAGAACTCATATTAATTGTTCTGCGAATTTACAGTGTCTAACACATTTGTATACTTCGAACGCTTGTTCTACGTCTAGCTTTTTCTTCCATAATCAGCCGCAACGTCAGAACTGCCTCTATGGTGCCTTTACCTGTCTTCCTAAAGACACTCTGACCGTTCTCTAGCTCATCATCAGTTTTCATTTCTACTTGTTTTTGCATTACTCTGCTCAGACTTGTTCTCGCACTTACCTTCCGTTGCTATCTTCGATTTTATGTAGACGATTTTCTACCGAAAGTTCGACGGTACATCGCCAGACTCGTGCATTCTATATACTGTTTGAATAGCTGTTTGATTTCCACTACTTTCCAACAATGATTTTAGTACACCGATTTTTTTTTACAAGCTTTGTTTTCGGACATCATTCATTCAGCCATCTGAAATAAGTCATGTCTTAGTCCAGCGTGCTGGCACAATCCTGGAACTAAATTTCTCCAGGGACGCAGTCAAAAAGTGGGCTTAGAAAGCGAATCTATCAGTCTGCAGTAGGATGTACGCTGATCTGAGACTTCCTGGCAGATTAAAACTGTGTGCTCGACCAGTACTCGAACCCGGAACCTTTGCCTTTTGTAGGCAAGTGTTCTACCATCTGAGCTACCCAAGCACGACTCACGACCCGTCCTCACAGCTTCACTTCAGCCAATACCTCGTCTCCTACCTTCCAAACTACACACGAGTTCTCCTGCACCTTGTGAAGCACTCCATTTCTCCTACAAAAAGCGAGGTTTTATGGAACTGTTAGCTCAGCCAACCGATAGATGTCATATCTAAGCAAAATAATGCAGAAAGTTGTAGTTATTGGTGCAACCAATATAAGCAGGGAGTGGGGAGAAATCAGTTATGGTGTTCCATAAGGCACTGTTATGACCGCCAATATTCCTCATGTGTGTAAACGACACTCCGTGTAATACGCAACACGCAGAATTAGTTCTTTTTACGGATGGCACTAGTACTGTAGTCAGTCTGAACACACATACACAGCAACAGTTGAAATGGTAAATAACGTTCTTAAAAGTGTTATTGAGGAGTTTTGTGCGAATGGTGTCGTTCTCAATTTCAGAAAGGCACAACATATTCAGTTATCCACGTCTAAAGGCACTACTGCAATGATAACAGTAACACATGGTAAGGAGAAAATAACTACAACGGAAACTACCAAATTTTTATTTATCCATGTGCATCATAATTTAAACTAATAAGAAAGAAAGATTTTGCAACTTCTGAAAGAACTTGGTACGGCCATATTCACTCTATGAATCATAGCAGATCTTCGGGATCTGGGGGATGGATAGGAGTCGGTAAATCAGGAAGTTGACACATTTTGCGTATTTTTATTCAAAAAATGTCATGTGGAACAATTTTCAGGGGTAACTCATTGCTAAGGTAAAGAGTCTTCATTGCTCAAAACTGTGTTGTAAGATTAATACGTGGTGCTCAAGCACGATCGCCTTGGATACTTTCGATTCAGAAGTTAGGTATTTTGATTACTGCTTTACAGTATATTGATTCCCTCAAAGTTTGTTGCAAATAATTCACAGCATTTCAATAGGAACGTGATGTACATAATCACAACACCAGAAGAATAACAAATGACATTCATTACGCCACATTAAGGTACTTTTTAGCACAAAAAGATCTACACAGTACTACAATCTCTTTACCTCACAGTAACGCTTGCAACCAAGGGCATCAATTATTTGTTGGATGTATTCCCATTTCTTTCTTCCTGTACAGTTTTTGCCATCTGCAGCTCCCTCTAGTACCATGTAAGTCGTTCCCTGATGTCTTAACAGATGTCCTACCAACCTGTCCGTTCCTTGTCAGTGTATTCCTCGTAGACTCTGCGGAGAATCTCCTCATTCCCTTACTTTATAAATCCACCGAATTTTCGACATTATTCTGTAGCACCACATCTCAAATGCTGCGACTGTCTTCTGTTCCGGCTTCCTCACAGTCCACGTGTCACTACCAAACAACGCTGTGCTCCAGACGTATATCCTCAGAAATTTCTTCCTCAGATTAATGCCTATGTTTCATACCAGTAGACTTCTCTTGGCCAGGAATGCCCTTTTCGCTTGTGCTAGTCTCCTTTTTATGGCCGTGCTTCGTCCGTCATGGGTTATTTTGCTGCTTAGGTGGCAGAATTCCTCAAGTTCATCTACTTCACCAATGCTGATATTCGGCTACTCCTCGTTACTTTCGTCTTCTTCGGTTCACTCTTAGTCCATATTCTGTACTCATTACATCGTTCATTCCACCCAAAAGATTCTTCTTGACTTTCACTGAGGATAGCGTCCAAATTGGTCCCTAAAATTTTAGAGACAAATTTTTAACGTGTTACAGGGTGGCTGGCTCATCCATATTGTTTGTACGTAACCAGTCAGACACATTTCCCAGTGTAGTTATTTTAGCTCTTTTCTTGTATTACTTAGTGTTTTCGTACGTTTCAGACAGTTTACGTTATCTTAAGGGATGTGAGGCTGTGTGCCTGGCTGAGTTACCGTGAGTGGGGCTGGGAGAGGGTGGCCCTACTTTTGTTGACGTAATCCTCACTGCTTGACGAAAATTTTTAGCCATTTTAATCACATTACTTCGTACTAATTTTCGCATGGGTGCTCATAACCTTATTTTTCGTACTTTCGATGATGTTGTGTGAACTGCCTGGCCGGTCTTAAGATGATTGCTGATCGTCTTGAAAGCCGATAGACTATTAGCAACAAAACGCAAAAATTATTGTGGAACATTAATACTGCTTGCATCATTGCTTTCAGTACAACGATTTTGTGAAGGTACGGTGAAAGTGTCCGGGTTGAAAAACCGTCTTCAAGACGATTGTGACGGATCGCTGCATATTATTCTCATTGGTTGCTTTCGTGCAATTAGTAACTCGTTTTTAAGTGATGAATTAACTAACAAAACTATGACGTACAACGTTAATGGGTTGAATACTACGACTTGTACACGGTTCAGTCACATTACTATGACCACGGTGTATGTTAGTCGCCAGCATACAATAACCACTCACAGCCGGCATGTGGTAGCACTAGCTGTGGAGGGTATATAAAGCGTGTCGGGAGGGACGCGGGAAACAGTGCAGTAGGAGTGCGTAATGTGGAAAAGGAGCGATTTATCTGACGCCCAAAAGGGTGTGATCATTGGGTTTCGGGCCAAGGATGTAAGCGTTTCGAAAACGGCTAAGTCTGTAAGCTGCTCGCGTGCCGCTGTGGTTAAAGTATACCGGCGCCGAGGCAACTGTGGGGCAACTGTTGCGGAGACGTGGCCGGGAGTATAGGCGTGCAACTGTAGACCAACAGACCGCCCGGATGAACAGAGGGGCCACCGACAGTGTCTCTTCAACGGCCGTTGTGCGAGCGTTGCTGCGTATGGGCCTCCGCAGCAACGCCTGGTTCGTGGAGCCTTGCTGGCTGCTATTCACAAGCGACGATGGGTGGAATTTACACTTCAATAGCGCCACTGGACATAGATTAAGTGGCGGCAGGAAACCTTTCCAGATCAATCACGTTTTAGGCTCCAACGGGCAGATAGCTGTTGCCGTCTACGGCGAGAAAAGTCCTAAAGCAAACACCTTTCAACAATCGTCGGAAGGGTCCAGGACAGAGTGCATTCTCTGGGTGATATCGTCATTCTGAAAGGTACAGTGAATTAACACAAGTACGCATTATTCTCGGGGAGCACGTCCACCCCTCGATGCAGTTTGTTTATCCTCGGCACGATGGCATCTACCAGCAGGATAACGCAACGCCGCACGCAGCTCGCAGTGTACGTGCGTGGTTCTATGAGCGCCGGGGCGAGTTTACCGTGCTCCCCTGGCCTCCAGACTCCCCGGATCTAAACCCAATCTACAGCCTGTGGGGCCACCCCCACTGGGCTTTTCGTGCCGCGGATCGTCGGCAGAGGAGCATGGAGTCGGCACGGCTGCACGTACCTGTCGCATCCTCGCTGACACTCTCTCATCCTAGACGCCTCGCGGCGGTCCGCGCTACGGAGGGTGGCCGGTCACGCTGTTGGCAGGTGGTCACTCCAATGTGGCAGGACACGGTAGTTTAGTATTAATGACAGGAAATAAAGCTGCTCAACCAAAGACTCGCCTCCATGAGATTTTCATTCTGCAGCGGACTGTGCGCTGTATGAAACTTCCTGGCAGATTAAAACTGTGTGCCCGACCGAGACTCGAACTCGGGACCTTTGCCTTTCGCGGGCAAGTGCTCTACCATCTGAGCTAAGCCATGTCTCCGCTATATCCTTTCTTTCAGGAGTGCTAGTTCTGCAAGGTTCGCAGGAGAGCTTCTGTAAAGTTTGGAAGGTAGGAGACGAGATACTGGCAGAAGTAAAGTTGTGAGTACCGGGCGTGAGTCGTGCTTCGGTAGCTCAGATGGTAGAGCACTTGTCCGCGAAAGCCAAAGGTCCCGAGTTCGAGTCTCGGTCGGGCACACAGTTTTAATCTGCCAGGAAGTTTCACAGAGTTGCCTGTTCTAATTGGGAAAAATGTGTGCATCAGACGTAAGTAATCTTGGTGAAATGGGGCGACGGAATTTCTTACATTTACTGCTTCTTGCAACCGTAATGGTAACGTTTAAAGAACGAGGTAGGTGTTTCGGAAAGAAACAACACTTAACAGGTACAGGCTGTTTAGTTTTCGGAAAAAGACAATGGCCACCAATTATTAACTTCAAAGAGTGTGCTTCTCTGACCACACTTATTCCGTTTGCTCTCTGAAAAGTGCGAGAAGTAGTGAGAAATTTATTTGCAGTAACCAACTAAATTCATTTCTTTTTTCGCTTATATATTTGTTTCATTTTATTACATGAAGTATTTTCTAATGTAATTAAACTATTTGCCCTGGAAATTCGCCTCTGTTACAAAGTCCATATTCTACTGAATTTACAATGACATTTAAGCAACACAAAACAAATTATGAGAAGACTGCAGCGACTGATGGTTGTATTGCAGTTGATGCAGACAGCAGTGCTTTGTCGAAGAACAATAAACAATTCATTGCGATTTGAAATCTATATTCCCACTACATAGCGCGAAACAATTGCCTTGGTTCATTTACAGTACTCTGACTTTTTAAGACTTCTTGTCAGAGTAGGAATACGTAATGTTACAATATTCTGTTCTATTTCTTTCGTTTTAAACAGCCAAATCTACTACACCTACATCTACACTGCCACTGTAGGTTTTTCAGCATTCCCGTATCACTCTCCTAAATACAGGGAGCGAAAGGCTATTTAGAACTCTTTCAGAAACCAGACGACAGTTAAAAGAGTCGAGGGGCATGAAAGGGTTGCAGTGCTCGAGAAGGGAGGGAGGGAGGCAGGGGGAGGGGGAGGGAGAGAGAGAGAGAGAGAGAGAGAGAGAGAGAGAGAGAGAGGGGGGGTTGTAGCCTATCGCCGATGTTATTCGACCTGTATACTGAACGAGCAGTAAACTAAACCAAAGGAAAATCTGGAGTAGCGACTAAAGGTCAAATAAGAGAAACAAAATCTGTGAGGTTTGCCCATTGACATTGTATTTCTGTCAGAGCCACTAAACGAACAGCAGTTGAGCGGATGGACATCGTATAGAAAGGAGAATACAACATGAACATCAACAAAAACAATACAAGGGTAATGGAATGTAATCGACTAATATCAGGTGATGCTAAGGGAATTGTAACAGGATGAGTTTTTCTGTTTGAGCAGCAAAATATCTGAGGATGACTCAAGTACAGATGATATAAAATGTAGACAGGAAATAGCAAGAGAACCGTTTCTGAAAAAGAGCAATTCTTTAACATCGAATATAGATTTAAGTCTTAGGAAGTCTTTCTGCAGGTATTTCTCAGTAGTGTAGCCATTTATGGATGTGAAACTTGGACAATAACCAGTTTAGAACAAGAAGAAAATGGTTCAAATGGCTCTGAGCACTATGAGACGTAACATCTAAGGTTATCAGTCTCCTAGAACTTAGAACTACTTAAACCCAACTAACCTAAGGACATCACACAACACCCAGTCATCACGAGGCAGAGAAAATCCCTGACCCCGCCGGGAATCGAACCCGAGAACGCGGGCGTGTGAAGCGATAATGCTACCGCACGACCACGAGCTGCGGACGGACAAGAAGAGAATAGAAGATTTGAAATGTGGTACTACTGACGAATGGTGAAGATTAGGTGGATAGATCTCGTAACTAATGAGGAGGTACTGAACAGAATCGGCGAGAGAAAAAGTTTGTGGCACAACTTGACTAGAAGTAGGGATCAGTTGGTACGGCACGTTCTGAGACATCAAGGGATTACCGATTTAATATCTGAAGGTAGATTGGTGGGTACAAATCATAGAGGGAGACCAATAGATGAATACACTAAGCAGATTCACAAGGATGTAGGTTTCAGTAGTCATTCTGAGATGGAGAGGCTCGCACAGGATAGAGTAGCATGGAGAGCTGCATCAAACCAGTCTTCGGAGTTCAAATGGTTCAAATGGCTCTGAGCACTATGGGACTCAACTGCTGAGGTCATTAGTCCCCTAGAACTTAGAACTAGTTAAACCTAACTAACCTAAGGACATCACACACATCCATGCCCCTGGCAGGATTCGAACCTGCGACCGTAGCGCTCCCGCGGTTCCAGACTGCAGCGCCCAGAACTGCACGGCCACTTCGGCCGGCCAGTCTTCGGAGTGACGACCTGGACGACGACAACAACAATAACCATCTACCGACGTAATCATGTTTTCATCCTGATATACTGAATAAGCACAATCAGCAAAATTTCGTAATTTCCTATTCTTTCCGGTGTCGCAAGTTCAAGAGCCAGCGTTCTATCTTCGTTCACTCCGTTTTAACTGATGATTGGCATTGATTCATATAATTTTTTTCTCTCTCTTACGCAGTATGTAGACACAACATCTACATTTCATTTAACAACAATATTTTGTCTGTGCCAAATACGCAGAAATGATGAGAACAGTGGAGTAGTTGGGCTGAATCTACTGACGCAAGATGTTGTTGTTGTTGTTGTTGTGGTCTTCAGTCCTGAGACTGGTTTGATGCAGCTCTCCATGCTACTCTATCCTGTGCAAGCTTTTTCATCTCCCAGTACCTACTGCAACCTACATCCTTCTGAATCTGCTTAGTGTATTCATCTCTTGGTCTTAGTAAAAAACAGAACGATGTAGTTGTCAAAAAAAAGTTATCTTGTTACTTGGCTGCAGTCGATGGCGTGACAAGAGTGGTTGCTTGTAATTTTAATCACAAAACCGAGTATGCTCGCGAAGTGGCTTCTACAGACCTAGGGTACGACTCGCCACTAGTAATTATTTTCCCCCGAAACGAATGTTAATTTTGTGAAACAAGAGGGGAGCTTGGTTTTGCTGCTTTCTCGCTCGTAATTAAAAGCAGATGCAACTGCTGGGGCGTTTTCTTTTCTTTGGTCCTATTTCTCCTCTTCTTTTCGCCGGTGGCTCCTCTCCTGCTACAAGTGACTCTTTAATTTGCACGTCAGTCCGCGCTTTCCTTGCCAGCAGTTAACGAGTCTCTCTGTCTCCCTGGGATTCATTCCGAGGCAGCTGACAAGGGGTGGCAGCTGGGGTGGAGGTGGACGTCCTCCCCCACACAGCGGTCTCCTGCTTTCACAGCCGCAGCCACTTAACAGCGCAGTACTCTCTCTGTTCGTGTCCTCCTGGACGTCTGACTCCAAACAAGTGTCTGGCCGGTCCTTAACCCCGACTCCCTAAAGCGGCGGCTTCTCTTAATTTAATGTCTGCGGCCATTTTCGTAAGGGGAATATTTGCTTTCTCAACCCGTAAGAGGACTAATTTAGAGAAAAGAGAGACAAGTTTATGTTGAAATTGAAATGCCATGTGGCTACGGCCTCTCCCATCAGGTAGACCGTTCACCTGGTGCAAGTCTTTCGACTTGACGCCACTTCGGCGACTTGCGTGTCGATGCGGATGAAAGGATGATGCTAAGGACAACACTACACCAAGTCCCTGAGCGGAGAACATCTCCGACACAGGCGGGAATCGAACCCGGGCCGTTAGGTATGACGTTCCGTCGCGCTGACCACTCATCTACCAGGGGCGGACACGTTTCTGTTACAAAGATACGAAAGGGGAAGTTCGGAGATCTGCAGATAAAGTCTCACAGATTAACACTCGTTCGCCGGCCGTTGTGGCCGAGCGGTTCTAGGTGCTTCAGTCTGGAACCGCGCGACCGCTACGGTCGCAGGTTCTAAGACTCCCTCGGTCATGGACGTGTGTGATGTCCTTAGGTTAGTTAGGTTTAAGTAGTTCTACGGTCTAGGGGGCTGATGATCTCAGATGTTAAGTCCCATAGTGCTCAGAGCAATTTGAACCATTTATTAACACTCGTTCGTTGAGTGTTTTGATGACAAGGAACCACTCGTGCGAAAAAAAGGTCGTTTTATCGAATAGAACCCCACTTACATTTTTAGTGTGATTGTTTGGATGGCAGTCTTCAGTAATACCTGTTATCTTCTGCCCGACGTTGTGCACCAATTAGACGTTGCATGTACTGAACAACTCGTTGGAAATCCCCTGCATAAATGTTGACCGACGCTGCCTCTATAGCGTCTCACAACTGTCGGTGCAGGAGTTTGTGCTCGAACTAATCTCTCAATTACACTGAAGCGGCAAAGAAACTGGTATACACATTCGTATTCAAATACAGGGATGAGTAAAGGGGCAGAATACGGCGCCGCGGTCGGCAACGCCTGTGTAAGACAACTAGTGTCCGGCGCAGCTGTTACAGCGGTTACTGCTGCTACAATGGCAGGTTGAAGGTACCGTGAATATCAGGAATATCAGGAATCCGGTAAAACACCAAATCCCTGACATTGCTGCGGCCGGAAAAAGATCCTGCAAGGACGGGACCAACGACGATTGACAGAAGTTCAGCCCTTCCACAAATTGCTTCAGATTACAATGCTGGGCCATCAACAACTGTCAGTGGGCGAACCACTCAACGAAACATAGTCGAAACGGGCTCTCGGAGCCGAGGACCCACTCGTGTATTGGTTCAAATGGCTCTGAGCACTATGGGACTTAACAAATAAGGCCATCAGTCCGCTATAACTTAGAACTACTTAAACCTAACTAACATAAGGACATCACACACATCCATGCCCGAGGCAGGATTCGAACCTGCAACCGTAGCAGTCGCGCGGTTCCAGAATGTAGCGCCTAGAATCCTTTCGGTCACAACGGCCGGCCCACCCGTGTACCTTTGCTGACTGCACGACATAAAGTTTTACGTGAGTCTCGTTTCAAATTATATCGAGCGGGGTGGACGTGTACGGGTATGGAGACAACCTCATGAATCCATGACCCTGAATGTCAGCGGGGGACTGTTCAAGCTGGAGGAGACTGTGACGGCGTGGGGAGTGTGCTGTTGGAGTGATACGGGACCCGTGATACGTCTAGGTACGACTTTGACAGGTGACACGTGCTGTCTGATCACCTGCATCCATTCACGTCCATTGTGCATTCCGACTGACTTGGGCAATTCCGGCAGGACAATGGTACACCCCACACGTCTATTGCTACAGAGTGGCCACCAAACTCCCCAGACGTGAACATTATTGAGCATATCGGGGATGCCTTGCAACGTGCTGTTCAGAAGAGATCTCCACCCCCTCGTACTCTTACGGATTTACAGACAGCCCTGCAGGATTCATGGTGTCAGTTCCCTCCAGCACTACTTCAGATATTAATCGAGTCCACGCCACGTCGTGTTGCGGCACTTCAGCGTGCTCGCGGGGGCCCTGCACGATATTTCGTAGGTACACCAGTGTCTTTGTATCTTCACTGTATATCCCATTAACCTTTCATGGGATTCATGACGGGCAGTATGAATGGGCAGATCATTCGCTCACATTATCCATAATGTTGTTCAGAACAATTGCTAACAATTGTGGACCGATTACATGACGCATTGTCAACAATAAAAATTCCATCGTTGTTCGGTAGCATGAAGTCCATGAATAGCTGCAAATAGTCTCTAAGTAGTCGAACGTAACCGTTTCCAGTCAATGATCGGTTCAGCTGGACCGGAGGACGCAGTCCATTCCATGTAAACACAGTCCACACCTTTATGGAGCCACCACCAGCTTGCACAGTGCCTGGTTGACGACTTGGGCCCGTGGCCTCGTCGTGTCTGCACCACACACTAATCCTACGATCAGCTGTTACCATCTGAAATCGGGACTCACCGTTCTCTATTCGTCCAGGGTCCAACTGATGCGGTCACGATTCCAGGAGAGGCGCTACAGGCGATGTCGTGCTGTTAGCAAAGGCACTCAGGTCGGTCGCCTGCTGCCACAGCCCATTAACGCAAAAAAAAAAAAAAAAAAAAAAAAAAAAAAAAAAAAAAAAAAATGGTTCAAATGGCTCTGAGCACTATCGGACTTAACAGCCGAGGTCATCAGTCCCCTAGACGTAGAACTACTTAAACCTAGCTAACCTAAGGACATCACACACATCCATGACCGATGCAGGATTCGAACCTGCGACCGCAGCGGTCGCGCGGTTCCAGACTGTAGCGCCTAGAACCGCTCGGCCACCTCGGCCGGCCATTAACGCAAAACTGCGCCGCACTGTCCTAACGGTACGTCCCACTTGGATATCTGCGGTTATTTCGCGCAGCGTTGCTTGTCTGCCACCACGTTCTCCGTGGTGAGACGTAATGCCTGAAATCTGGTATATTGGGCACACTCGTGACACTGAGGATCTCGGAATGTTGAATTCCCTAACAATTTCCGAAACGGAATGTCGCATGGGTTAGCTCCACTGTCATTCCGTGTTTGCTAATTCCCGTCACGCGACCACAATCACATCGGTAGCTTTTTCGCATGAATCGCTCGAGTACAAATAACAGCATCAACAATCCACTGCCCTTTCAAACCATGCGTACGCAATACTACCGCAATCTCTGTATGTGTATACCGCTATCGTACGAGTTTTTCACCTACGTGTACTCAGGATGATACAGTAATCATGTTCTGAACATTCAGGCATGATGGGAAAGGGTAATTATATCAATTTGAGGTTCCGTAATGGGGCGTGGTCTGGAATCCAGCAACTCGAAAATGGTTCTGATACCACTGAAAGTAGAGTACATTTACCGGTACCGTTGTTGCTAAGATTGTAAAGAAGGCAACTTTCAGAGATGGTAATATGGATCAAAAACAAGAAAAAATTCTCCAGTGCTTTCGTGTTCGTAAATGCATACCTTAAGAGCTGGTGGCACCTGTTCATTTTGGCTGCTGTCATACACGTCTCTTCTACTGAACAAGTGGCTGTAGCTCTTGAGACATGTATCTGGGAGTCCATGTTTGCTAGACTTTTTCACTTGTTTTGGTTCATACTACCGCCTGTGAAAGTTGCCCACTCTACAGTTTAGCAACAACAGTATCAGTACATATATTTCAGTGTCAGACGTACCACACCATTTTCGCTTATGGCTTTAGACTCCGTCATTTGCGGACCAGGGGTTCGTCACCTCAAATTAAGACATTTACCATTCTCCGTCATCCCCAAATGTTTTTATCATTCCAGAATCCCATTGCATAATTTGTTATTTCTTTTTCTCTGTCTCTCTTAAATGTATGGTAGTTTAAGACCGCTTTCGTAAGTAGCAGTAAATCTAACTTTCATGTACCTTGACGTGACAAAAGTCACTGAATATGGGTACGCACATGTACACACGGCCATAGTAAAAGGATAACCTGTACAGCGGCAGTGCGTTGGCGGAGCTGTTATCTGCACTCAATTCTTAATTCCTTCCTTTGTTATTTGGAGGTGCAGCTCTAACGTTGTGAAACCGGCGGTACTACTAAAGGATCAGACAACAGCTGTTTGCGGTTTATTTTTCAACAAGCATTACTTTCAGCTCCGGATGGCCATGTTATAAAGTTTGCATAATGTCGGTATTCGCTAAGCATCTCCCCTTCCGCGGTAACTAGATACTGCAGGAGGCAAATAGAAGATTGGGAAAGCGTGGGTGGCTTTCGCGAGGAAAGCTTTCAGCGGAATATTGGGTTTCGCCGCTGCTGAATTTTCAGACAGTAACACCTTAAACGTAGGAAGACTCGCCAAACGCACAGAAATGCGATTGTCTTTTTTGGAGCCTGGGCTTTCTTGCAACTACCCTCAGCTTCTGATCTGCAAGCCCGTAACCACAGCCACGAACAGTTCCGCAGCGCTCAGGACTTTTAGTTCCCAAACACAGCTCCGAGAAACTGCAGTTAAACAGCGCGCGAATCTGCATTTCGAGATCGTTTTCCCTCGCGATTACTGCAATGTGGCGGGCGGAGGAGCCGTCTTTCTTTGAATGCACACTTTAAAAATCGAATTTCCTTTACTGATGGTCGACATATACCTCTATCCTCCGCAGGTCACCTAACGGACTGTGGCGGAGGGTGTTTGTGTTAGCATCAGGTGCCCATTTCCTATTCCAGTTTCTGGCAAGAACGATTGTCGAGAAAATCCATCAGAGCGTCTGTCTGATTCTCACACAGTAGTCACTTCGCGAGAAGTATGTGGTACGGACAGAGTTGAACTCTGGCAAAACTATAATTCGGTAGTTTCAGTACAGTACACAAATTACGTAGCAAATGGAAGGATTACCTGCAGTTTTTGTAGCACTGGTAGGGAAAATAACGTAAATGAATGTATGTGAGAAAAGTGGGAGCCGGCGACTTGTCTTTGCTTTCTGTTTGTTAGTTTCTTTGTTTTACACATAAATAGAGCCACGCATTGTTCAGTTTTAGTCTATTCTGTATTTTATATCCTTACAGAATATGAATTGCATTTTATAAGTAATAAAAATTATTTGATCGCATAACTTCTGCGCTTTTATGTAACCAATGCAATTACTCTTGATACAAGTACAGTTTAAACGCACAAGCATACATAATGTAATTACTATTGTTACTTCGCACTCAATAGGACGTATATCTCATGATCAAAGGTAAGAGCTATTATTGATAATTGCGGAAGCTATTCAAATGTTCGAATATGTGTGAATTCCTAAGGGACCAAACTGCTGAGGTCATCGGTCCCTAGACTTACACACTACTTGAACTACCTTCAGCTAAGGACAACACACACACACCGATGCACTAGAGAGGACTCGAACTTCCGGCGGGAGGGGCCGTGCAGTCCGTGACATGGCGCCTCTAACCGTGCTGGCACTCCGCGCGCCGATCGCTGTTTATGGATAATAGAAACCTCTGTTACGTAGTTTCGACGAAGTATTGAACTGATGTTTGATATACTGTTGTTTTGCAGTTTCTCTATTTTACCTTTTTGTTGAGGAAATTGCGTTTTCTAACGCTTTATGATAAATCTGTATCATTTCCCTTATTTTCACTACAACAGTTCTCTGTCTCACGTTACAAATCAGCAGTTTTCGAACTAAACCTGAATTAAGGACGGACCGTTTCAGTTTTGCTGTAAATTCTCGATGAACAGCTAGGAGGGTAACCGCGGTAGTTTTACAATTCTGCGCACGAAGTAATGTGTCACCTGACTCTTCTTCCAACCCAAGTTCTCGGAATTTCAACGGTAATTCTTTCTGTGATGCACAATGCCTACATTGTGGCTTGGCGAAAGCCGGTTTTCTTTCAGCCTTTTCTATCTCTTCCACTTAGTGATCAACAGTTTACACGGGTGTGCAAAAGGACGACAGTAACTTTCGCATGACGTGTCCCGGCCAACATAGCTTGACAGAACTTGGACTGTGTATAGAGAGTGCTGGTTCAGTATAGTATGGAAGGTAACTGAAAGAAATACCCTGAGAGACAAACAGAAATGACACTGTTATTTAAAGAGAATAATTACACTCAAGTCATCTGAACATTACAAAAGGAGGGTGATGGTTATTCAGCACCGACTCCAGCGGACGCTCTGCAAAGTGATGCCATGTTGGCGAGAAGGTCGGTCTGGAGTTCTTGTTCAGGGCGTTCCTCCACTGCTGTCAGCTGCTGGATGGTCGTTGATGCGCGTAAGCGGGCTGCAGTACGTTCCCCCAACACAACCCACAGGTGCTGTATGGAATTTAAGTCGGGGGAACGGCAAGGCCAGTCTGTTTGGGTTCCATCTCGTCCAAGAACACCTCCACCTGCGTTGATCGTTGCGGCCGCGCATTGTCATCCATAAAAATGAGGTCCGGGCCGAATGCGCCCGTGAAGAACCACACTTGGGGAAGGAATTCAATATGACAAAAGTGGTGATCGATGAATGTACTCTGTTCAGCGGTTTGGAGGGTCCCCACACCGTAACACATGCACCACCGAAACGATGTTAATGTTCCTGGGTGCATTAGGTGTATAAAAAACACGCACACGCGCGCGCGCACGCACACACACACACACACACACACACACACACACACACACACACACACACACAGTTCAGGAGATATTACGTCTTAAGGGCAGATGTAGAGCAAAATTTCGAAAAAATTCTAATCTTTTTATTGCGTAATTTATTAAACTTATTCTTTAAGAATATGTAAGTTTGGTAATCTAATTCTGGCTAGAAACATGTTTTAAAATAGTTTTTTGGGAGGGTCTGCGCCTGCTGTGGTTCCTCTTTCTATGCTAGGATCCGCACCTTCTCTACGCTAGAAATTTTTTGTACGTTAATTTTCCGTTTACACAACCTAAACGAACTGCAGACGAGTCTAGAAGGCTGTGAGAAACATTACCCTTGCTTGTTCCTTTGTTTACATCGTGTTTTTTTTTAATAGGAGGTGCTGCAATCTTATTTCAGTTTTTAGTTTTGCGTATATCAACCTGTTTATCTCGAAATGGGTTGTAACAGTGAACGCATATTCAAAAAAAAAATAAGGAAATCTCAAATTACACATGTAAAAGGTACACCAGATCTAAACAAATGTTACAGATGGATCTCCTACGTGTGAAGAACAGTTTTTGACAAAGTCACTGAGTTCATCAAAGAAGAAAATTAGTGAAGGAATGAATGATTTTTTGTACAGTGCCAAAGACGTGTTTCCCCGTCGATTTAGGATAATTTATCTAGAAATAATTGCCTGAACTGCTGAAACATTTGTACATAGGAAAACACAGAATACAAATGAGAGGTACAATCAAGTATGTGATTGCATTGTCCTAAAACAATATTTGCGTCGTCAATTGTTGTGGAGATACCTGCATGTGATGCCTGTCTAGTGTTCAATAGCAGAAACGTAGACAGAATTAAGTCCCTGCAGTCACTAGGCTTCCATACAGATGCATTCGCACTGAAGACACTCAGAAACATCGATAAAGTGCGACTGAACCAAGCTCAGGCAACAAAAAAAAAATGCAAACGTTGGCTAGACAAAGAAGGTAGGAGAAGAGATTACTCCAGGAAGACGAGGAAGAGAATGAAGATTATGGATATGGACGGCATTAGTCACCACAGGTATAGTGATATTGTCAAAATTTAAATAAAAACTTCAAATGGGAACTGCTGTAAACTGACTTTTTTGAGCTAAAATGCATGTTTTCTCAGGAACTATAAAAGCTGATATCCTGAAATTTGGGACAGTTTTTAAGAATTACTTACTGAAGAAAACTGTGCAGCTGTTTTCCGCTGTCTTTTCTCTGAGAAAAATTCTACTTCAAAATTAAGGAAAAACAGAGTAATCCTAGGTAACACAAAACTGAAAAATTAATTTCAGTGCAGCTATGGCGTTAATCAAACATCTGTTTCACACTCTTATTAGCCTCTTATGTAGATAAATGACAGTTTTATTACTTGATTAGCTTACGAGAAAAGGTACATTATAGAAAAAATGGTAATTAAAAATTCAAACCCTTATCAAATTTATGTCGATGCGCATAATCAAACAAAAATTGCACAGAATATCAAGCATTATGTTTCACATAATAGTGTCAAGTTTTGCTATTTTAGCTGTAATATTTTTGGAGTTATATATGTTTAAGTACAAGAATTCATTTTTCCCTATGTTTGTCCTTGAGCATTGAGATGCGTGAAAAACCAGATTTGGCTTAAAATGGAGCGCCGATTGCCCAGTTTACGTTCATCCAGTGTTTCATAACAACACTTAACGACCTGCAACATGCTTTAAGCATAATTTCAAACCTTCAAACTTTTTGTCACATACATTCTTGGAGACAAATATTTAACACATTAACTCATTTGTAAAGTAACTAGGTGTTCGAAGCTGTTCTGTACAAGGCAGTCCGATCTTTTACAGAATCAGGGCTTTACTGGTAGGGATGCAGACAACACACTCATGGTTTGAAAGCCCCGAGGACTCGTCCATAAACATCGAGGTCAACATCGATGTTTTGAATGCCCGATGCATCGACGACAAAAGCCCAAAAACATCTACATCGTTCGACAAAGCATCATTCATTCATTCCGTTCGTCGACGCTCAGTCATCGAAACGTTCAGGCTCGCCTGCCGGTGTGGCCGAGCGGCTCTAGGCGCTACAGTTTGGAACCGCGCGACCGCTACGGTAGCAGGTTCGATTGCTGCCTCGGTCATGGATGTGTGTGATGTCCTTAGGTTAGTTAGGTTTAAGTAGGTCTAAGCTCTAGTGGACTGATCCCACGTCAGCAGTTAAGTCCCATAGTGCTCAGAGCCATTTGAAACGTTCAGGATCGTGATTGGTGCAGCGCTGTTACTTTTGTTGCCGGCCTTGCGGTTTGTGTGCTTTTGAAGTAGAAGCTAACTAAAATATGAACTTCACAGTATTATCATTTGTCTCAAATAATCTGAAGTGAATTATGCGCTGCAACCGCTGGGAATAAGCGATTCTCATTGTTGACAGCCATATCTGTGCGTCACATTGTACGTTCTGACATTTGATGACATTACAACACAGGATGGAGCAAAATCAAAGAAAATCACTGAAGCTGTTTCCCACTTCATGATCATGGATAATAAATCGTTACATTTACATTTACAAGTTACAACAGCAATGCTTTTGTTTGTACAGGGCATCCGCACATTTCATATTCAGCGGTTGGTTTAAACTTCAGTTTAACGAATTTTCGGGTGAATAAGCCATATGTTTGTACCTCAACGTAAGTTAATTTCATCACTTGCGTAGCGATTCCTGCCGGTACGACACACACCAAAGGTGGTCTCGCAGGTTTTAATGTTTGCAGTTGCTGAGGATATTGCAGTTCGGTGTCGACTATTACAGCTTTTCGGTCGTAAACTACAATAGCTACATGTAACAGAAATTTAAGTCCGCAACACGCCAGCTAGTATTTGCTCAAAATAATTATACAACTCTAGCTCCTTATGAGAGGCTCATAATGCAACCATTTTACGTAATACCTACGAAGTGATGGACTGCCCATGGGATCCCCCATATCAGAACATTAGAAAACATTTTTATCAGTCGTCTGTAAAAACAGATATCTGAAAAGATAACCACTAATGAAAGATTTAGAATCATATATTGGTACAGAGATATGGATGACATTATTTGTCTGGAAGATGAGCCAAATGAAAAAATAAATGAACTCCACTCGGAAATCAGCAAAGCACAACAGAACAAAGTTCACACTTGAAGAATAAAAAGAAAACCAAATAAATTTTCTTGACCTAACAATAATAAAAGAAAATGGCAAACACACATTTAACATCTTTAGAAAACCAACAGCCACAGACACAATAATACATTCCACATCTAATAATAACCACAACCAGAAGCTTGCAGCACTAAGACATATGTTATACAGGTTAAACATGATCCCACTCAACAAGAGAAACTATAAAAAAGAAATGAGTGCAATCATACAAATAGCTAGGATCAATGGTTATGACGCACATGTAGTACACAGACTCAATCAAAAAATAAGAACACAAATAGAAAACAAACAACACTTCCAAGATAACTCACAATCTGCAGACGCACAAACACACTCAACGAACACACACAATGACAACATCAGACAGACAAGAAGCAGATGGTACAATATGAATTACATACATAAACTAACACACAGAGTGGAAAACGTACTAAAGCGACAGGGCTTCCAAATAGCATTTAGGACTTTGCAAACCTTCGAATTACACTCAAGCCAAAAAGCTACCAAGAGGTATAACATCCAGGAATCAGGAATATATAAACTTGAATGTCAAATTTGTGATGCAGTATACGTAAGCATGACATTCACGAGTTTTAGAACGTGGTACAGAGGACACATCAGGTGTTGGAAGTACGGAACAAACTACTCCACATTTCATATTATTTAAAAGACCATAACCACCATCCTACAAATATGGAACAAGAAATGAAATTAGAGAGAATATAACAGCCACGACAAATACCGTACACAAACGCGAGAAAACTTCCACATCCAGAAAGACACCGCTGAAAAAACTAATGTGATAAATGAGCAAACACACATCAGTACACTTAATACAGTAAATAATGAAATAAAAATCATCGCTCTGGCACATGCAGCCACATAAGAATTAATATTAATAAAAAATCTCACCAAAACAGATACTATTTCACACAAAAACACACACAAGCCATCCCCCCTCACCACACACACACACACACACACACACACACACACACACACACACACACACACACCACAGATATCACAAAAATTACACTCTAATAACATCCGACAGTCAGCAACACAAATCAAAAAATTGCATTAAAACAAGCATTCAGTTCTAAGTGCTGTGCAAATTGGGAAACAAAAACCCCAAGTGGCTATTATAAGAAGAGGAATAGCACCGAAAGTGGAACAGAAACATAACATGTAGAAAATCGTCCACACAACCTGTAAGTAGAATATAAGATATTACTACGTCATAGAAAAAACCAACCACCAGAACTGTACATAAGCGAGAGGTACATTGCCCGAAACTGTAAACTAACTAGTAGAAATATGTACATATTCCAGGTCACTGAAGATGCCTTGCACAGAATAAAGGCGAAACGCGTATGGCACGAAAACTATG
The DNA here is from genome assembly GCF_021461385.2 of Schistocerca piceifrons. Classification (NCBI taxonomy): domain Eukaryota; kingdom Metazoa; phylum Arthropoda; class Insecta; order Orthoptera; family Acrididae; genus Schistocerca; species Schistocerca piceifrons. The sequence goes on from NC_060146.1 coordinate 223,104,743, forward strand.
ATTAATTCAGTTGTAGTTAGACGGTGAAACGTCCCCTTTGAACAATTTATACAAGACTGTGCTTAAACTGACACACAATATTTTGTTATCGCAACGCAATCTGACTTTCAAAATTCCCTACAAAAGAATGGCCCTGACTAACATTAAACTATACCTTTCACAAATCACTTACCTCACAAAAATCTTCGCTGCTCAAGCTACTGCAATACAGCGAGTGCCACTACTGCCAGCTAAATAAAAGATTCAAACTACGGAAGGCACTAACTACTGATAGGGATAGTTAGCAAATTGTAGTCCTTGTAGAGATGATGGTATTGGTGGGTCATCAAAGATGCAGACCCACTGTAGTCCTTGTAGAGATGGCCAGCAGCCATCTGTTGCGATCTGTTGCGACTGTGCAGGTGCACAATCACCATCGAAGAGTCTTGCGAATAATATAGCAAGTCCATAACCACCACTTGTGCATTCACAAAGTTTTTGGAATTGTCCTTAGAACCAGCAATGCTGTTATCCAGTCCCTTGCTGAATTAGTAACACACGTGCAAACACTAACAGTCCCAACTTCTCACATATTGTCCATATACTATGACCAACAGAAATGTGTGCAGTGAAATGTAACTAACAAGTTAATAATATCATGAACTGGTGACAATTACAATTTTATAACATAAGAATACAATTACAAAGGTACAAAATACATCATTAAAGAACATAGCAATATAGATAACAATTGTAGTAACACAGGCTTTACAAAAGAATAGAAATAAACATATACATCAGTGTTACAGGAATTATGAGATAAGTAGATACATAAAAGATCAGAATAACTTTAGGAACATCAACTTTACACATGAGCATTAAAACAAAACAGAATAAATAATGTCTAAGCATATTTACAAGGTAAATAACATATTATTAATGCCAATTATATTCGAGGATAACAGTATTCCTCATCATAGTGAATGTAGCTTAATATTAAAAGAAGAAAAAATTCTATGAAATTACACAGAGACAGAAAGAAAACAAATACACAAGGGTACACAAACACATAGTGGGATAACACCAATAGGAAAGGACAGGGTTCGTTTTCAGTGTAACATTTGGTACTGCAGTCCAACCCAAAACTTCATATATCTTTCCTCTTATTTCATCCTTTGTTTCCGCCAAAAAAATTCTATCTAAGCATGCTTTCTGTATTTATATGTTCACACATTTCTTACTTCAACATTTATTTCCAAGAAAATCCTACCTAAACCTGTTTTCTGTACTTTTTTTCGTATAACTTCTGAATGCATTTCTTCCAATTCATCGCAACTCATTCTCTTAGAGGCTACCCCCTCTTAAGCTAACTTAAATCTACTGAGCTCAGATGCTAAACTAAGGGACGAGGCAATGCAGCAGCACTTAAAACAATTAATATAAATGGAAAATCGCAATGCAAGCTACAGTAAATCTAAATTACCAAGCAATTCAACATTACAACTAATATGAGGCAATGCGCAGCAAACAAAAAAATAAATCTGGCTTAGCAGAGTAACACAAATTGAAGTTCAGTAGCACTATGCCTGGCAAACAGCAGATATCTAAACATGACATAGCTCAAGCAGAAAAAAATATTACACTAAAAATGGCCATGTCTAATACCTATGTCACATCTTAACACTAGAGTGATGCATCACAATTTGTTCTACAAAAGAAATTACCAAGTACTTGAAAAGAAAATTATGAATGCAGTTCCTGTGAAGGTAAATGTCGCTTTGTGCTCCCTCATTTTTTTGAAAAAAATTATTATATACTCGATCTGTAGACAGAAAATATTTATATTAGTACATCTATAAAATTTTATTTTAACCAATGCTGCAGTGCAGCTAGAAACTAGATATCAAATGAAATAAGCAACTATGTACAAATCAAAGCGTAAGAACATCGTTCAATAGTCATGTGGCATTTCATAAGTAGTAAAAAAATCTCTCATCTAGAAAGACAGTAGTCATAGTCAGGTGTGTAGACAAACTATTTCTTGTCATTTCATTAGGCATTTCAGTAAATATCAGAAAGTACGATATGTTTCCAAGTAATTAGCGTGTCGGATTTGCGATGCTTTCTCTAAAGGAATGACAATAACCAGGATAATGGCCTCCCTTTTTTTTCCTTCCTGTGCTCTGAAAGGCACGCGCCAATGGCCCTCTCTCCAGGCGTCCGACACAGCTGGGTGCCCACGACGCATTACGTGCAGCTGGTCACTTAACTTTCTTACGGAAATATTTACGACAGCAGTTTCCGCTACAGTGACAGTCTCACATAAAAATATTTCACAGGTCAAGAATTAGCGTTGCAAATCTGTAGAAAGAAAATCCTATAAATATAAGTGTCCAAATAAAATATTCGTCAGCATTGTGATACAGTCACGCATTTACGCACATTTCATAACTCTTAAAGTACGATTCTTTGTTTCCAACATACTTCTTATTCCTCATATACGGTGGCAACATCTTATTGATCATAAACATATCTCAACAGCATAGTACACATCGTCGTCGTAATAATAACATCATAACACCTCAGTCAAATCTCAAAATCGTCGTAGCTTCCTCCAATAATTTCAAAACCTAAAAAAAATTCTCTGCTCATTTCAATAGTGTCATCTACCTCAAACGTACTTTAAAATCATGCTCCCTTACCAAATACATCATTCAAAGCTCTCATAGTATCACAATGATTCCGAAAAAATATGAACAGTTTACAAAGTACAGACAAAATACAGTTTCATAAGTGTGAAGTTACCCAACTGTGTATTGCGTTAACATGTGTCACTGATGTAGTAAAAAAATGTTTATCTCTCAGTTAAATGATCAGATAGCTGTGTAATTTGTGTGTTAGAGAAATATGGTACCGATGTGTAAAGTTGTATAAGCAAATACCATATTAGCTAGGGTTCCTTGTGGTTGCCACACACATAGTACACAAAGTAAGCGTGTACCCCCCTGAGGATTAATGTAATTATACCCTCAGGTGTTACAGATTACAACAATGGAATGAAATGTATTACGGAAAACCTTTGTATCATTGTCCTTCAAATATCTTTAAAAATAAATGATTTGAGTACAAAATTAATCACTCAAACACATGTCCTGTAGCGCTAAATGTGCGTCTTGCTGTAAGATAATCTCTGTGAAAGTGTCGTAGTTATTGTCCTCTGAAAGCTAAGTTCTGCAGAAGTCAATGTACTTACCTCATGATAAACAAAAGTGACATGCTTTGCGTATAGATATCTTAGTCATTACGCTTATTGCCGTGATGAAGAAATTACTGTGCTGTAACGTATTGTTGTGCTACGGAAAAGGCAGTCTCATTGTAGCTCTACTACAAAAGTTACTACTAAAACCTGTTTTACTTTCCAGAATAAAACAGAAAACTGTGCAGATATAAAACAGAAACACTGCAAAAGCAACATTGTAAATTTTCACTCATTAGTAGCGTCGTGATAAAACCGTGTAGTTGTCACATAAAGTAACCACTGTGTCGTCTGGTATCTCACAGAAAGTACTTTAAACCCAGAATGTATTTTCAAGTAAACCAAAATGTTGCATTAAAATCTCATTACCAGTACCAGTATGTGTCCTAAGTATGTAAGCCTGATAGTCGTTACGTAATCGTGCAACTAACAAGCAAGAATGTACAAATACAACACTGTGTCGTCTGTTCACTACAACAATGCATTCGTAATTTCTGTTTAAAAATGTTCCCTAGGTTCTAGACTGGATATTTAACTTCAAACATAGTTGTATGTTAACAGTTTCTTAAGTCTGACACAGCATACTAGTAATGTAAAGTGAAAAGTTATATGACAAAGACAAAGTTAAAAAGCAGATTATCTTTCAATAAACGGTTTTACATGTGAAATGTGGTGTAAACCTTTACTCTTCCTAGTACACAGAGTTTCAACTTCAACTCAATTATCATGTGGTATACGTCGGATTCTGTAAGGTCCATTGTAAACTAGAAAGAATTTGTGACTCAAGTGTTTCTTTTTATGTGACAATGAATGAGCTTTAATGAGAACTTTCTGACCAATATACAATTTCTTTGCATTTGCTTTACCGTGTAGTTTTCTCCTTTTGTCTGCTGCAGATTTTATATTTTTAAGAGCCAAATCAATTATGTCTTTGTGTCGAAGTTTACGTGTATTCGGGAAAGGTACAAGCTCTCTGATTCTGTTCGGTGGTTCTTCATTCTTCAGTACAAGAGTAGGTGGTAAAGCAGTGGAGTCGTGAGGCATTTCATTCAGCACGTTTTGAAATAAGTGTAAATATCTGTCCCAATGCTGATGCTTTCTGTGACAATAAAGTCTGCAAAGCTTATTGATTTCTTTCATAATCCGTTCGGAGGGGTCACAATGTGGTGAGTACAATGAAATAAAAACAGGTTTGATTTTATGGTTGCGAAGCATGCGTGACCAAACAGCAGATCTGAATTGAGGTCCGTTATCTGAAATGACTTTACTAACGTGTCCAACTTCACGTAAGAAATTTTTAACAAAGGCGTTGGATACAGACCGTCCAGTGGCTTTACGTAACGGTGTGAAAGAAACAAATTTTGAAGTAAGTTCAACAACGACTAGAACGTACGAAAATCCATTAGATGTTCTGACAAGCGGTCCCAAGAGATCAACAGCAGCAAATTCTTTTAATTTAGAAGGAATAATAGGAAATAACGGAGCACGATGTGAGACAGTACATGGTTTCGCCTTTTGACAAAGTTTACAAATAGACAAGACTCTTCGAATTCGCTTTTCCATATTGTTAAAATAACAAGTCGTTCGAAGAATATGATAACATTTTCGTGGGCCAAAATGTGCGTAGCTGAAATGAATGTACCAAATGAGCTTATTAACAAAATCGTCAGGAATGCAAAGTACCCATAGCTTGTCATCAACAGTGCAGCGTTTGAACAGTATGTTGTTTCTAACCAGATAATAATGCCGAATCTGTGTGTGTGTCTTTTCATGCCATTTGCTCTTGATGTCTTTCCAAGTCGGATCTTTATCTTGTTCATGAGCAATGTCCTTTAAAGATGTGGTGATGAAGTTTTCAAAGGCGACTTTCTGAATGTAAAGAATACTGAAATTTTTCTCAATGTTGCCTTCTGTGTTACTTTTCTCAAGCCCAGCCGGTGCGCGTGACAGTGCGTCCGCAACAATGTTCTCCTTACCGGGAATGTAGACTATTGTGAAGCGGAATTCTTGCAGAAACAATGCCCATCGTTTTAACCTGTCATGATTTAATTTTGAAGACATAAGAAATTGTAATGCACGATGATCACTGTATACTTTTACGTGCTTACCAGAAAGAAAGAAACGGAATTTGTTAAATGCCCAAACGATAGCCAAAGCTTCTAATTCAGTAACGGAATAATTTTTTTCAGATTTTGTTAGCACTCGGCTAGAAAAAGCAATGGTTTTCTGAACGGTAGTGTCATTTTCTATGGCTTCTTGAAATAAATGGGCACCAAGACCGACTTTAGAAGAATCCGTGCTAAGGCAGAAATCTTGTGACAGATCTGGATGAGCTAGTATTGGCGCGTTAAGTAGTGATTCTTTCAAAGAATTGAATTCCAACTGTGCTTGTTCGTCCCAGTTCCAAATAGTATTTTTTCCAGTGAGAGAACAAAGTTTTGGTGTAACAAGAATTTGCATATTCAGAATACGACGGTAAAAAATTTACGAGACCTAGAAAACTGCGGACTTGTCTTTTTGTGGATGGAACTGGAATGGCTCTGATTGCTTCTAACTTTTCAGGATCCGGCTGAATGCCTTCAGAAGAAATAATATGTCCCAAAAACCTCACCTTTGACCTACCGAATTCAGACTTTTCCAAGTTAACTGTAATTCCAGATTCTGCAAAAATACGTAACAAACTGTTGAGGATGCGATTATGTAGTTCCCATGAAGCTTCTGCTATTAGAATATCGTCCACATATAAGGTGGTGTGACGTTTTAAGAACTCAGGTAATATGTAATTTAGAGCGCGAATGAATGCTGCTGAAGAAATGTTCAAACCAAAGGGAAGTTTCCGAAACTGATAACAAACGCCGAAACAAAGGAAAGCTGTGTATTTTCTACATTCTGGATGAAGTTCGATCTGATAAAAGCTGGATCTGAGATCAATGGAAGACAACACTTTTACACCATTAAAATTTTGAAGAAGTTCTTCCATCGTCTGCGGCCTGTCTGTTTCAGGAATAATGATAGTATTGATTTGTCTCGAATCTAAGACAAGCCTGATCGATCCATTTTTCTTCTCAACAACATGTAACGGATTGTTGTATGAGCTTATTGCAGGCTCAATAATGCCCTCGTCAAGCATAGATTAGTGTCAAATGCGCTGTCGATATCATCCCTGTCAGTACTTGCAGAATGATTGTTAGCGTCAAGTTCCGTCGAAAATTGCGAACTGTTGTCTAACAGGAGGTAAAGCCGATTAATTTCTTCGTCATGGTTTGAGAGCCAATCTTCAAATTTCAAAGCTACTGACTTACCTTCTTTTTCTAAAGTTATTTCAGCATCGTGAAAGTTTAAGATTGCTTTGTATTCATTCAAAAAGTCTACTCCCTGTATAATTTCCGTCGACAATAATGGAACAATAAGAAAGTTCATAGAGAAGCTGTGGCTGTGACAAAAGAATTCTAAGTTGGTTTGTTGGCGTACATCTACACTTTTTCCAAAGATTGCACCTTGTAATTTAATCTTACGTAACGGAAGTGTGGGGCAATCGTTCGATTTGTTGCATTTGCTAAAGGCTGTTTCACTGATTACTGAAATGGGACTGCCAGAGTCAAGTACTGCCGTAAATTTTACGTCATTTACTGTAATGTGAATCACAGGATATGCAATGTTGTTATGTTTTACGTCGTGTTCTTGGAGTAAGATGTCCCTAATGTCTTCCATTTTTACGTAATTACTAGCTACGGCAGCTGCGTCGTTAGTGTCATAAGAACGTTTTGTGGCTGCCAGCGGTGTGAGTCATTGCCTATTGTCTCTTTGTTGGCGAGCGTCGTTATTGGGATTTGGAGACCTAACTTCTACAAATTCACCGTGACGAGAGGGCCCTGCCCTGTTTAAATCCCGCCAGTTCTGATGCAATTCAGGTCTGTCGTTACGAATATATCGTCTGTCGTCATGTCGGTAGATTCCGTAGTTTCTTCCTTGTCGGTCACGTGGTGGAGAATTTCTCCCTGAATCGTAACTCCGCGCTGAACTGTTGCGTCTGAAGTTATTCTGTCTCCCCTGGTAATAATTGTTTTGGTTCCCATATTGTCTGTTTCTCTGATTGTCTCTGTGATAGTCACTACCGCGGAGAGGTGATCTTTCCCTGTAATTATTACTACTCTGCCAACGGTTGTCGTACGGGTAGTGTCTATTTTGGTCACGATTTGCGTTGTAAGAATAGACCAGTCGTGTCCGGTTATTGTTTCTGTCGTCACAGAATTGTGACGGATGTGACCTGTAATTGTTATGTCCTTGTTTTCGCGTTCCACGATTATCAGTGTCACTTTCTAGTTCTTGTAACAGTCCCTGAAAAGCTTCAATGTCGTCTTTGCAACGTCCTGCTAAAATAATATGCCGTAAATGTTCAGGTAATTTGATTAAGCAAATGCGGATGAGTTCTGAGGGGCTGTATGGGTTTGACAGGTACTGATTCTTGTGCAACATGTCTTCAAAATATTTCACAAGACTGGAGAATTCAGATTGTTCGAAATGTTTCATCATTATGATACCATGTTTTACTCGGTCTTGTGTGGCTTGAGACCAATATGTTGAGAGGAAGGCATGGTAAAACTCTCCTTCACTGTGGCAATCGTGAATGACCGATCGCATTCTTACAGCTGGTTCATTCTCCAAGTAGCCACACAGAAATTCTAATCTGTGTTCTAACGACCAGTTGGGAGGAAAACAATGAGAGAATTGATGGAGCCATGCTTGTGGATGAATGTCGTTGCCAGAATTCTTAAATGTTTTGAATTTACGTGTAGTAATGAACAGCTTATAGTCAAAGTCATCATGTCGGCGAGTCGCATATCGGTCATTGTTACGTCGTTTCGGCGGTTCCATTTCAAAATTCGATGCGTCTTGCCAATTTCTTTCATAATTTCCCAAGTGTCCGGTGTTATTATTTAGTGGTTGTTCCGTATTTCTATGTCCCTCTTCCCGTATTGGAGCGCGAGTGTCCTCTGAAATACGTAATTCTTGTATTACCTGCGTCAACTGATCTTGTACTTCCCGGATTTCTCTTTTGTACTGTGTATTGATTTGATTTTGATTTTGTTTGAATTTTCTTATTTGTTCATACTCTTCTGTGTCAGTGAACGCTACGGGTCTTGTGTCATTCAGATCATCATCTACCTTTGTAGATAAGTTAGTGACCTGATCTGAAAGTTCGGCTACTTTCTCCGATAGTGTACTTATTTCCTCCATGTGTCTTTCTGAACCAATTTTCAGGATATCTACAGTGTCCTTTAAGTTTTCCTGAATTCTTGCAAGTTGCGTAACCGAATCGGTAGATGCAACTGAGTCAATTTCAGCTTGCAAGGTCTCATGATTTTCATGAACAATAGTTTGCAGTTCTTTTATGGCTGCTTCGTGATTCTGTAATACATTTTCATGACGCGAAAAAATAGGTTGGAAATGCTCACAAATTTGTGTTTTTACGTCATTACAGACCTTTTGACATTTCGATTCGATGTTATGTAACTCAGTGGTTAAATCTTCACGTGTTTGTTCAAGTGTAGTGTCTAACTTTTGAAGATTTTGTTCCACTGTGTCTAACTTTTTAAGATTTTGTCCCATTTGTCTCTGATTTTGTTCCATTTGTTGCATTAATTGCAATAATAATGTATTAGTGTCTGGAATCTGTTTCTCTACGCTTTTCGGCAGTGCATTTGCACCGGCAACATTCACATTTTGACAAGCAGAAAATGCGTCTTGACTTATTTGAGAAAACGGTGATAACCCAAAACCTGAATCTACAGTATTTGCGAAATTGTGTCCTGTCATTTCGGATTCCTGAGGCGAGCTGTTGCCGACCGATCAATCGATAATGCTTCCCTGTTCACTACCTGTTTCACTGTCTACACCATTGTTTGCAGCCCGCTCCATTTCCCTATGCACAATTACCAAATTACTACTTTGAACATCAGTTAATTCATTACTCGGTGGCGCTAACACACTGCTTTCATTTTCACTGTCATTTCTCAGTTTACTTTGGAGCCTAGTATTACGTTTTTCACACGCCATTATTGTCACAATATTTCACACGACAACACAGGAAAGCACAATTTGAAGAGCAAAAATAAGAGAACACATTAACATAACACTGAAAATAATATCTAGTTAATTGCAGCTGCGAAATACTTGGTGCAAATCTACATGCATGCCACAACTGTTTTACTGTACAACAATGAAAGACTGCAACTACAAAGGAGATTTTCTCTACAATTACGCGCTAGCAATAAACAAAATCTACGCTAATTACACAAACTACAACAAAAAATCAGAAGATTCCAGTGAGGTATCCTCGGCTAAGGGTCGACATATGAAACGTCCCCTTTGAACAATTTATACAAGACTGTGCTTAAACTGACACACAATATTTTGTTAGCGCAACGCAATCTGACTTTCAAAATTCCCTACAAAAGAATGGCCCTGACTAACATTAAACTATACCTTTCACAAATCACTTACCTCACAAAAATCTTCGCTGCTCAAGCTACTGCAATACAGCAAGTGCCACTACTGCCAGCTAAATAAAAGATTCAAACTACGGAAGGCACTAACTACTGATAGGGATAGTTAGCAAATGAAAGATATTAGTAGAGAACAAACAATGTATTTACCTTGATATCATCATATATAAATATAGCAGTTCATGACAAATTACAAATCTCCGCCATCTCTCTCCCCACATCCACCACTGCTGGCGACTCACCTCCAACTGCGCAACGGTACGCGCTGTTCACAGCCAGCTGCCTAACACTACAATGGCAGACAACAATGCAAACTAGCCACAGACTGCACACAGCACAGCCAGTGATTTTCATATTGAGCGCTACGTAACGTTGCCAATAAGAAAACAAACAGCCTACTTACATAGAGAAAACATAAACAGCCTACTTACAACGGTCCAAAGTAAAAATTATCGATACACCGTAAAAATACAAATATCCAGTAGACCTGTTTTTGAGATTAAGAACCGACGCTTTTGGTTCTACATTTCATTTACGATGTAAATGTAAACGTCTGTTTTCTAACGGTTCATATTTACGTTCAAACGTTACTTGCGTGTGATTGTACAGTACAAAATACGGCTAGATATTGACAATTCTGTCAAATAACTTAGTTGTATGGTAACGTACACTATGTGATCAAAAGTATCCGAACACCCCCAAAAACGTTAGTTTTTCGTGTTACGTGCATTGTGCTGTCACCTACTGCCAGGTACTCCATATCAGCGACCTCAGTAGTCATTACTCATCGTGAGAGAGCAGAATGGGGCGCTCCGCGTAACTCACGGACCGAACGTGGTCAGGTGATTAGATGTCACTTGTCATATGTCTGTGGGCGAGATTTCCACACTCCTAAACATCCCTAGGTCCACTGTTTCCGATGTGATAGTGAAGTGGAAACGTGGAGGGACACAACACAAAACGTACAGGCCGACCTCGTCTGTTGACTGACAGAGACCGCCGACATTTGAAGAGGGCCTGCAATGTGTAATAGGCAGACATCAATCCAGACCATCACACAGGAATTCCAGACCGTATCAGGATGCACTGCAAGTACTATGACAGTTACGCGAGAGGTGAGAAAACTTCAGTTTCATGGTCGAGCGGCTACTCGTAAGCCACACATCACACCGGTATATGCCAAACGACACCTCGCTTGGTGTAAGGAGCGTAAAAATTGGACGATCGAACAGTGGAAGAACGTTGTGTGGAGTTACGACTCGCAGTACACAATGTGGCGATCCGATGGCAGGGTGTGGGTATGGCTAATACCCGGTGAACGTCATCTGCCAGTGTGTGTAGTGCCAACAGTAAAATCCCGTGGCGATGCTATGATGTGGTCATGTTTTTCATGGAGTGGACTTGCACCCCTTGTTGTTTTGATGGCACTATCACAGCCCAGGCCTACATTGATGATTTAGGCACATTCTTGCTTCTCACTGTTTAAGAGCAATTCGGGGATGGTGACTGCATCTTTCAATACGATCGAGTACTTGTTCCTAATGCACGGTCTGTGGTGGAGTAGTTACACAACAATAACATCCCTGTAATGGACTGACCTGCACAGAGTTCTGACATGAATCCTATAGAACACCTTTGGGATGTTTTGGAACGCCGACTTCGTGCCAGGCCTCATCGACCGACATCGATACCTCTCCTCAGTGCAGCACTCCGTGAAGAATGGGCTGCCATTGACGAAGAAACCTTCCAGCACCTAACTGAACGTATGCCTGCGAGAATGGAAGCTGTCATCAAGGCTCAAATGGCTCTGAGCACTATGGGACTTAACTTCTGAGGTCATCAGTCCCCTAGAACTTAGAACTACTTAAACCTAACTAACCTAAGTACATCACACACATCCATGCCCGAGGCAGGATTCGAACCTGCGACCGTAGCCGTCGCACGGTTCCACACTGAAGCGCCTAGAACCGTTCGGCCACAACAGCTGGCTTGTCATCAAGGCTAAGGAGGAGGGGGGAGGGCAACACCACGCTGAATTTCAGCATTACCGATGGAGGGCGCCACGAACTTGTAAGTCATTTTCAGCCAGGTGTCCGGATACTTCTGATCACTTAGTGTGAAATCTTCCCGTCTACTCTATATCACGTTTGTTACACATCCTTCCCTTCTACAATAACCTGTGAAACCTTCCCTTAGGATTTCTACCTCTTTTAATAACAGCAAATGAAATCTTCCCTTTGAAATTTATTCTCTCTCTCACTCCTCGCATACAAATTTAATTGCTGCTTATTAAAAGTGATTTCCTGATTATTTCGACGAAACATAGAATGTGTCGTCGTCGTGGCCCTCAGTCGTTACCTGCAATAACCCAAAACTGTTCCTTACCTTTTTTACTGTTACTGGATCGCCATTTGACTGCTACATCGAACTGCGACATGAATACACTTACTCTGTTTTACTATACTCTGTTAGCTGCTGGTGGGCTGTCATATTAAGTGGCTGTATTTGTTACCAAAGCTGACGTTATTCCTCATTAGTAAATCTGACGTTATTCTTTAATTAATTTAACTGACGTTACGTAATTCATAGTTAAACTTTTTCTTGACAACTATAAAATTTTTGCAAAGTTTTACGTTGATGGTTTTTGGGATGGATTATAATGAGTAATGCAATACTGCTGGCAAAAATTAATTATATTCTGAATGGAATGATTTTACAAATGTTCAAATGGGATTTACTTTTTACAATAATCTTACAACTAGCATTGCGCAAACATACCTTTAGTAGTCTTGAGTTTCTCAAAAAATTAATTCAATAATATTAGTTCCTCTTATGGTAATAGTTAGCTGATGTCTCTGTACATCCGTTTATAATCTCTTGTAAATCATAGCTGGTGGCTGGCAGGCACACCGCTCCTCTCAACCTCTCGCTTCAGACCTGCTACCGACTCGCTTCAGATCTCGCTTACTACTGACTTCCTACGAACGCTAAAGTGCGGTCTCTCCCGTCAGCAATGCTTTCCGGTGCAGACAATCCCTGCTACCATTACAAAATGTATCAATGCGCGGTCTTTCCCGCTCTTTTCTTAAAATGTATCCGTACTCGGTCTCTCCCGCCCTTTTTAAAATTATATCAATGTACGGTCTCGCCTGCCAACAGTACTTTGGTGCAGACATACCCTGCTACCACAATTATGTACAAGATGACAAATATTAAGCATTCCTACTTAATACTATTAATAAAACATAAACACCTTTCTAAAATTGTGGTTTGACAATAGACGATAGAAATATACACGTCTTACAAGTGCAGTTCCCTCTTCTCTACGGAGTTGGTTGTGATGAGCCAGCGAACCTTCCCAATGCTTCATGTCGGTGGCCGCTAGTGAACCCCGCCATCATGCTGACCGATTTATGCGTGTGTTTCCATCCGATCGTCTTAACTCGCGCTCTGGCCGCTATACGCCTACCGGCGCCATACAGACCGCAACCACTGTAACAAGGCAGAATGTCCACGAAGTGACGGTGACCGGCTCTCCTGCCATGGATACTCACCGGAACCAAGCACCCCAGTGGTGAGAGGCAAGGGGGCTCACCGAAATCAAGCGCCCCTATGGCAACAGGAAACTGTTACGCCCACGTCGCCGGTCCTGGATCACGCTATACGTAGTTTCTAACCGCGCTGTACCGTACAATCAAATCTGCAAGACTAAAATAAATTCCGGTCATAGAGATCAAGCGTTAGAACATATAGATTTACAGCGTCAAATAATTGTAGAACCAAATGCGTCGGTTATTAATTGCAGAAACAAGTACAATTAATATTTTTCAACTATAGCGTCAGATGTCACGAATGGGAAAAAATGGTTTGCGTAAACCGTACGTATTTTTTGCAGAGAAACCGAATATGCAATAAAAATGGAGCGTTTCCATTTTAAAATATAAGGTTGACTCTGCCCACGCAGGAGGGGTGGTTAGGATGCTGGTAGTCATAGCACAGACAGATGTCTCCTCTGCTAATGTTAACTTTACACCTACAACATTTATTTGGTACGATTAACTATTTTCGAGTTATTTAGTTGCCTCCAGTTAAAACGAACACCCTGTAGTTCAGGAACAGCAGAGGGCACACATCGCTTCCTTGAGGAATGCCAAATATTACTTCTGTTTAACTCCAGGATTTGCTAACAATTCCTGTACCAGTGACAAAGCAGTTTCGATTATACGTGGCCAGAAGGTTAAGTACAGTCAGCATGTGACAGTTTGGACACGTTCTGCAAATGGCAACGTATGGAAGTAAGTGATATAATACACATTCTGAGGATAGACGCCATGACGCGTGCAGTGTCGCAGTGTGTTTTCAAATACCTACATGAAAACAACGGCCCTAACACGGAGCCGCGGGGGACGCAGTCAGTGGGAGCCAGTGTGCGCCGCTGCTGCACTGCCCTGGCCTTGCCCGCTGTCCTGGGCGCGTCAATGGCGGCCTTGTTACGACGTGGGGTGCCGCTGCTCGCTGCTCGCTGCTCGCCTTTTATGTTTCTCTCATATTTTTTCCCCTCCTGAGTCTAGACGGCGGCGTGGGATACGGCCTGAGGGGATGTGAGCCGACCCACTGTAGGCAGACGTCCCAGCGGCGCGAGACACAAGACAGACGTCTCAAGAGCAGCACCACGCGTGGTCTGTGTGTGCGTGTGTGTGTGTGTGTGTGTGTGTGTGTGTGTGTGTGTCGGGGGTAGCGACTCTGGCGAGGCGGCCACCGATTCTACAGGCCATAGCACGACACTGAGACTCTGGATGAAATAGTGACGGTCACGACTAAAAATGCAAATAAAACCCGTGCTGTGCGTTTTCGTGTTTTCGTAGTACAACGACTGCTCCATTAAGTTTCGAGAACAACCGCACAAATTTCATCTGTTTTACGAGGACATTCAATTAGTAACGCATTGTACGAGTGTTTTTTTTCTGGAAGGAGGGTGGATGCATGTATCGTCGCTAACGGAGGACATTTTGAACATTTCTTGTAACAAAGTGTTTGAAGTCACGCTGGTACGTTCTGTTGCTGTGTGTTTCCATTCCATGATTAATGTGATTTGAAGAGAAGTAATAAAATGAGCTCTAACATCGAAAGTAAGCGTTTCCGGACACATGTCCACATAACATTTTCTTTCTTTGTGTTTGAGGAATGTTTCCTGAAAGTTTGGCCGTACCTTTTTGTAACACCCTGTATAATCTATCTGAAACCTATCAGTATCTCCAGGCTTTTTTCATTTATACAACCTTCTTTTATGATTTTTGAACCAAGTGTTAGCTATGATTAAAGTCAGGAAAAAAGTGTTTCCGCCCGGGATCGAACCGGGGACCTTGCGCGTGTGAAGCGCACGTGATAACCACTACACTACGGAAACAACTTGGAGAACGCTTGTTCTATAAGCGGAATCAGTTGGTGAGACTCAGCACTTTCTCCCGGCCACCCGAGCGAGTGTAATTGAGTAAGGTTGTGCGGAAAAGGTAGGGATGGAGGAAGGGAAGGAGGGTAGAGGGTAGAGGGGGGAGGGGGGAGGGGGAGGGTGGAGGGTGGAGGGTGTGGTGGAGGAGGAGGGGGGAGGGAGGGAGGGAGAGAGCATGTGTCAGTTGCGGCGCTTCGCGATAGATACAACGCTTGGAATGGCTTCAGAGGAACAATGGATATTCAGTGAATGATAGGCAGAGTGAAGTATAGCTCGACAGCCCGTGAAATGACAATTCTGAAGGAGAGATTACGGGCCCTGCCTTTCTGTCATAGAGTAAAGGGCAGCGGATAATTCCGCGTTCGTGGCTATGACAGTATCTCGCACTCTTGTTTACAGGAAACACGGCACACAACGAGTTACAGGCCACTCTCGCTGACGTCCGTCTGGTGCAGAATCCTGGACCACGTTCTGAGCTTAAATGTTATGACGTTCCTGACACGTATTAAGAAAAAAAAAATCACTCTTGTGCATAGGAATCAGAATTAGAACGTCTTTCTGCATTCTGAACATTTCACTTAGAGGGTATTCTTATAGAACGAGACAGGATTAGAATTCCATTGACATGCAGTCAGAACAGTTTAATCGATGTCTTCGAAACATTACGCAATAGAGAGAGATTCATACTGAAACATTGCACTAAGAAAGGTAGAAAATTAAAGATACCACACGTGCTGTAAGATACAGCAGCTATCACTAGAAGTACACCGAAGAAGGAAGTTTACAGAATTCACACTGTCACCCTTGAAACAAAGAGTTATCTCAGAAGATGTTTCCATGAGTGGATGTCATATTATTCAGTGATCCACGATTTCAGTGGCCAACTACAGGTAGACGAAATAAACGTCTAACAGTTTTAACAAGATAGCGCTACTGCGTACACAGCTAACACTACTATGCATTTTGTGAAAGTTTTCCGAAAGACGCGTCGTTCCAAAAAGCCTATATTTATTTATTTATTTAGTTATTTAACCTGATCAGATTAGGGCCATCAGGCCCTCTCTTACATCGGACCAGTGTTTCACACATGCAGCATTTCACACATCAGAGTTACATCATGACAATACTTTAAATAAGAAATTTAGATTACTCTAGTCACAATATGAATAAAGAATAATGACTAAGACCTAATAAAGTAAGTACTGGCAGTATTTTTACGACAGGTGCTATACATACAAATTATGATAAAAGTAATAATAGTAACAGTAAAAAAATTAAATAATAATGATAAACATGAGAAAAATTGGCAATAGTAATGAAGATTTGTGCAGATGTACATTAATATCTTGGTGTGTAAGGTAGATGTTTACTAGTATAGCGAGTTTTGGGGGAGGGAGCTTAAGGAGGGGGAAAGAGGGAAGTAATGAGGTGAAGTGCATTTGTGTACAAAGGAAAGCATTACTGTTGCTTAAGTAGATACGTCATTAACTGTTTTTTGAAGCTAGACATGTTTTTAAGTTCTCTAACATACCGAGGGAGGTTATTCCAGAGTCGGGTTCCCGCTACTGTAAAGGACTTGGAGAAGGCGACTGAGCGATGCAGTGGAACAGAGAGGATTTTATTATGATGGGAACGTGTGTTTCTGCCATGTTGTTCAGACATAAGCGTTAAGGACGAGGAGAGATATGAGGGACAGTGTACATTTATAAGGCAGTAGATGAGACAGAGTGTATGGAAGGCTCTGCGTTTGTCTGTACGCAGCCAGGACAATTTTGCATATGCTGGTGAAATGTGATCAAAAAGTCGAATGTCACAGATATATCGGACACAGGCGTTCATGACCAGTTCCAGACGTCGCGAGTTTTCCTGAGAGAGGCCTTGTAGGAGAATATCGCTGTAATCAATGATTGGGAATATAAGCGTTTGTACTAATTTCTTTTTCAGATCGAAAGGGAAGAGTTTTTTATATTTTTATAGGACATGAAGGGATGCTGATGCTTTTTTGCACACTGCAGTTACGTGCTCTGTCCAATTTAGATTTTCATCTATTATTACTCCCAAACTCTTTGCTGAGGGAGAGAAGTTAATATTTGTTCCATTTAGGATAAGAGATGGTACGGATTCCCGATGTTTTGGGCTAATGAGCTTAGAGTGACCAACAAGTACAGCTTGGGTTTTAGATGGGTTTAGTTTTAGTCCTATGTCCTGTGCCCATTTTGATAGTGCATCGAGATCAGTATTGAAGTTTTCAATAGCTTTCTTCAGATTGTTTGGTTCCGCACTTAGATACAACTGAAGGTCATCAGCATACATATGATATTTGCAATTTCACTCGCTCTCCGAAAATGACTCTACGTGACCTTTTGTTTCGGGGAGCAGCAAAATCTGTAGTGTATCACCATCACCAGCGCACATTTTGTGGCTTAAAAACTAAAGTGACTGCTTACCTGAGAAGAATATCACACTCAAATACGCAAAAAGCGTTTCGAACAAAATTAAAGCGGGTTTAGACCGTGGACGTCATTTCCAGCGTGCGTTGTAACAGCAAGGTGACTTTCCCAACACCCTGTGTGAGTCGAACTGAAGTATGAGGGTGGAGGCTGTTTGGGACGCAAAAGCCAACCCTACATCCCAGCGGGTAGGTTTCCGCGTTATTCTCTCCAGCCTGCAGAGCGGCATGTCCGTGACTCGGGGAAAGGGAGGGCAGGTGTACGCGGCTGGAATGGCAGGTGTAGCCGGTGCTCCCCTGTCCCTAGGGCGGCGTCACGTCGCCCTCTTCGCACAAATAGAATGAGGGGGTCGACGTGTCGTAGCAGCGCGGCAGGGGGGGAGATAGCTCAGGCTGCATGCCGATGCCGTGGTCCGTGAGCAGCACCTCGTAACAGCAGGCAGGGGCCCAGTTGGGGATGCTGCATACACGTAAGAAACTGAGCGAATACGAGACTCTCATGTTGCGGGTTGCATACTTCACAGATCAAGGCGCCGCTGTTACGTCAGAGCTGACGGGCTTCCTTCGCACTCGCTGTAGTTCCTGACTATGACGAGTCTGCGGACTGTGGCGCTGCGGTCGCTTCATAATCTCGACTCCTCCTCTGTTACTGCAGCGTGCAGCTGAGTGTAAGGCTAGTCGTGACTCACACCGAGGTGGCAGAAGTCATGCCAGTCTGATATCCAGGTGATGGTAGTATCTCATGAACAACATATATTCGCACGAAGTAATGGCTGCTATCGACAGGGGATCTCAAGTTGATTCCGTATTTCTAGATTTCCGGAAAGCTTTTGACACCGTTCCTCACAAGTGACTTCTAATCAAGCTCCGGGCCTATGGGGTATCGTCTCAGTTGTGCCACTGGATTCGTGATTTCCTGTCAGGAAGGTCGCAGTTCGTAGTAATAGACGGAAAATCATCGAGTAAAACTGAAGTGATATCAGGTGTTCCCCAGGGAAGCGTCCTGGGACCTCTGCTGTTCCTGATCTATATAAATGACCTGGGTGACAATCTGAGCAGTTCTCTTAGGTTGTTCGCAGATGATGCTGTAATTTACCGTTTAGTAAGGTCATCCGAAGACCAGTATGAGTTGCAAAGCGATTTAGAAAAGATTGCTGTATGGTGTGGCAGGTGGCAGTTGACGCTAAATAACGAAAATTGTGATGTGATCCACATGAGTTTCAAAAGAAGTACGTTGGAATTCGATTACTCGATAAATATTACAATTCTCAAGGCTGTCAATTCAACTAAGTACCTGGGTGTTAAAATTACGAACAACTTCAGTTGGAAAGACCACATAGATAATATTCTGGGGAAGGCGAGGCAAAGGTTGCGTTTAATTGGCAGGACACTTAGAAGATGCAACAAGTCCACTAAAGAGACAGCTTACACTACACTCGTTCGTCCTCTGTTAGAATATTGCTGCGCGGTGTGGGATCCTTATCAGGTGGGACTGACGGAGGACATCGGAAGGGTGCAAAAAAGGGCAGCTCGTTTTGTATTATCACGTAACAGGTGAGAGAGTGTGGCAGATATGATACGCGAGTTGGAATGGAAGTCATTAAAGCAAAGACTTTTTCGTCGCGACGAGGTCTATTTACGAAATTTCAGTCACCAACTTTCTCTTCCGAATGCGAAAATATTTTGTTGAGCCCAACCTACATAGGTAGGAATGATAGTGAAAATAAAATAAGAGAAATCAGAGCTCGAACTGAAAGGTTTAGGTGTTCGTTTTTCCCGCGCGCTGTTCGGGAGTGGAATGGTAGAGAGATAGTATGATTGTGGTTGGATACACCCTCTGCCAAGCAGTTAAATGTGAATTGCAGAGTAATCATGTAGATGTAGATGTAAAAGACTAGTACATTGGCACAACTGTCATTTGTACCCACGACATTCATGTGAAAAGGTTGCAGGTAGATGCCGTGTTTCTTGACTTCCACAAGGCGTTCGATACAGTTCCCCACAGTCGTTTAATGAACAAAGTAAGAGCATATGGACTATCAGACCAATTGTGTGGTTGGATTGAACGCAGCATGTCATTCTCAATGGAGAGAAGTCTTCAGAAGTAAGAGTGATTTCAGGTGTGCCGCAGGGGAGCGTCGTAGGACCGTTGCTATTCAGACTATACATAAATGACCTTGTGGATGACATCGGAAGTTCACTGAGGCTTTTGCGGATGATGGTGTGGTGTATCGAGAGGTTGTAACAATGGGAAATTGTAATGAAATAAAGGAGGATCTGCAGCGAATTGACGCATGGTGCAGGGAATGGCAATTGAATCTCAATGTAGACAAGTGTAATGTGCTGCGAATACACAGAAAGAAAGACCCCTTATCATTTAGCTACAATATAGCAGGTCAGCAACTGGAAGCAGTTAATTTCATAAATTATCTGGGAGTACGCATTAGGAGTGGTTCAAAATGGAATGATCATATAAAGTTAATCGTCGGTAAAGCAGATGCGAGACAGATTCATTGGAAGAATCCTAAGGTAATGCAATCCGAAAACAAAGGAAGTAGGTTACAGTACGCTTGGTCGCCCACTGCTTTAATACTGCTCAGCAGTGTGGGATCCGTACCAGATAGGGTTGATAGAAGAGAGAGAGAAGATCCAACGGAGAGCAGCGCGCTTCGTTACAGGATCATTTAGTAATCGCGAAAGCGTTACGGAGATGATAGATAAACTCCAGTGAAAGACTCTGCAGGAGAGACGCTCAGTAGCTCGGTACGGGCTTTTGTTGGAGTTTCGAGAACATACCTTCACCGGAGAGTCAAGCAGTATATTGCTCCCTCCTACGTATATCTCGCGAAGAGACCATGAGGATAAAATCAGAGAGATTAGAGCCCACACAAAGGCATACCGCCAATTCTTCTCTACACGAACAATACGAGACTGGAATAGAAGGGAGAACCGATCGAGGTACTCAAGGTACCCTCCACCACACACCGTCAGGTCGCTGCCGGACTATGGATGTAGATGTAGATGATTATGGCTCGACAAAAAGTAACAGACCGGAGATAAGCTCATGGGACATCCCATTTCGGAAATCGTTATGGAATTCGATATTCCCGATCCACAGTGTGAAGATTAGAATATCACATTTCAGGCATTACCTCTCCCCAAGAACAATGCAGTGGCTGACGGCTTTCACTCAACGACCGAGAGTTGCGCAGAGTTGTCAGTGCTAGTAGACAAGCAACACTGCGTGGCAAAACTGCAGAAATCAACGTGGAACGTAAAACGAACGTATGCGTTAGAACAGTGCCGCGAAATTTGGCATTAATGGGCTGTGGCAGCAGACGATGGACGCGAGTGGCTGTGCTAACAGCTTGACATAGTCTACGGCGCATCTCCTTGGCGCACGACCGTATCGCTTTGGTCCTAAACCACTGGAAAACCGTGACCTGGTCAGACGAGTCATGATTTCAGTTGGTGAGAGCTGATGGGAAGGTTCTGTTGTGTTGGCAGAAGAGCCAACACCGTGTTACTAGAGGAGGCCGAAGTGCACGCGTTTTAGCTCACGCAGGCTGGCGTGAGGAGGCAAGAACTATACTGACGTGATGTCTGGAACATGACAAGGAATTAGAATTCAGAAAGCGAACGCAATTAGTTTTATACTTAACTTTAATCCATTAATGATGAACGTCGCTCTTGACGGTAGATGATTCACAATATTATCTGCTCAGAATACATTCTTGAAGAATATGGCGCCTTGCTAGGTCGTAGCAAATGACGTAGCTGAAGGCTATGCTAAACAGTCGTCTCGGCAAATGAGAACGTAAGTAGGCAGTGAACCATCGCTAGCGAAGTCGGCTGTCCAACTGGGACGAGTGCTAGGGAGTCTCTCTAGACTAGACCTGCCGTGTGGCGGCGCTCGGTCTGCAATCACTGATAGTGGCGAGACGCGGGTCTGACGTACACTAACGGGCCGCGGCCGATTTAAAGGCTACCACCTAGCAAGTGTGGTGTCTGGCGGTGACGCCACAGGTTCGAGTGTGGCACAGATCACAGGCTGTCAACAAAACACTCTGCAATCTGGTAGTGACTACATGCTGCGGTAGGCTGTGTTTATGCGGAATGGTTCAAATGGCTCTTAGCACTATGGGCTTTAACATCTATGGTCATCAGTCCCCTAGAACTTAGAACTACTTAAACCTAACTAACCTAAGGACAGCACACAACACCCAGCCTTCACGAGGCAGAGAAAATCCCTGACCCCGCCGGGAATCGAAACCGGGAACCCGGGCGTGGGAAGCGAGAACGCTACCGCACGACAACGAGATGCGGGCGGCAACAGTTTCGCAGTTATGAACAATCAGAGAGGCTGTATGGCTCTATATTTTTGAGGGGACTTCCAGCGACTTGTCGAGTCCACGCCACGTCGACTTGCTGCCCTACATAGGGGAGAAGGAGGTGCGTCACGATGTTGGGAATGAACCCCGTGTGTACTTTCGGTACGGGAGACGAGCAGACGATCATATTGCTGCTGTGACGTAGCACTGACTGGCTGAAATGTCCGATTGTCTGGCCCAGATGGCCTCTCACGAAGCTGTGCTTGGCAGACTGAGGAGGGGATAAGACGAAAATTAACTGACGAAGACTATGTGTTGCATTACAGGAGGAGTGATATCTCAAGTACGCTTCAAACTATAGACACCGCTTCTATCGAAAAACATACCAATTTCGTCGAGAGCAAATAAAATAGTTGTATTCTTGCATATTCCACCTCTACCAAGGGAAAATACACTACTGGCCATTAAAATTGCTGCACCAAGAAGAAATGCAGACGATAAACGAGTATGCATTGGACAAATATACTAGAGCTGACGTGTGATTACATTTTCACGCAATTTGGGTGCATAGATCCTGAGAAATCAGTACCCAGAACAACCACCACTGGCCGCAGTAACGGCCTCGATACGCCTGGGCATTGAGTCAAACAGAGCTTGGATGGCATGTACAGGTACAGCTGCCCGTGCAGCTTCAACACGATACCACAGTTCATCAAGAGCAGTGACTGGCGGATTGTGACGAGCCAGTTGCTCGGCCACCATTGACCAGACGTTTTCAATTGGTGAGAGATCTGGAGAATGTGCTGGCCAGGGCAGCAGTCGAACATTTTCTGTATCCAGAAAGGCCCGTACAGAACCTGCAATATGCGGTTGTGCGTTATCCTGTTGTAATGTAGGGTTTCGCAGGGATCTAATTAAGGTTAGAGCCACGGGTCTTAACACATCTGAAATGTAACGTCCACTATTCAGAGTGCCGTCAATGCGAACAAGAGGCGACCGAGACGTGTAAGCAATGGCACACCACGCCGGGTGATACGCCAGTATGGCGATGACAACTATACACGTCCAATGAGCGTTCACCGCGATGTCGCCAAACACGGATGTAAACAGAACCTGCATTCATCCGAAAAAATGTTTTGCCAGTTATGCACCCAGGTTCGTCGTCGAGTATACCATCGCAGACGCCCCTGTCTGTGATGCAGCGTCAAGGGTAACCGCAGCCGTGATCTCCGAGCTGATAGTCCGTGCTGCTGCAAACGTCGTCTAGCTGTTCGTGCGGACGGCTGTTGTCTTGCAAACGTCTCCATCTGTTGACTCAGGGATCGAGACGTGGCTGCACGATCCGTCACAGCCATGCGGATAGGATGCCTGTCATCTCGACAGCTAGTGATACGCGGGCGTTGGGATCCAGCACGGCGTTCCGTATTACCGTCCTGAACCCACGGATTCCATATTCTGCTAACAGTCATTGGATCTCGACCCAAGCGAGCAGCAATGTCGCGATACGATAAACCATAATCGTGATAGGCTACAAGTCGGAAACGTGATGGTACGCATTTCTCCTCCTTACACGAGGCATCACAACAACGTCTCACCAGGTAACGCCGGTGAAGTGCTGTTTGTGTGTGAGAAATCGGTTGGAAACTTTCCTCATGTCAGCACGTTGTAGGTGTCGCCACCTGCACCAACCTTGTTTGAATGCTCTGAAAAGCTAAACATTTGCATATCACAGCATCGTCTTCCTGTCGGCTAAATTTCGCGTCTGTAGCACGTCTTCTTCGTGGAGTAGCAATTTTAATGGGCAGTAGTGTAGATGTGCTGCAGCAAACGAGTATTGGGTAAAATGCAATTTCAGTGTCGCTGCTACAAAGCAAGCTATTTCTGTGTTCTTTTGGTCATGGCAACTAGCGTTAACGGGCTAACAGTGAGTTGTGTAGCGTGTCATTCGTTTCCGTAATTAATGTTACTAATTAATCGCCAAGTTGAGAGTGCACTTCGTGCTCATATCACGTTTTCTGGTACTGTAATCACAGACTCGGTAACGTCTCGAAAGTGTGTACGTGTGAGCGTAACTGTAGCCGACAGCACATTCAGGGCAGGAGTGGGCCGCAGCGGGGCGAATCTCCGAGTATCCGCATACGGCGAGTTCCGAGATTACGTCACAGGAATCGTTGGCGAGTTTAAAGCGAGTGTACGCAGCTCACTCCTGGTCTCCGCTGCTCCTACACTGCAGTAACGAAGCCACATTCCAAGCCTCCACGAAGTTGCAAGATATGCGGGTATAGGAATGTGCTATCACTATTCACACTACAAGTGTTCGTATAATATGAAAGATGGCTGCCTTGGTGGTAAAATTTGCTACAGAGTGCGTTTGGTATCGTTAAAACGTATAAATATAATCAACATAGCATCGTCACATACATCTAAAATAAAGTGTAGAATAGACCACAAAGTCCACACAGTCATTACTGCAACTATTTATTGTTATTAATTCGCATCTTGCGTAACTTTATTTTGTAAATTTGGAAATAATTTTGTGTTAAAGTATTCGACCATCGAGGTTAGCCTCTCTCTAAACCAGTTGAGATCTTGTTTCCATTATGAAATTATTGAACCAGTCCTTTCTCTGTAATAAATGGTTAGTCTGAATGTTTGCATGTGTAATCCGTGTTTCTCGCGGCATTCCCGATTACGAATGATCGAGTTATACACGCATGCATTTCAGTCCATTTACCCAGCAATATGCAGTACCAACACTCCAGGGTAGGTTAAGGTTTTTCTGTTAAATATACGTATGTTCCTGTGCTCCGTCTTAAACATTTAATCCTGAAGTAAATGTACAGTAAAAGGCATTCCCGACGTTCGATAACTCACCCCCTATTCATATCCAGTTCCCTGTTGAGGCTCTTCCAGGCCAACTTAGCTCACATGTCTATGATTGCTTGCATACTTAGGAGCATTTCCCAAGCTGGTTCCATTACAGATTTAATCAAGAACTGTCAACGTATATCAAGATTTCATTTTTCCTGTATTGAGGTCTATTCACTAATTTTTTAAGAAAATTTTCTGGATAATTAAGTGGTAGAAATTCCCTGTTTAAATTCAGATAATTATGTACCAGGGTTCATAGAAGTTTAATTTTCCATCAGCCAACGTAAAAGTATAACAAAAAATTTACTTTACAGACTGTCACCTCATATTTATATTGCTGGAGAGATGATTAAAATTCCTTATATGTAAGCGGGTAATTAAATTCACCTCTGAACTCAATGGCCCTTTGACGTAGCTGTTTGGTTGTAAAACGTACCATACCAT
Organism: Schistocerca piceifrons; assembly: GCF_021461385.2. Lineage (NCBI taxonomy): Eukaryota > Metazoa > Arthropoda > Insecta > Orthoptera > Acrididae > Schistocerca > Schistocerca piceifrons. The sequence continues at coordinate 223,130,028 of NC_060146.1, forward strand.
CCTGGAGAGAACTGCGCTTCTATGACGGTCACGTGGAAGGCGCGCGTTTTGTGAGGTTCAAGTGATCTCAATGACCGACGCAAGTAGACGCACCTGGCGAAAGGGGCGCCACGTCATTCTTTAACTGATGCGTAGTACTGCAACGAAGTGAATAACAGGCTGTCAAAAAGAAGGAAAATAAATACTTGTACAACACATGCTGCGAAGAAATTGTCTGCAACAAAGAATGACGGAAGGAAAGGTTGTAGAGAAGAGGGGGAGGGGAAGAGTAAGACTCTGAAGACAAGATAACAATTAAAGTGGCCAAAATCAGAAGCAGGTTCGTGAAAGCTGCCGGAGATATTCAAAAGCTATTTTTCTGACGTCGTGAAGAACAAATACTGATATTTTTGTAGATAGGCAGCTATGCACCTCAGGAGATGAAGGTGATGTTCCTAAACTGAGTTTACACTCTGCAGTGGAGTTCATAATTCAGGAAACAGCTCCATCAATAGATCACTTGACAGGATAGTCGAAGGAGTACCTGTCCAGCACACAGTTTTAATCTGCCAGAACGTTTCAAAAATGATATTATGTCACTTAATGACCAGAACAGCGTACATCACGATATTTTAACGGTAACTGGCAGAAGGCCAACGCATAGTGCAGGGTGTGTGAATTGACTCTGAACGTAAACAAAGGTAAGAGACTGTGTATACATAGCCAGAAAGACGCATTAATCCACGATTGCCAAACCGTCACTGGGAGCAGTCACATCCATTAAGTACCAGTAAGTGTGCGTCTTACACAGAGGTGTTAAACTGTCTTAGGCTACAGCAGATTGTCATAAGTCTGTGTAAGCTACGGTGGTTCACCTACCAGGCTTGGTTATTTAAGATCGTAACTGCATTACCTGCGTTAGGCGTGTTGCATACGTGTCAGGCATTACCTCATTTCGATCCCTTTGTTTGCATATACCGCTAATATGTTACTTGATTCCCCTGGAAGTGAAAGCTGTGAATCTTCCAGAAACTGAGTGACGGCATACAAAGGACAACATAAGCTACGGATCATTTTTGTTCTACTTCGTTATCCTTTTTTCTGTTACTTAAAAATAAACATCATTATAGCAAAAGTGAAATTTGCCCATGTTTAATTCTGGTTTTTTCGAAAATTATTGATTTAAAATGTGAAACATAGGGATGTTGTTGAAAAAAAGAAAACGACATAGATTTATCAAATAGCGAAACAATATGCAATTTCCTCAAAAAATAAAAAATTGAAAAAGAATAAAAATTTTAAAAATGAAACGGTTGAGTGCAAAATTACAGTAGTCATCATGCAGGTTTTTTTCATGTTCGTGCATGCAAACTGTACTTGCATCGAAAATAATTACTTTGGTTGTATAAAAGTGTGGAAGGTACATACTCAACTAATTTCTGTTACTATAAAATGTAACTTACTTTTTATTGGAACGTAAATAAGCAACAGATAACACTGAACGATGTTGAGTTCTAATTATGTGCAAAACAAACAAAAAACCAAGAGAATTCTTTGGCTCCAAGTTTCTCTTTCGCATTTTCATTTATGTTTCTTTCCCTACCAATTCTACCATTACTGTTAGTAATGTTACCACTTACTACGTCATTTATGTACTGTATCAAAACTAAATACCGAATTGTATTTTTGGCAGAGCGCAACTGCAGTGGTACAACATAATAATCGCAGGTAAGGCAGATGCCAGACAGATTCATTGGGAGGATCGTCAGGAAGTGTAGTCCACCCACGAAGGATCTGTATCTATATCTACATCTAAATCTACATCCACACTCCGCAAGCCACCCGACAGTCTGTGGCGGAGGGTACTTTGAGTACCTCTATCGGTTCCCCCTTCTATTCCAGTCTCGTATTGTTCGTGGAAAGAAAGATGCCTCTTTGTGGGCTCTAATCTCTGATTTTATCCTCATAGTCTCTTCGCGAGATATACTTGTGAGGGAGCAATATACTGCTTGACTCCTCGGTGAAGGTATGTTCTCGAAACTTCAACAAAAGCCCGTACCGAGCTACTGAGCGTCTCTCCTGCAGAGTCTTCCACTGAAGTTCATCTATATCTCCGTAACGCTTTCACGATTACTAAATGATCCTGTAACGAAGCGCGCTGCTCTCCGTTGGATCTTCTCTATCTCTTCTATCAACCCTATCTGGTACGGATCCCACACTGCTGAGCAGTATTCAAGCAGCGGGCGAACAAGCGTACTGTAACCTACTTCCTTTGTTTTCGGACTGCATTTACTTAGGATTCTTGCAATGAATCTCAGTCTGGCATCTGCTTTACCGAAGATTAATTTTATATGGTCATTGCATTTTAAATCACTCCTAATGCCTACTCCCAGATAATTTATGGAATTAACTGCTTCCAGTTGCTGACCTGCTATATTGTAGCTAAATGATAAAAGATCTTTCTTACTATATATTCGCAGCACATTACACTTGTCTACATTGAGATTCCATTGCCATCGCACCATGCGTCAATTCGTCGCAGATCCTCCTGCATTTCAGTATAATTTTCCATTGTTACAACCTCTCGATAGACTACAGCATCATCCACAAGGTCATTTATGTGTATTGTGAGTAGCAGCGGCCCTACGACACTCACCTGCGGCACACCTGAAATCACTCTTACTTCGGAAGACTTCTCTCCATTGAGAATGACATGCAGCTTACAAAATCCTTGTTAGACCAATGCTTGAATATCGCTCGTCAGTCTGGGATCGGTACCAGGCAGGACTGAAATGGAAAAGACCCTAAGAAGCGCACCGTGTTTCGTAACAGGTTCATACAGCTATCGCTAAAGCTTCGCGTATAAGCTCAGTTTCCTCTAGTGGTTTATGCTACAAGAGAGGAGACGGCCATCACTGTGCGTTTTACCGTAGAAATTCAGAGAACGTATGTTCCTAGAAGAGGAAACCAATACATTGTTTCCCCTCAAAGGATATCTCGCGGAAAGACCGTGAATGTAAAATTAGATATATTTGAGCTCACAGGCAAACTTATCAACAACCGTTCTTCCTGAGAATCATTCGCGACTGGAGCAGGAAAAGACACACGTGACATTGGTACACTAAGCGCCCTCCTCCACACATTATAAGGTGGCTTATGAAGTGTAGATGTTACGTAGACAATTATCGGTTCCGGCCGAATGAGACCATCCTCGTACGTAAAACACTGCCGTAAAATTTGCTGTGCTGTCTTCTTGTATCCAATGCGGGGGTGCTTAATATTCCGGTGCCGGGAACTTTTTATGGTGAACGCTCGCGTCTTCCGCCGCAGACTTCTCTAATTAACCCAGCGGACTGCTACTTAACAGTTACTTCCCGTCTGCGATGCGCGAAGTTTTTGTCGAGTGGGACGTGAGCGAAATGTTGCGAGCGAGCGCGCGGGCACACAAACACAACCCCCCTCTGCTGCCTTTTTTAGGGTTTCCGCACGACACCGCCCCCCATGACTCCTGGAGCAGCGCTCCCCCTTTCCTCCGCCCCTTTCCTACAACCACCCCCCAGAGTTACGATCCCGAGGCCACTACCGCTTCACGACTTCTTCCCTCCGTCCTCCTGAGACACAACATTTCACTCGGGGCGCCTCCCCCTCTTCTTCACCGGCCTCTCTCTACGCCAGTACTCTAAAATGTTAGCGGAACATCTTCCACTAGGCACGACCAGGTACCCGAGAACCCAATCCCAATCTTCGTCTCCATTTTCCCACAAGGAAACATGTATAAACATACTTTATTATTACGAGGGGCGTTCAGTAAGTAATGTAGCAGTTCTTTTTTTTCTGAAAGCAGTTTGGTTTTATTCAGAATTCCAATACGCCACACTTTGGGCTACAAAACCCTATTTTTCAACATCGTCTCCGTTCAATGAGACGGCCTTACGCCATCTTACTCGGAGTACCTGTGCGTCCGCATGGCAACGCTCTCCTGGTCGACATCGCAGCCACGTCTTGCTCCAACAGTAACCCGCTCATCTCCCACGTACTGCTGTCCACGGAGAGCATCCGTCACTGGGCCAAACAGATGGACGTCGGAAGGTGCGAGATCCAGGCTAGAGGAAGAACAGTCAATTGAAGTTTTGTGAGCTCCTCTCAGGTGCACAGACGTCTGTGAGGCCTCGCGTCGACGTAGGGAAACCCGTTTGAATTTTTATGGCGACGAACACGCTGAAGTCGTTTCTACACAGCTGGCACCTTGGAGATCGAACAGGTTTGTGCGATTTTGTTGCGATAACAGACGGCACGCCCATCGACTCAGCCTGCTTTTGTTCACTGCCAGGTCTCCGAAGATATTCTGCAAGCGCCTGTGAATATCTGCGACGCTCTCGTTCTCCGCCAAAAGAAACTCAGTGACAGCCCTCTGCTTGGAAGGCACCTCTGTTTACAGGCGCCATTTTGGAGGCTGCTAACGCCGCCATCTATAGTAACTTCATTAAACTATAGGAGCAGAAGCGGGAATATCCCAAGACATCCCACAAAAAATTTCACTCATTTTTTAAAACTAAATTGGGCAAGAAAAAAAAATTGTTGCATTATTTGTTGAACGCGCCTCGTATTAACAGCACGCACAGCTAATGAGTTCACTGTGCTGGATTCGTATTTCATAACTAGCCGACCACCTGCCAAGTGCCTAGAAATGAGTCGTATAACGGCAGATGCTTCATACACATTCCGGTTAAGTGGCTCTGTACAGTTGTCAGATCGGTATTTTATCTATGCTAATCGTTTTTAAGTGTCCACTATCTTCTGGCGGCCGAAGACTTCCGGCATAAGAAGTCACCCCTCATACTGCCAACGACCTTGTCAAAGAGGGCGGAGGAGCGGAGAGAAATTCAGGGCACTCTCTTGTCCTGGTCGTGGGAAACTGCACCTAAAGGCGGAAGAACCAACAATGACCAACGGCATGAGGATGCAGAAGGCAATGGAAACCATTGCATTAAAGACACGTAACGTGTATCCACAGGACATGTGGCCTGTAATTGGAGAAGTGTCGTGATGATCTCTCCATTCGCAAAAGATTCCAGAATAATCCCTCATTCGGATCTCCAGGAGCGGACTGCCAAGAGGGAGGTTACTATGAGACAAAGATTCAATAATGAATGGAAGGATAACGTTCTACGAGCCGGGGCGTGGAATGTCAGAAATTCGAATTTGGTAGGGAAACTAGAAAATCTGTAAAGGGAAATGCAAAGGCTCAATCTAGATATAGTAGGCGTCAGTGAATTAAAGTGGAGAGAAGGTAAGAATTTCTGGTCAGATGAGCATTGGGTAATATCAACAGCAGCAGAAAACGGTATAAAGGAAGTAGGATCCGTTTTGAATAGGAAGGTATGGCAAAGAGTGTTACTGTGAACAGTTCGAAAAAATGGCTCTGAGCACTATGGGACTTAACATCTGAGGTCATCAGTCCCCTAGAACTTAGAACTACTTGAACCTAACTAACCTAAGGACATCACACACATCCATGCCCGAGGCAGGATTCGAACCTGCGACCGTAGCGGTTGCGCGGTTCCAGACTGAAGTGCCTTTAACCGCGTGGCCACACTGGCCGGCGTGAACAGTTCAGTGACAGGGTTGTTATTATCAGAATCGACAGCAAACCAACACCGTACAGGTATATATGCCGAGATCGCAAGCTGAAGATGAAGAGAGAGAGAAAATGTATGAGGATATTGAAAGGGTAATGCAGTATGTAAAGGGATAAGAAAATCTAATAGTCATTGGAGTCTGGAATGCAGTTGTAGCGCAAGGAGTAGAAGAAAAGGTCACATGAGAATATGGGCTTGGGACAAGCAATGAGAGAGGAGAAACACTAATTTAGTTCTGTAATAAATTTTAGCTAGGAACAGCGAGTACTCTGTTCAAGAATCACTTGAGGAGGTGGTACGCTTGGATAATGGCGGGGGTGATACAGAAAGATTTCAGTTAGATTACACAATGGCCAGACAAAGATTCCGAAATCAGACACTGGATGATAAGGCGTACCCAGTAGCAGATATAGACTCAGATCAAAAATGTAGTAGTGATGAGGTGTAGGCTGAAGTTTAAGAGATTAGTCAGGAAGAATTGATACGGAAAGAAGTGGGATATGGAAGTACGAACGAATGACGAGATTCGCCTGAAGATCTGTAAGGCTGAAAATACTGAAATAGGGAATAGCTCAGTAGGCAGTCCAGTTGAACAGGAATGGACATCTCTAAAAACGGCAATCACAGAAGCTGGAAAGAGAAACACGGGTACAAAGAAGGTAACTGCGAGCAAACCATGGGTAACAGAAGAAATACTTCAGATGATCGGTGAAAGAAGGGAGTACAAAAGAATCTTCAATGCAGATGGAGGAGATTCCGTTAAAGTGACTTAACAGTTGTCAGATGGGCATTTTACCTATGCCAATAGTTTTTAAGCTCCGCGTAAATCTACTGACACTGCTCCCAGTGTGCTGAGAAACACTAGGGTCATTTTCATCGTTTTTATGCCAGAGGCGCTGTAGATCAAGTTTCATGTCCTCGAACTGGACAAGGTTGTTATACTGTTCCTGCTCGATTCTGCTGTCATTTGGGATGGCAGTTTCAATGATCCACTCTTTCTTTCTTCGCAATTATGACGGCCAGTGTATTGAGTTCCAGTATTTGATCTTTCTGAACTCTCAAGTCCCACAGTAACTTCATATGTTGGTTCTCGACGACTTTTTATTTTTCTGGGTTGTGGTCCCACAGTTTATTTGCCAGCGACAGATGCTAATATCATTTTAATTTATTAGCTTTCAGGGCATGCCCATGCTGCCTTCTCGTCGCGCGGGATTAACCGAGAGGTCCCAGGCGCTGCAGCCATGGACTGTGCGGCTGATCCCGGTGGACGTTCGAGTCCTCCCTCGGGCATGTGTGTGTGTGTGTGTGTGTGTGTGTGTGTGTGTGTGTGTGTTTATCCTTAGGATAATTTAGGTTAAGTAGTGTGTAAGCTTAGGGACTGATGACCTTAGCAGTTAAGTCCCATAAGATTTCACACACATTTGACCATTTTTTAGCCGGCCAGAGTGGCCGAGCGGTTCTAGGCGCTACAGTCTGGAACCGAGCGACCGCTACGGTCGCAGGTTCGAATCTTGCCTTGGGCATGGGTGTGTGTGATGTCCTTAGGTTAGTTAGATGTAAGTAGTTCTAAGTTCTAGGGGACTGATGACCTCAGAAGTTAAGTCCCATAGTGCTCAGAGACTTTTAAGCCATTTTTTGCTGCCATTTCAATACTGGCATGTCAGTTACGATGACACGAAAATGAGGACAACACGTCACCCAGTCAACGAGTGAAGAAAATCTCCGATATGGCCAGGAATCGAACCGAGGGCCATTTGGCTACCAATCTTCAGCACTGACCGTGCAGCTACCAAGGTGGACAAGACGGTAATTTTGCCGTCAGTTCCAGTGGATCATTCACGCAACGTCATTGTGCTTCTTGTTACATTACACATATGTAATCGAGTTATTTTGCCGCATACAATTTGTAGGACGTAAGGACTTCTTTTTCGTGCAGTTGAACACTTACCGAGGTGGCACAGTGGCCGGTCAAGCCAAGTCAACGGTATAACCCTGGCTAGGTACGAAGGTGTGCAGTACTTATCCGCGAATGGGTAAAGCTCAGGGCAGGGAGAATTTGGATGGCAGGGCACTCTTAGTGGGAGGGCAGTAGATGCCACACTTTAAAGACAGTCTGTAACGTAGCTGCTCGCAACTCTTAGAAATTTTGCAGTAAATCACAGTTACATAATGGAGGAAATATGAATACATGGTTCAAATGGCTCTGAGCACTATGGGACTTAACATCTATGTTCATCAGTCCCCTAGAACTACTTAAACCTAACTAACCTAAGAACATCACACAACACCCAGTCATCACGAGGCAGAGAACATCCCTGACCCCGCCGGGAATCGAACCCGGGAACCCGCCCGTGGGAAGCGAGAACGCTACCGCACGACCACGAGCTGCGGACTATGAATACATCTACAATATCAGACAACTGAGGCACATTCAATGAAGTAATGATCATTACACTGTAACTATCATCCCTGAAAGCTACATATCAGTAACGCTTTTAGTTATTGATCTATTATGTCTTTAAATGTTTTCCATTATGGAAATTTGTTAAAAAATTGCATCCTCCATAGCAACACAGCAACTGAATGCAGCATGAATACCTCAGATATCATATTTGTGTAGTTTTTTAAAGAATAGTTCATTTAAATATAATTGCAGTTATTTTTACAAACCATGGTAATTTAAGAAGTGATCAATCGCATAGCTGACATCACTATTGAAGTTTATCAACCACGCAGAAATAATTGTTTAAACAATATTTGACGACATTTTGTTATAATCTAACGTGAGCACACTTGTGAAAGATTGCTAGCTTATTTACTTGTGAGCAAACCTTTATTTTTATTTATTCTGAATGGTCAGAGTGTTACTGAATGTTTTTAGCTTTACTTTAATTAAATACTGTTGTAACAGTTTAGTGAGGAAAGTGGTCGAGTCAACAGGCAGTGGCGGAACACTACTGGAGTCAAGTGGAGGCAAACACTTTTTAGTGGTGCACAGAAGGGAGCAACTCCGACCTTAATGTTGAGATCTGGTGGAAAGCGGACCTGCGTGCGGTAACGTGTAAAGTGAACAGCCACTAGTATGCTTCAACTTTTCAAGAGGTTTTAACTTTCTCGAATTCTGGATGTTCTCCAGTGCATAAATTTAGCTTTTCCGCCTGCGTTACGGAATTTAGAACTGACACGGTTAGCTCCCGAGTGTTATTGTGTAAACTGTCATACTGAACCGAATTAGCGTGGCCTGGTGAATATTTCGTGTGTTGTGACTACAAAATAGACTTCGTTTATCGCCCATCTTTGATGACTATTTAGTTTGGCGATTTTCTGCGCCTCTTTGATGACTAGTTAGCTTGGGGATTCCGCTACAATTGTCGAAACACTTTCATCGCATTTTTACTGCACAGAATGAACTAAGCCTGGAAGAGGAAAAGGCGCCAGGAATAGAGACATACCTGCAGAGATCCTGAACGAGGGAAGAGAGGTCCTACAATAGAGAGTGTACCGCCTAATCTCTTTAATTTGGGGGAGAGATGTGATACCGATAGAACGGAAACAGTGTGTCATCTTTCAACGTAGGAAACACGTCCAACAAGATCGGTCGTATTTTACAGAAATACGATGTGAAATGTGTTTTCCGACCTCCATCTAAAATTAGAGCACTTTTGAGTTCCGTTAAGGATGATCTTGGACTGCGTAAGGCGGGTGTATATCGCATTCCTTGTAGCTGCGGCATGGCATATATTGGTCAAATTATCAGCACCGTGGAGGACCGATGTACTGAGCATAAACGGCACACACGATTACAGAAGCCAAATAGATCTGCTATTGCCGAACGTTGCTTGGATACTGGTCACCCGGTTTATTTTATAACACCGAGATATTGGCGTGCACGTCCAGCTATTGGAACAGCGTTATTAGGGAGGCAGTTGAGATTAAATTAGCGAGCAACCTCGTTAACAGGGATGGAGGTTTCTGTTTAAACTCTGTTTGGAATCCGGCTCTCTCCCTTGTCAAGAAAACAGAGGGACAGAGTCAATGCTACCTCACCTGCGAATTCATAGTCTCACTATCGATAGCTCTGACTTTGGTCATCTTGGTGGCACTAGTGTTCAGTGTGTGTGTGTTATCTTTCCTGCTTCAGTACGAGAACCGAGGTTTTAAATTTGCATGTACGCCGCCTGTCTGTTGCAGTTTGCCTTGAAAATGGCGGGGTGTTCTCCCGCCGAAATATCGGCGGTCGCTGAAAGTGTTACCTGGCTGAATTCCCGGAAGTTATTTGAAAGTTGTATACGCCAGGAGAAACTCAGGTCTCACAGTGTGTCATCTGACTAATACTTAAGAATGGGGACTGATTGAGATGCAGTAGGTATTCAGGAATTACCATACCGCTTATCAGATCCGGAGCATGTTGTTGTTGAAGCAGCTAACACGATGTGTCGCGGAGGTACTTGGATTCGAACAAGCAGGGTTTAGAGATGGAAAATCAACAGTAGACGAACTACATATTGCATAGTACTACATAATATGTAGTTGGTCTACTGTTGATTTTCCTTCTCTAAACCCTGCTTGAAAGTGCTATCAAAGAGCTGGGAATTTTGCAGAGATATTCGTTTTGTGGAGTTCCAAGAAGTGATTGATACTGTGAGTAGGCGGACAAGTGGGGGTGTCAAGACGCGCTGCATTGTTGCCAAATTTATTCAAGATGGCGGTGATGACGACATCCAAGATGGCGGCATGTAGCCTTGGCAACTGTGCATGACGTCATCGAAGATGGCGGATTTTGGCGGGAAAATAGGCCAATTGTGCTATGTCCACTAAACTAACCTCAAGAAAAATGGCGGTAAGTTTGAATTTTGGCGGGAAAATAGACCAATTGTGCTATGTCCACTAACCTAAGCCTCCAGAAGAAAAATGGCAGGAAGTTTGAATTCCAACACGATAATGCATGCAAAAACTGTACTTATCTTTATTACTATTTATCATCATTTATTAAAATTCATCATCATTTATTATTATCATCATTTATTATTATTATAGGCTTACCTGCACTAGAAAATTGCGCCAAATTCAAATTCCAACATGATAATGTCTCGAAAACTGTACTTCTATTTATTATTATCATTTATTATTTATTCAAGATGTCCGATTTTCTCGGCGAGTAAGCCATTTTGCTTACATCCATAACAAAAATCTATCACAAGTTCAAATCCCAACACCATAATTCATCACATGTACGAACTTTCTCCGACAAATAATAAACTGTACTTATAGTAACGTAAGTCACATTCTTTGATTCTGCAGGGGGGAAGGGACTGAAGACTTTATTTCAAGCAGTACGGTCATCACTTGTTCTCCAACACAGTCAGCACACACATCTTTGATATTGCAGTGCAGTCGCCACTTCGTCCGCGCTCCAACTGAATTAGTTCAGATCGTCGCCACCCCCTGGCCAACGCGTGGAGACACTGCCGACGCCTGTGACGTGAGGCGGCCGGCCACTCGCGCTGGACTGGCGGTACGCTGGGGGCGAGCCCAGCGATCGCTCCCACGTCGGAAACATGTTTTCGCTGGACACGCTGAAACCTGCCGACTTTGACGTTACAGCGGTCCCTTGTCCGCTCACCACGTGTATTCGTCGCCTCCTCACATTTCCCGCCAAAATTGTTTGCCTCAGAGCTGAATCACACAACGGTCGGCTGTTCCCTGCCACACTTTTGGCGCCAAAGTTGTTTTCCTGGGCACGGTCAAACCTGTCGATGCCGACCGCTCACCGTCCACCACATGTCCTTGTGCAAGGGAGAACACAGTGCTACACTTTTGGCGGCAAAGTTTGCTCGACAGTGGAATCCGCCATGACTATATAACAGCACGTTTGGTCCGCACTAGAACGCTCGCTAATTGACTCTCTCTCGCATGCGCATAATAACCGTACAATTGCTGTGCCACCGCCCCACTTACGTCACACACACTACATACACGCGACGGACAGTCTTCTGTAAATAGCTAAGTACTTATTTCCATTTCGTTTTTAATCGTATTAAATAATTCAGTTTACAATTTCATACACGTACGCAAAGGTGTTCAACTACCTAATTTCACCTACTTTTCGAGGACCAGACAGCCACCTCTCCCTAGGAACCAGCGCCGAGTTTGAATTCTGGCAGTAAAGAAAGGTCACTTCCGCTTTCTCTGCCAACCTAACAAAATTGTTGGAAAGAAAGGGCACTTGCACTAACCTCAGCCACCCGACCGCCACTTCCTCCTAAGAACCAGCGCCAAGTTTGAAATCTGCGAATAAACAAACCGCACTTGCACTTCCCCCACCAACCTAAGAAAATTGTTTCAAACTAAGCCACCAGCACTCAACCTCTTCCTACACATTTCGGGTGAAAGGACTCACCCTGCACTATATCCATGGATGGAGGAACCATTTTACTTTATTTAGGAATGGAGTATATGTATCACACCGACACGTCCCACGTCATACAGACCTGCAAAACACTCCTACATAACTCATTTATAATGTTCTAGACACACGCTTGCTAATTGTAAACAGTTAAAAATAACGCATAGCACAGTCTACAGACATTAAAAACGCTCTTAAATAATGCAAAACATTTACCTCCAAATAGCCAAACAAATCCTAATTTCCTGTCCATAGGCTGATGGAAGGTGGAAAGAGTGTACTTTATTTATTTGGGACATATATTCTTGAAACTTCTGCATCTCATAGGTTTCGATATGTAAGGCTGACATAAGGCAGGTTCTGAACTCCAGTAGTGCACTACACGTGGCAACACAACCACACCCATCAAGATATTCATTCCAATCCAGGCCTATAACTCCTCTACAGATAAATTTGTCCAGTTATTTGTTGACTCAATCACAGTCTGACCAGATTGCAGTTTTTGCGTAAAAACCGCTCAGACTGCGCTGTGCTGCTCGGGGAAGTAATTTGGACTCCTTTTTATTTAGTCGTGGAGTATATTTGTCACAAAAAACCCGCACTGATCCGACTGTGGTCATCTGACACAGGCCACAAAGACGTAAACAACTCCTAATTTCACCGCACAATAGCAAACTGCTCGTAAATAATGCAGTACACAATATCGGCAGACGAACTATGTACTCTTAAACTCTCCAAATAACGCACAGCACAGTGCACAGACATGCTCGCAAAAAAATAGTCCAACAGACGCGCGCAAACACCCCCAGCTGCTAAACCTACCAAAAAGTCTCTGTTCGGCCTCCCCCAAACATGACCTCAACACAGTCGCATTCGCGCCTAACACCGGAGAAATTGATAGCGCCTATGCGCCTTAGCTTACGGTCCCAGGCAGCGCGCGCGTGCGGTCGGCGGAGGAGGGAGTTCCAGAGCCTTCACTCAAGTTCAGCTTCCGAGCGCTTGTGACAGCCGACCAGAAAGGGCACTCTCATCTGACACACGTGAAAGCTGCTTTGTTCTTCTCATGTTTACCGCAGGCGTCTCAGGTCTGGACCTGCCCTCACGTCTATTGTCAGAATAGTGCGTAGCTCGTCGACACACACGAATAACGCCGCTGCAGTGTAATGATTGACAACACTATTTATTTGTTCAAACAACTTATTTAACCATACAGTATATCTATCACACAATCACCCTAGGCCATGTCGCACAGCCCACGGACACGCACTCAGTCATAATTCCAGTACACCCAATAGCAAACTGCTACTAAATAATTCTTCACACTGATGTGTAGATACGCTCAGTACTCGTAAACTATCCAAATAACGCATAGCAGAGCCTCCAGATCCGCTCCCAAAGTAACTCAGCAGACGTGCGCAGGTACCCCCCACTCCGCACCCTGGCCACAGGATCGTGAAGTCACCCATCCGTCTGATTTCAGACCTCGCACAGCCCCTGCTCGGCTTCCGCAAGCGTGAGTTGGCGCAGTCAACGCCCTCGTCAGCTCTCAAAGCACACACAGACGTCCGTCCAGGACTGCGATCCCGAGCCGCGACCACCGAACACGGATGAAAGTCAACTTTATATCAACGTAGCATAATTCCAAAGCGCAGCCTCCATACGCTACACACATCATAGCAGCACATGTCTTTACCTCCTATGACACTGTAGCACACTGCGCATTGCTCCTCACACGACATTACACGGCCCTTTAACTACGCATAACTACACATTCGTGCTCTCGCCTCGTCGCGTGACCAGCCATCTAAAACCTTCTCAATATTATTCTTACTTTACAATTTTTTTAAAAAAATAAGATCTAATTTACACCTCCCACCGCACCTAACCTCACACCCGTCCACCATCAACATACACAAACGTCCTCAACCCTACCTTGACACTCATATATCACCCCACAAACCATGCCCACCAATCAATTTACCATTCTCATCCCCTCTTTTCGAATTACAAACGTAGCCTCTATCTAAACACCAATCAACTCATCTTTCTCGCACTTTCAACTAAAATTAATTTCACACACACCCAGAAATACTAAACGCAATTAAAGAGTCAAACTTTTATACAGAGCATCAAGCACATACGACACTCACACCAATATTCAAAGCCTGGTCCATATTTACCAACTCCACCTTCAATTAAATATTATTACCATTGCCGCTCGATTTGTACCTATTTTTCCGCTCTTAACTGTTGTCACTAGCGGTCGAATATCACTATCTATAGATTGCATAAATTTCCACATAAAAAAATCTCGCCCCGCCGTTTAGAGACTCCTATATCCGAACACATAGCATCATTCAACTATCACTTGCTCTTATCTAATAACTCATCCATCAGGTCTGGGGGCAAGGTCATCCCTTTCTTTCTTTCTTTCTTTCTTTTAGCAGCAAACAGCTATTTTTTTACAGTGGTAGCTAAATTGCGCCATCAACTTAACATTACCATTCCTGAAACATATCTTCAAATACGTAAACACACTTACTCAATTACACAGCGGTCCCGTTGAGAACATGACCTTCATGATTACAGTTCTTAATCCAATAACCACCGAAACAAGTACTAAATGTTCAAACTAATCCCATAGCGCCTTACAAAGCGAGTGTTCGAGTCCACTGGCGGCATGTCAAAGCTACATAGCTGTCCATCTAAACAGCCGTCCACTCAGCCCCCAGGACCAGAATGCTGAAGTGGGCTCTACCTATACCTGCTCTCCAGCTATTGTCTAACGACATACAGTGCACAAATGGATTCCTGAATAGGACAGATCTCTATCTCCCCCTCCCCCCCCCCCCCTTGCATCTCCAACAGGACATGTAAACAGTTTCTCCCCCAGCCAGCGAACCCGACGTCATTCACCCTTCACTGACAATTTCCACTCACAAATTTTAAACACTCGCATATATAAAACCATATTCACTCCTGCCAAAACTCGCTTAATAATAAAAAAAGCATTCTCCCTTTCTAAGCATAGATGAGTGTGCATTTATCTTCACCCATCTGATCTCTGCAATTTAAGTCAGAGAAAGACATATCTATTACCTTCTGCAACCTGTCTATAAACAGAACGATCTCCGTTACTACAACAGGACCTTGTTTTGACCATTCGCCGGAAATGCGCGCAATGTTATACGCCTCAAACTAGGTACAAGTACAACAGATCCGCAACACCCTATCATCTTCATCCTCTACCATCAAACAGTGAAAAAGTCACGAAGGCACCAATGCGATCCACCTCCAGTGCGGGCAAACGGAATTCACAATACTCCCCCCCGAATAACTCAGAGTGCGACCATCCAAGAATTCCTAACAGCTCGCCATGTCCGACACCTCAAACCAGAGATGCCTATATGAACTACATCATATTAAATATACACACGCTGCACAGAGCCCTTTAAAGTTTGATCACCCGTACTCTAAGCGAATGAGAAGCTGCCTCTGGCCCTTGTTTAAACAGTGTTTTCTAACACGCTTTTGCACACTGCCCAGCATTTCGTCTTTCTGCCGCTACTTCGAAGTCAGTGTCTGAATCTAAACAGACATTAACACGGACTGATGCACGGTCTCACACAGGAAACTATACCTTGCACCTTGTAAATCATATTCTCACAGTCGTTAGCATAACATTGAATGATTTTAAATAAAGGACAGCCACAACACAAGGAAACTAGAAGAGCCTGCTGGCGTTGTAGCGACGTCCCTAGAAAGTGATCGACCACCTCTACATTTAAACTCATATGTCGCAGTGACCGAATAGTTTATAACTGTGCATTCCATTTCTAGTGATTGGTCATTTTTGCACACAAGTACGGGATCACCGTTTTCGGTGCTAGCAACCCCGGAAGTTGCGGTCCATCAACGAAAATTTGTTCCCCAACTCAAGCAAGCATTGTCAGTCAATCATTATGTGAAACCCAATGCACAGATGCGATGGATAAGACACCACCGATCTACTGTAATATTATCCATCACAGCTGATATCGCGAAAAATTTTGCAGTAAGTCCAACACTGGACAATCATGTGACAGCTTGTTTTCTTAATTTCAGAACCATACACCCTCTACTTTGCAAGTATCATTGCGACCATTCATAGATGACTTCTCAGCACGTCCATTCACACTTAATTCTCGAACACACAAAGACGATCAAATTATACCAGACAGCGCTACACATATTTCTAAGACCTCGCGCATAGTACCCGATCAATCTCTCTGCGTATGGCGGTCACAGAGCTATCTAGTCCTCTTACGTTAAAACACCATCCTCACCTCGGCATTGACCAACCTACCCAGCAACATCGCTACCCAATTAATCCTCAACCGAGCAGACGAATACAGCTACTCTCCACCTCTCTTGACTGAATAGAGCTTTCCTAGTCCTAACCCATCCAAGTGCACCACATTTCTCGAAACGTAACCAAGTCTTGGAGCTTAGCACACCACATCGATCTATAGTGACAGATCTCAGCGTGCCTTAATTTAATAGCATACAGTTAAGTAGAACAAGAACGGAGCGATATTTATACGCAACATAGTTCGACACATTTTTAAGTAAATCATCCAATCTATCATGTGTAAGGTATTTTTCCTGAGTCCATGATCGGTGCATCGAAGGCTCCGGTAGGAGAGAGAGAGAGAGAGAGAGAGGGAACACACACACACACACACACACACACACACACACACACTCCTAAGACTAGAACGTTCAGCACTTAAAAACGTGCAATAACCTTAGATCGCTTACTTTTCCGTCCTGTCAGACATACATCCTTCTCCCCGGTTCCGCTACGCTGAGCTATCTCTACCCCAATCGCAAAACTTTTCCTTTCTATGATACGAGCCCAATATAGCCCTGCGGACACGTCTAGTACCCAATGATCACACCAGATCACGAGTCAGAAATAATACTATTACTCCATCAGGTCTACATAAAAATGATAGTTATTAGCAGCCGGTACATCCTACAAGCAAGCGGATACGCATAACAGCATCGTCCAACATGCGAAAATTACAAGTCATCCCGTCACCGACTCTGTAAACACCCGTCTGTCGGGTAAGTGTGTACACAATGATTACAGCCCCTCCGTGCGGTAGCGTTCTCGCTTCCCACGCCCGGGTTCCCGGGTTCGATTCCCGGCAGGGTCAGGGATTTTCTCTGCCTCGTGATGGCTGGGTATTGTGTGCTGTCCTTAGGTTAGTTAGGTTTAAGTAGTTCTAAGTTCTAGGGGACTGATGGCCTCAGCAGTTGAGTCGCATAGTGCTCAGAGCCATTTGAGCCACAGCCCCTCACAAATACCCACAGCTAACTTAGTTATGACGCTGAAGTCTCGATTTTACACCAAGCATGCGACAGGGTGGGGATCGCGTAAATCAAAGTGCGTTTAGAGGAATGTGTCAACTTTCATCACACATGAGATGGGAGTCCTCTGATGACCGACGGGTTCACCGTTAACGATCGCAAGTAGACAGTGCTTTAAACCACATACCGAACACGTAGCCACATACGGCTAGAACGCTGGCTATATCACGTGACTAAAGCATCCAAATAGAATACCGGAAAAAAATCTACCTTCGGCAGCTTGTCCTTCTGTAGAATAAGTGAGTCAACGTTTGAATCGTACCTCGTTGCAGCTCTGTCTCAATCGATCATCCCGTACACCCTCTGTTATCATTTGACACAGATGTGAGTAAGTTTAGACGTGAATGATTCTCTGTCCTCCTGAAACGCATCAAATACAGTATTGAACTCCCGTGTATCACTGCTACCTCAGTAGACATACACTATAATATGAACTCAACGAGAAAAAATTGACTGCCTTCCTTATTCCACTTGCTTCGATGTCATCGTGTACTTGCATTCCTCTTGTTGCCGCACACATGACTCCATGTACAAATTCCCCCCTGCGAACCAGAAGATAAACAAGTACGTTCTCATTTTCACCGCATTTCGGTGTATATTAGGTTAGTTTATACCTATGCGCTAATCAGTTTTCGCATTTCTTTCGATTTTATGTCAGATCCATCCATGCGACCGCGACATAAGTTATCGTTCTCTGTTCTAAAATGGCCTCTAAATGTAACCAAGGCGTATCCAGTCACCTCCACATTCGGAGAGCGCTTGCTCAGTTTTCTGCATCTCTGTGCACACGCACACCTTGCGGACGGCTCCCAGGACCCGGCCCCATCGGCTGGTGGACCAAACTTCGAGCATGGAGTACTTGTCCGGACGTAACACGTGCTTGGTCCACCCGCGAACCCTACCACGGATGCTGCGTATGGTGGATTTGCCTCGCGGACACAGCTCCGGATACATAGTACGCAGCAGATCCACACTCTAACGCCAACTCGGGTATTGTATACTGTGGATCTGCATTCGAATACAGCTTGCTACCTTGCGTGAGACGGATCCACCTTGAAACACTACCCCGTGCGCGGCGTATTGTGGATCCGCATCTGAACACCGCTCTCCATATAACTCGCGGCGGATCCACATTCGAACGTTAACCCTACTCTACCGCCGATCCTGGGAGCCTTCCGCGAGGCGTGGATGTACATAGAGATACAGAAAACAGAGCAAGCAACAGAGCAAGGCGTCAGGAAGTCGTTTCTGAAAGTATTTGTATGGAGTGTAGCCATGTATGGAAGTGAAACGTGAGCGATAACTAGTTTAGACAAGAAGAGAATTGAAGCTTTCGAAATGTGGTGCTACAGAAGAATGCTGAACATTAGATGGGTAGATCACATAACTAATGAGGAGGTATTGAATAGAATTGGGGAGAAGAGGAGTTTGTGGCACAACTTGACAAGAAGAAGGGACTGGTTGGTAGGACATGTTCTGAGGCATCAAGGGATCACCAATTTAGTACTGGAGGGCAGCGTGGAGGGTAAAAATCGTAGAGGGAACCCAAGAGATAAATACACTAAGCGGATTCAGAAGGATGTAGGTTGCAGCAGGTACTGGGAGATGAAGAAGCTCGCACTGGATAGAGTAGCATGGAGAGCTGCATCAAACCAGTCTCAGGACTGAAGACCAGAACAACAACAACACATACTAAATATGTAATACACGCGTAAAATGTTCAAACTCTATTGCCTCGAATACAATTGACAGTTGCGTCTTGCTGTTCACATACGTTGAAGTCCGAGTCGTGCACTACACAGCCTGACAATATGAATCGAATCTGTCGGCACAGTGTTTAGCACAGTGGACATGCATTCGGGAGAACCGCGGTTCAAACCTGCATCCGGCCATGCTGATTTAGGTTTTCCGTGATTTCCCTAAATCGCTTCAGGCGAATGCCGGGATGGTTCCCTTGGAAGGGCAGGAGCGACTTCCTTCCCCATCCTTCCCTAATCCGATGGGACCGGTGACCTCGCTGTTTGGTCCCCTGCCCCAAATCAACCAACCAAGTCGGTGAGGGGAAGTTTTTACGGACCCCTTGTTAGTAGTATAGATTCTGTGGTAATTTCGTAAATGTTCTTCCGTAAGGTCAGAGACGCACTCTAGCCTTCTACTGGCAGGCGTTTGTGCTGCGCTGGCATTGCAACAGTGGCCGACTGAAGCTCTGAGGACGGAGGTGGCCTTCGAAGAGAGAGAGAAAAAAAAAGAGAGAACACTGCGATTACAACTAGCCAGCCGTATGGCGGGGTGGGGGCATGGAGTCAGCGGAGAACTTACAGACAGAAGAGGAGATGGACGTCATTGCGTTTTTCATTCGTTTCACTTCAATGTTTCGCTTTCGCCAAGAAGAGCCGTTACGATCACGGTGACCATGACTCGGTTAGTACGTGAATGAGGACTTTTAACATCACGTTCGTGCTACCTCTTGCCTAAGACACAAGTTCTCACTGGTACTTCGCGTTTCGGACAATTGACGCTGCCGGCTGTTAGCGAGTATCGGAAAGTTGCCTCCATTCGACAGCGGACCCCCCGAGCGCCGCGATCTTATCTGGAGCAGCACTTAGCAGGCAAGACGGCGTGCGCCAGCCCCCCACCACATACGCCACAAACCAGTTCACACCGACCGTGCTTGTGGTGTGGAAGGGTGGGGCGGGGGGAGGGGGGGGGGCTTTGCTACTGTGCGTAGCACTCCTTAACTCCACAACCTACCGCTGTCAGTTTCCGTAGTGTAGTGGTTATCACGTGCGCCTCACACGCGCAAGGTCCCCGGTTCGATCCCGGGCGGAAACAAAATTTTTCATTTCGCTTTATATTGCGTTCATGCCTAACTTCACAGCATTTGAACTGTGATTTATTTTCAAAGAATATACTTGAGAATTTATTTTATTTACTAGCGACTCATGAAGAACATTAACACATTTAATCACACTACGTAAGCGTGGAAGCAGTTGCCAGGGAGTAACTGATGAAATCACAACCAAATTACTTTTAACAAATGGGAAATTGTATTCACTTTATTAGTGCCTAAAGGCGTTTTTTAAAAGAAACATTTAAAATTATAATCAGAAAGCACCCTCTAAGTATCAAGTTACAATTTATTCAGAGGCAGAAAGAAACAAGTTCTGACTGTATTAACTTTCGGGCAGAGAACCTTGCCGCTTCCTTCTGACACGGCCGTATTTACGACCGCTAACAACAGCCTCTGAAACACTACACTGGTGCAAATCTGCAACACAAGATAAGCTTAAACTAAGAGTTTTGACAATTTACACAAGCACACAAAATATGCACACACCCCCCCCACCCCTCCCCCCACCGTAGGAGGGATGGATATGGTACAAAACAATAAAAATTAAAATATTAACCTTGCCAGCGAAGGTGTAACTTGATTTTAACTTCTAAGTCTTACGGTGAAACGGTGGCAACTTTATATACTAAAATGATAATTTCAAATAAAAGCCCATGAAATGCAATCTTACATAAAATCCTCAAGGTTGGCCAAACAAGTTAAGATGCTCTACAGTACACAGATACCGCCTCTCAAGATCATAGGCAATAATGTCAAAGTTTCCAAAGATCAAAACATATTTCAGGTATTGGGCCGTTACACTCCAAGCAATAAATTCGTTAACACACCAAATCCAGCAAACATGACAGAGGCAGCTCCGAACGACAGACAGACACTAACTGCCTAACAAATGCGGACGAGAGACAGACGAGCAAGCTGGGGACGAGAGACTGACCCAGACTGACTGACTGGCGAGCTCATAGCGCCCCTTAAATGCACGTGAACAGGCAACCTTTCCCCTTTCCCACCAGAGGGAGACACCAAAGCTGCGACTGCCACAGCGGCGCCACCGTCAGAAACGGAGGGCGACTGCTTCACACTACGCGCTGCGGCGCGCTCTTCGAAACAGCAATTTTTACCACGGCTCAGCGTTTTTCTTTCGCATGCTAGTATTCCGGTTGCTATGGATTTATTTACCAATTGTCACTCTCCTATTTGCAGCTTACTATTAAAATTTGAGTTCACATATTGTTATTTTGTCATATGGAGGCAGTGAGTGGAGCTGTGAACGCCAGGGAATGGAATGTCAACTAGAGAAATCGACATATTATTGTGTTCGAGTTCAGTAGATGGGTGACAGCAGCGGGGCAGTCTGAAACATTTACGCCGGGTATGGGGATAAGGCCACTGCGCAGAGCACGCCAATAAAATGGATTCCTCGTTTTAAGGAGGATCGTTTCGACATTGGTGATCCTCCACGTTCAGGAAGACCTTCTCGGTTTGATGAAGATCGTTTAAAAGCATTAATCCACAATGATCCACGCCAGTGTACTCTAGAACTGGCAAATGTGACGAACTTTGAACATTCTACATCGTGCGACATTTGCATGAAGTGAGGAAGGTTCAAAATCAGGTGTACGGGTAAAGCATGCTCTGAGCCAAAATCACGAAAGTCGGCGCGCGGCCACACGTCCGTCTCTGCTTGCTCGTCATCACTTTGCTCGTGAACAACGCCGACCATTCCTACCCCGTTTCGTTACTGCCGACGAGAAACGGTGCCTACATGCTAACACGAGGGGAAAAAAGGAATGATTGAACCCAGGGGAAGCAGCAGCTGCGCATACAAAGACCTGTGCGCATTCACTGAAGTTTATGTTATGCATCTGGTGCAACAGCGACGGTGTGGAGTGCTACGAATTGCTTCCCCCAGGTGTAATCATCACAGCTGCCATTCACTGCCAACATCTGAGATGCCCTGCAGGCGCAATTCGAGAACAACCACAAGAAGATTGCGTCAAGTGATGCTGCTTCACGCCAGAACGCATTCTACTAGACTGACAAAAACACTGTACAGGAGTTGGGTTGGAAAGGCATTCCGCACCCAGCTTATTCATTGTATCTTGCGTCTTCAGATTTACACCTTTTCCGCTCTCTATGGAACAACTTTCAACGAACTTCATTTCCGGATCAAAATGCGTTCCGAACATGGCTCCAAGAGTTCTTCGCCTCAAAAACATGGTTCCTACACCAGCGGAATCGTTAAGGCTTACTTCAGACTTGAAGTTTAATACGTGTGTTATCAATAGTTGCTTCGTCATTGCAGTAAGC
Organism: Schistocerca piceifrons; assembly: GCF_021461385.2. NCBI lineage: Eukaryota > Metazoa > Arthropoda > Insecta > Orthoptera > Acrididae > Schistocerca > Schistocerca piceifrons. The sequence goes on from NC_060146.1 coordinate 223,152,625, forward strand.
TTTATCCATATTACTAAGCGGCAGTCCCGGAACATGTAACATCAGTTTCCGTTATCCAACGGCTTCCAAGAGGGAACAGGAATTTGGTTTACAATATTTCGCGTGATCACTGGCCGAATTTAAAAATTCAAACTCTGTCATAATCAACTCGTTAAGCTTATGTTTAAGGTTTAGCACAGTAAGAGAGGTTTTAATACAGTCACAAACTGTGTGTTTGTGTTGGCCCTGACAGCTCGCAAATATGCGGCCTTTTTATTTATTTTATTTTTATTTTTATTTATTGATTTATTTACCCTGGCAAGATTAGGGCCATCAAGCCCTGTCTTACATCTAACCAGACATTCTACTTATTTTACATTCATATGTTTTAGTAGGCATCTTAAACTACATCTAGTACAAAAAGTGAAATAAACAATTTGAAAGGTACACCTGGAAAAATACATACATATAGAGTTTATATTCTTAGGTCACAAGTACTGTTATAATTAGACATTATTGAAGAGACAAATTTTAGATAGGAGTGCCGGCAGCAGGGAGTATGAGGGAGACTCATGGTGAAGGGAGGAGAAGAATAGAGACATGATGAAACATAATTAAGGAAATATAAAGGAAAAGAAGATTGCGTGGCTAATAGAGAAAGATGAAGAGGAAGGCATCTCAGGAGCAAGGTAGGAGACGCTAGCTTTGCTATTTGACAGATGAGGGGATTGTCCTTGTACATTAATTTTGTGGAGAACTTTGTGAGGATGATAGTAGGAAATGCTTCAACTTCTTCTTAAAAGCAGCAGGAGATCGAATTTTGCGCAAGGTAAGGGGCAGTTTGTTCCAGAGGCGGACAGCGGCAACTGAGAAGGAGTTTGCAAAAGTTTTTGTTTTGTGAGTGGGCACAGTTAGGATACCAAATAAGAGTGACCTCGTGTTTCTATTATGATGACATGACAGGTTTTTAATCTCTGAAGCAAGGTACTGGGGTGCTTGCGCGACGAGGAGTAGGTGGAGTAGACATAGAGTGTGGTAGTCACGCAATTTGTCCGGCCGCAGCCACCCTAGCTCGGAGTATGAAGCACTAACGTGATCATATCGGCGAATGTTGCAGGTGTGACGCACACAGGCATTCATTCATGGTTAGCTCTAGCCGTCTTTTGTTTTCACTACTCGTGCCTTGTTGAATCACATCACAATAGTGGAGGTTCGGTAGAACGAGTGCTTGCACGAGCTGGCGTTTCAAGTCCTGTGGAAATATGTTCCGAAACTTTGAGAGCATAGAGACAAGCAGACGTCTTTCGGCACACTGCGACTGTATTCTCCGCCCAGTTGAGATGCTCTTCCAAAGTTACACCCAAGTTCTTCACTGTTTTCTGATATGGTATTGGAGTACCGTCGAGCAGAATAGGAGGTAGCCGTTCGCGGAAATCTGAACTTATTAATTTCTGATGGGCTATTAAGATTACTTGCGTCTTTTTTGCATTTAGTTTAAGCCCCAGGTTTTTCGCCCATCTCACTACTGAAGACAGATCATCATTCATCTGAGCGATTGCAGTGTTTACATCTTCAGGTCTGACGCTTAGGTAGAGCTGGAGGTCGTCGGCATAGAAATGATATTTACAGGAGGACAGAACCGACGTAATATCGTTGACATATAAAGAAAACAAAAGTGGTCCTAAGACTGATCCTTGTGGCACTCCCGAGGAAACATGTTTCCAGGAAGATTTTTCATTTACGCAGACAACACATCGCTGTCTGTCTTTTAAGTAGCTTTCAAACCATCTCATTGCACTATCAGAGAAATTAAGCAGTTGCATTTTTCTGAGCAATGTGTCACAGTTAACAGTGTCAAAAGCTTTGCTGACGTCCAGTAGCGTCAATATTCTTGCCTTTCGATTGTCGATGGCATATTTCAGGTCATCAGTTACTTTAATTAGAGCAGTGTTTGTGCTGTGATGTTTACGGAAACCGGATTGAAATTTGTCATATAGGCTGAATTCATCCGGTATTTGAGAAGGAGAGCGCTTAGAGACTTTACACATAATTTGAAACAATTACAACTTTTGTCGCTGACAACCCATCGCCCCCTCCCACAACACGATGAATGGAAAAAAAAATTATCGCTGCCTACATTTTCACTGTTCATACATTAAAGCTTCAAACATCAGACATGACGTTTTAATTTCTCATTTGTTTACTGCCGATTCTGCTCGCAATGTAATTAACAAACAGTGTCAACATTACCACTCAGTACACCTGCAAAATTATATCATTGTATGACGACATTAATGTTGACATGCGCAAGGAAAAGAAAAGAAAAAAAAACTTGGTTTTGCTTCAAATGGAGCGTGAATTGCGCGGACCACATTCATCCAATGTTTCGTTATGAGAGCCCTTAAAGATTTCCAACAAACTTAGAACTTTTTCTCGGTTACATGCTAAACGTCAAACATTTCACACATTAACTCATTTATAAAGTAATTTGACGTTTTAAGTTACGTTATTTTATACATGGTAGCTCGATTCTGTAAAGAATCGGGTGTTCGCGTGTTTACTGCGGTAGAATAACTGAACTCAAACTAAATAAAACCAGAAAAGAAAATTTCCGAGAAATATAGAGAAAAAACAAGGGAAATATACAATGCACGAAAAATATATATACAGCTTCGTGTGATAGACTCCACTCTGTAAAAACTTTAGGTTTGTTTTCTGCAGGAAAAAAAGAAGGTCCACAGACAATAGTTCATTTCGTTTCTTTCTTTCACACGGTGCTATTTAGTAAAAAGCTGCTGGCATGTGGATATGAAGGTACGTTCGCTCAATCATATTATCATTTCGCTGAAAACAGAAACAAACTGTGAACATTTCAGAACACACGCATTTAAACTTTTCCTCCATCTCTGTTGACAGTAAAAGCGACTGATTTTTTGTCAGTATTGTTCTTAGGTGCTCGTGCTTTATGCTACGTACGGAAAAGTGATCAATTTTACTGCCAATTGCTGAATATACTTATTTGGCTGTATCCAGTCTTTTCTATGCTTCTCGTAACATCACAACCCTCTGTGGCTCTAAACCACATCAGTAACTTTCCTCCCTTTCCACTGCAGTCCTTCTCTTTGCTTTAACTCAAAGGATGTCTTCCCTGAGGCCGCTGACCTCAGCTGAAGTTTTTACCTTCACGTATTGCTCTGTAAGCTTCCACGTTGATCTTCACCCCACAGTGATGCCTTCTCCTCACGCTACGATGTGCTGCATCGCATTGTTCACAACTAAATATGAAATGAATTGTTACAATGACTAGGATTGTGAGTCAACTTCCTTTGGCATTTCGAGTGAATTTTGCAGTAGTTGTACTGAGGCAAATTCTGGCCCATTTCGTTTGCTGAAAGTCAAACTATACCGTAAACATACACAGAGATGAAAAATGCCATGGTAAATCTGCTAAAATCGTGTTGGACATCCTTTCACCAGGGGTAGCGCAGCATGGAGTCAACAGGTCGCTGGGAACCTCCTGCAAGTATACTGAGCTACGCTGCGCAAATGGTTCAAATGGCTCTGAGCACTATGGGACTTAACTGCTGTGGTCATCAGTCCCCTAAAACTTAGAATTACTTAAACCTAACTAACCTAAGGACATCACACACATCCATGCCCGAGTCAGGATTCGAACCTGCGAGCGTAGCGGTCGTGTGGTTCCAGACTGTAGCGCCTAGAACCGCTCGGCCACTTCGGCCGGCAGCTACGCTGCCTCTGTAGCCGTCCATGAGTGCTGAAGTGTTGCCGGTGCCTGAATTTTTTGCACGAACTGGCCTCTCGACTACGTCCCATAAATGTTGGATGGGATTCATGTTGGGCGAATTGGGTGACCAAATCGTTCGCTCGAATTGTCCAGAATGTTCTTCAAACCAGTCGCAAACAATTGTGGCCCCATTACATGGCGAGCAGTCATCCATAAAAAATCCATCGTTGTTTGGGAAAGTGAAATCCAATGGTCTCCAAGTACCCGAACATAACCATTTGTCGTCTATGGTCGTTTCAGTTGGACCACAGGACCAGTCCATTCCATGTTTCAACAGCCCACGCCATTATGGTTTTCCAATCGTCTAACGTGCAATCGACATGGTCACGAGTCCAGAAGAGATGCTGCAGTCGATGTCGTGATGTTAGCAAAGGCGCTCACGCGCTCTGCGGTTATTTCACGGAGTGTTGCTTGTCTGTTAGCAGCGACAACTTTACGCAAACGCCGCTGCTCTCGGCCGTTAGGAGGCCATGGACCATTGGTTTGTTGTTGGTGAAACGTAATTCCGAAAATTTGTTATTATCAAGACACACTTGCACTGTGGATCACGGAATTTTGAATTCCCTGACGATTTCAGAACTGAACTATCTCATGCGTGTAGCTCCAACCACCATTCCGTGTTCAATGTCTGTTAATTCTCGTCGTGTTGCTATTATCATGTAGGAAACCTTTTCACACGAATCACCAGAGTACAAACGACAGCTCCGCCAATGCACTGTCCTTTTATACCTCGTGTTCGCGATACTATCCCCATCTGCATATGTGTACGAGGGTTGGACCTTAAATAGTGGCAACTATTTATTCACAACCGATACAAAAGAGTTAAAGGTTTGCACCTGTTACTGTCCTTCAAAATAGTCACCAGCGTTGTGTAGAACCCGTTGCCAGCGATGTGGAAGGCGTAGTATACAGTTAGCAGAGCCCGTTCTGTTGATGAAGCGAATGGAGCGGTTTACTGCCTGTCGAACCTCTGGAACAGTTTTGAGGCGAATGCCACGAAGTGGTTCCTTGGTCGTCGGAATCAAATCAAAGTCACAAGGACCTAAGTCTGGGGAGTATGCTGGATGGTACAGTACATCCCAGTCCCATCGACAGAACAGAGCAGCCACAGCTTGCGCTGTATGCGTCCGCGCGTTGTCGTGCAAAATGATGGGTGGGTTGCGCAGGAAGTGTCGCCGCTTATTTCGCAAAGCTGGTCGCAGGTGATGCACCAAAAACCAAAAGTAATACTGTGCATTGATGGTCTGCCGTGGAGGGACGTAATGCGTTAGTAGAACACCATCACAGTCGTACACGAGGATCACCGTAAACTTTATACCGTTCCATTCGCACCATCAACATAACAGGCTCTGCTAACGGTATACTACCCCTTCCACATTGCTGGCAACGGATTCTACACAACGCTGGTGACTACTTTGAAGGACATTAACAGGTGCAAACATGTACCTCTTCTGTATCGTTTGTGAATAAATAGTTGCCACTATTTAAGTTGCAGCCCTTGTATATCGGCATCCAATGACTTTTGTTATTTCCGTGTATATTCATCAAGTTTCGCAGAAGAACTGTGAACTTTGTAAGACAGATGAGGCACTGGCGGGATTAAAGCTGTGAGGACGGGTCGGTTGTCGTTCTTCGGTAGCTCAGTCTGTATTTAATCTCTTGGAGAGTTCCACCTTTAAAGTTTTCTTGAGTTTCCTAGGTGCTCTCATTGTGAATCACTGAATGCGTTTAGCGTGGTCAATGTCCGCTCCGTTTTAAGGAGAGCTACTTTTTCACTTATGTCGTTGTTTGTGACGTCAGATGTGCTACACTGTATGACCGTCACGGTAGGTGAGTGGACAGCGCGCCGGCTCGTCATGCTGGGGGGCTCAGTGTTCGATTCCCGGCTGGGTTGTGGAGATTTTCTCCGCTCAGGGACTGGGTGTTCGTATCGTCATCATCATCATCATCATCATCATCATCATCATCATCATCATCATCATCATCATCTCATCCTCATCCACGTGCAAGTCTGCGCAGTGGAACCTGGCGATGAGGTCTATCCGCCGGGAGGCCCTCGCCACACGACATTTCATTTCATTTTCCTGAACTGTGAGTCGTACCATGATAGAATTTTGCAGTTAGATTGAGTGGTATAAGTGGATACTGTGGGAAAAATGCGTTGCAAATACAGTTAGTAGTATAGAAGTAATACATTAAAACATTGTGCGTCATACTCAAGTTCTACTACACGAACAATGAAGGGGTAGTAAGTGATAAACTTTTATCCTTTCATTATTTTGTGCCGGGTGCCAGCGAGAAAAAGTTTCGTTAAGGTTTGAAATTACGCGTAAGATTAGTCGCAAATCGCTAAGCGCTTTCGTTGTGGAATGCTGGGTGAATATAATCTGCGTAGTCTGCGCTGCCTCGAGACATGTGCACCCATTCGAAGTTCAAAACTTGGCTTATAACGTTAAACCCTTTTAACGTGGAATCATCCCTCTTAATGAGCTCATTATGACAGAACGTATGGTCGACGTAGGTTTACTTGGAGAATTTTAGGAAAGAGTGGTTCATCTGTAAAGGAGACCGCATATGGGACGCTGGTGCGACCTATTCTTGAGTACTACTGGAGTGTTTGGGTCCAAACCAGGTCGGACTGAAGGAAGACATCGAAGCAATTCAGAGGCGGACTGCTAGATTTGTTAGCCATAGGTTTGAACAACACGTAAGTATTACGGAGATGCGTCGGGAACTGAAATTGAAATCCCTGGAGGAAAGGCGACGTTCTTTTCGGGAAACAGTGTTGAGAAAATGTAGAGAACCGGCATTTGAAGCTCACTGCAGAACGATTCTATTGTCTGCAACATACGTAGCACTTAAGGACTGCGGAGATAAGATACGAGAAATTAGGGCTCATTCGGAGGCGTACAGACATTCGTTTTTCCCGTTGCTCAGTTTGCGAGTGGAACAGTGGAGGGGAAATGACAAGTAGTGGTACACGGTACCCTCCGCCACGCACCGTACGGTGGCTTGCGGAGTATCTATGTAGATGTAGGTGTACCACTGAATTTTGGAATTCGGTTAATAATTATAAGGGGTATTGTATTGTAATGTATTGTATGCTAACTGGGGACCTGGAAACGACGGAGATGCTCCGTCCCCGCCGCAGCCGCAGTGGTCCACAACCCCACGACGACTGCCGCAGTCCACATCACCCCTCCGCCGCCCCACACCGAACCCAGGATTATTGTGCGGTTCGGCCCAAGGTGGACCACCCAGGGAACGTCTCAAACCAGACGAGTGTAACCCCTATGTTTGCGTGGTAGAGTAATGGTGGGGTAGGCGTACGTGGGAAACTTGTTTGTGCAGCAACCGCCGACATAGTGCAACTGAGGCGGAATAAGGGGAATCAGCCCACATTCCCCCGAGGCAGATGGAAAACCGCCTAAAAACCATCCACAGACTGGCCGGCTCACTGGACCTTGACACAAGTCCGCCGGGCGGATTCGTGCCGGGGACCAGGTGCTCCTTCCCGCTCCGGAAAGCCGTGCGTTAGACTGCACGGCCAACAGGGCAGGCTATTGTAAGGGGTAGTCAAATGAAAACAAGACGTGTGACAAAAAAGTGAGTAAATTTAATTTTTTCAAAAGCAATCGCCTTAAGTGTTAATAAATTTATTCCACCGTGAGACAAGATGGTGAATGATTTCAGGGAAAAAGGGCTTGCCAGCGAAACTTCTGCAGCGTACTACAAACAACCTTGGGAACACATGGGCAGGCCTTATCTTGCAATATAATAACGCATTTCGTCAAACACTCCCGATCGTTTCGACTTGCTGCCGCTCTTCAGTTTTTACAAGGTGCCCACTCACTGCTGAACATTCATTATGGCGCCGTGCTCTAGGAAGTCAGCGAGCAGCGGATGGACGATTTGCTTTGGGCGAAGAAGAGCACGCCTTCGTACAATCATGGTTCCGTAGGCAACCGCAGATATTTATTCCGCGAAAGCATTGACCGTTGAAACACGCACATATAATGAAAACTGTAAATTATAACGTATTGTCCAAGAGCATTAGCGATATATCGATTACAAAGAGGTACGTGTGAAAGAACGCTGTGAGGCAGCTGTCACTGAGGTAGAGTATGTGTAGCAGAGAGCTATGTCAGGTGGCGCAGTAGCGGGCAGTGGCTTCTCAGGAGTAGCAGTGGGCAGTCGCTCAGTATTAAACACTCAGTGTAATAATTTCAATGTTCTGTAGTAATGATTTGCGAAAGAGATAAGATTTGAAGTAAAATCATTTAAGAAAATGCTACAAATATTGTTATGAAACTTTGATCAAGAATCTTTCTACATATTGTTTCATCGATCTACAATAAGGTAATCAGTATTCATGTATTTATGCGCTTTTGCTGTAGAACGAACGTGATTGAGACCAGCTTAGTATGTAATACCAAGTTTTTTTATTGTATATTTATGCAAAGATCATTTGTTGTCGTGAATGTAACTTTTCTGATATGGCTTAGCGATTTCAAGTCAGTTTCACGATATAATAAGATTTTCAGGTAAGATATTACGGTCTATCTCCTCAGTCATGTTCTGCCTCCCAATTCCGAGTCGCTTTTATTTGTTGACCACACTACACGTGCGCTTGGAATGATTACTACTTGTCGGCTTCTCGCTGATACGCTCTTAGCACCGGCATTAGCCGGCCAACCCTTTCCATTGGTTGTTTCCTTTTAAAACCCTGAAGTGTATTATTCATCTATTAGGGTGAAAGCCCTCGTAGTCGACACAGCAGAATCTCTCGCACCCGAGGAGACGCTGCCCAGAGGAGAAGGACGCAGCAAGAACGACGCACTGGAGTTGAGACCGCGATTAACATACGGCTCGGCCCACGGCAGCCGACCTGTCTTCAGGAGATGGATGGCCCGCGGACGGAAGAAGCGTACTGGACGCAGGGGTAGCGAGTAGCGCGTAACGAGGGCGGGCGGCCTGGCAGAAAGTCCCAGCGCGCCACCGCTCGCTCTCTCCGTTTGAGCTCTCCAGATATCCTCGGCGGCGATTCTGGATGTAGCCGGAAAAAAAAAAATCCTTTCTCAAAATTTGTCTCCAGGAACTGAAACTTCGCGTACCATCCCTGCTCACAATGGAATTCACGGTGTTGCACCGCCACATCGAAAATTTCTATTAAAAGTGTGTCTCGTGAAACAAGTCGAAAAACAAAAGAGAAATAAAAACTGCGTATTAATCTAAAAACGCCGATTACCCATCGATCTACATAAATTTCATGTTAAGGGTGATTGGTTGGTTGTTTTTGGGGAAGGAGACCAGACAGCGAGGTCATCGGTCTCATCGGATTAGGGAAGGACGGGGAAGGAAGTCGGCCGTGCCCTTTCAAAGAAACCATCGCGGCATTTGCCTGGAGCGATTTAGGGAAATCACGGAAAACCTAAATCAGGATGGCCGGACGCGGGATTGAACCGTCGTCCTCCCGAATGCGAGTCCAGTGTCTAACCACTGCGCCACCTCGCTCGGTAAAGGGTGAAAGGTGACTGAGTTTTGTTAATTTGTATGTTAAAAAAATATAAATGTAATAGCCGGCCGGAGTGGCCGAACGGTTCTAGGCGCTGCAGTCTGGAACCGCGGGACCACTACGGTCGCAGGTTCGAGTCCTGCCTCGGGCATGGATGTATGTGATGTCCTTAGGTTAGTTAGGTTTAAGTAGTTCTAAGTTCTAGGGGACTGATGACCACAGCAGTTAAGTCCCATCGTGCTCAGAGCCGTTTGAACCATTTAAATGTAATAATGTGTTATCTATGTATTGTGATAGTCCACAGAAGTCACAACCTAGAAGCTCACTGATAAAATTCAGTGTCTTGACGTAAAGAAGAATGCTTTACACTCTTCTTCTGGAAGCGAAAGGCTACGAACAATTTCTGTTCAGCTTATGTATGTAAGTGTTGCTCTATAAAATTAATAATATATATTAAAAGTAATCGTCTGTTCGCTTATTTTTTATCCCTCGCTTAGTTTTTATCCCTCCATCCCTAACAATATAACCAATTTGGTACAGAGATTCTTTTGGCAATCTGCCTTTCGTTTGTTGTAATGGCGCTCAGGTAGGCATTACATAAATATTGAAAACATTTACGATTTGCGAACTTCGCTTTCCAACATAATTATAGTAACTAGTTTCAAACAGTTTTACCAAATAGTTAAAATTCACTGCAGTAAAGCAAGCTCGATTATAGTGTCCAATTTGAGAGAAAATAAATTGGAAAGCTGTAGCCTGCGTCAACACTGATATCTAGATGTGTGTTCCTTGAAAAAAATGAAATTAATTTTTATCAAATACTTAAAAGCATTTCTGTATTGAGATGAGGTCAGAACAGAACATTTTTATTAGCACTGCAACAATACAGCTATGTAGATGTCTGTTTCGTCTCTTGCCGCAGCACTGTTGTACACAGGGCAATCCTAAAACGGTTCTGTAACAAGCTACAGTCTGACTTTCGGAAAAACATCATCCACGCAATTCCGAACACTGCAAGAGCTGACAAGTGCGACAATTATCGCACAATCAGCTTAACAGCTCATGCATCCAAGTTGCTGACAAGAATAACATACAAAAGAATGGAATATTTACGATGTGTTAGATGATGACTGGCTTTAGGAAAGGTAAAGGCACCAGAGAGGCAATTCTGACGTTGCAGTAGATAATGGAAGCGAGACTACAAAAAAAAATCGAACACGTTAACAGGATTTGTCGATCTAGAAAACTAGTTCGACAATATAAAATGGTGCAAGGTGTCAGAAATTCTGAGAAAAATAGCAAACTAGTACTGGCAAAAAGGGCATTCCTGGCCAAGAGAAGTCTACTAGTATCAAACATAGGCATGAATATGAGGAACAAATTTCTAAGAATATACGTATTGAGCACGGCATTATATGGTAGTGCGAGATGGACTGTGGGAAAACCGGAACAGAAGAGAATCGAAGCGTTTGAGGTGTGGTGCTACACGAGAATGTTGAAAATTAGGTGGACTGATAAGCTAAGGAATGAGGAGGTTCTGCGCAGAATCGAAGGAATATGTGGAAAACACTGACAAGAAGAAGGGCCATTGTGATAGGACATCTGTTAAGACATGAGGGAGTGAGTTACCTGGTACTAGAGAGAGCTGTTGACGGCAGAAACCGTAGAGGAAGACAGAGATTGGAAGACATCCAGCAAATAATTGAGGACGTAGGTTGCAAGTGCTACTCTGAGATGAAGAGGTTGACGAGATAGGTACGATATATTGTGGAGTGGAGTGTACTCCCTGACTAAGCTGCAAGTTTATGTAATTAAATCAGTCAGTGGTAGGGAAATTAGATTAAGGAATGAGAGAGAAAAAGTAGTAGAGGTGTTTTGCTATTTGCGCAGATAAATAACTAATGACAACCGAAGTAGAAGGGATAAAAACTGCCGATTGGCAATGGCAAGAGAAGCCTTTCTGAAGAAGTTACACTAACGTGAATTTATCCGTTAAGGATTCCTTTTGTGAAGCTACATGTCAGAGGAGAAACGTAGACGATAGACATTTCAAACAAGAAGAGAATCGTAGCTTTTGAAATGGCGTACTACAGAGGAATGCTCAAGATTATGTGGTTAGATCGAGGAATTAGGTACTGAACCGAAATGGTGAAAAAGAAAATCTATAGCACACTCTGGCTCAGAAAAGGAACCTCATTTGTAGGACACATCGTATGACGTCAATGAATCGTCTATCTGGTAACGGAGGAAAAGTGTGTGTGTGTGTGTGTGTGTGTGTGTGTGTGAGTCCCCTAGAACTTAGAACTAGTTAAACCTAACTAACCTAAGGACATAACAAACATCCATGCCCGAGGCAGGATTCGAACCTGCGACCGTAGCGGTCTTGCGGTTCCAGACTGCAGCGCCTTTAACCGCACGGCCACTTCGGCCGGCGTATGAAGGGGGGATGGAAGGAGGGGAGGTAGGGAGAGGGGTAAAAATTAGATAGGAAGACCAAAGCATGAACAGAGTAATCAGGATCAAATAGTTGTAGGGTGCGACAAGAGATGAAGAGGCTTTCACAGTACAGATTCTGACTGAAGACGTCACCAACGACATCACTGTTCAGCTTTTGCAAAAAAAAAAAAAAAAAAAAAAAAAAAAAAAAAAAAAAAAAAAAAAAAAAAAAATTGTTCAAATCGCTCTGAGCATTATGCGACTTAACTTCTGAGGTCATCAGTCGCCTAGAACTTAGAACTAATTAAACCTAACTAACCTAAGGACATCACACGCACCCATGCCCGAGGCAGGACTCGAACCTGCGACCGTAGTGGTCGCGCGGTTCCAGACTGCAGCGCCTAGAACCGTTCGTCCATACCGGCCGGCTCAGCTTTTGCAGATGAGACGAATCGTGCTGAGTGGGTGATGTGAAGCAAGATACCCTCTACTCAGGTCAAAAGTCGGTGCCCTTACGCTTTTGGCAAAAGCTGAAACATTTCGCCTTATTACCTCACAACATTTCCCTCAAAACAGAGTCCCGTAATATGCATGGTAAACCAGAACACCAACGGCTAACTTTCAAAGGTTGTAGTATGGACCAAGTCAAGTAAACATGTGCTCTAAAAGGCACACCTTGTGTGCTATGAGCAATGATTCATCTTCGCTACCGTGAAACATCTCTTCTACCGAAGAAGTGCTCGTGGGTCTTACGGTTTGGGTTTTAGAGACCACGTTTAGCAGACACTGTTTCCGGTGTTTTGGTCAATAACATCAGCACTGTAGGTTTCTCCGTGGAGTTCTAGTTCACCCTGTGCCAACATAATACATGTTTCCGTCATCGCTCATACCCTAATGCCATTCCCATACCATGACGCACCACTACTATTTAAAACGCCAATTTTTGCACTTCTTCGGTGATGTATGAGCGGCTTTTGATTCACGTCTTGATTTCTTCATTTGGGTTCTTCTCTGGCTTTGAAACTCTACAACTACTTCTCAGAAAACCCATTTTGACCGATTCATGTCACCTCCTATCTTATTTTGTCATTTCCGATGATGCCGCTCCATAGAGACAAATGTTTTGCATCACTGATTTGGATCACCTTTTTCTTAGTTTTGTGTGACTAATGGATAGAATTCGGTTTATTAATTGCTAGTTTAACTTCTGTTGTATTCTGTCTTATTCCTTGTTCACTACAACCCTGATCTGAAATTGTAAGTATCAGCTATTTATACCTGTGACACGTCTCAGTAGTATTTCCATCTAGGATAATGTTACATAGTTTAGTTCAGATACGGAGATCTTTCTGTTTTAGAAAAATTCCACGTTATGCCATGCTTATCGTATGTTTCTAAGATTATTTTCATCATGTGCTCTATATAATAGTCATCTGCAGCCAAAATAATTACATCATTAGCGAGTAGTAACGTCGATAGATCTGTGTCTTGGGCCATACCTCCAGGCATTGCAATCTATTCTTCAACAACGTTACTTGGATAATACACTGAAGAGACAGAGAAACTGGGACACTTGACTGACATCGTGTAGGGCCCCCTCGAGCAAGTAGAAGTGCCGCAACACGACGTGGCATGAACTCGACTAATGTCTGTAGTAGTGCTGGAAGGAATTGTCACCATGAATCCGGCACGGCTGTCCATAAATCCGTAATAGTACGAGGGCGTGGAGATCTTTTCTGAAAACACGTTGCAAAGACATCCCAGATATGCTCAATAACGTTCATGTCTGGAGAGTCTGGTGGCTACCGGAAGTGTTAGAACAGTGTTCCTCAAGCCACTCTGTAGCAATTGCGGACGTGTTGGGTGTCACGTTGTCCTGCTGGAATTTCCCAAGTCCGTCGGAATGCACAATAATGGATGCAGGTCATCAGAGACGATGCTTATGTACATGTCACCTGTCAGAGTCATACCTAGACGTATCAGGGGTCCCATATCACTCCAACTGCACACGCCTCACACCATAACAGAGCTTCCGCCAGCTTCAACAGTCCGCTGCTGACATGCAGGGTCTATGTATTCACGACGTTGTCTCCAAACCCGTACGCGTCCGTCCTCTCGATACAATTTGAAACGAGACTCGTCCGACCAGGCAACATGTTTCCAGTCATCAAAACTCCAATATTGCTGTTGACGGGCCCAGACGAGGCGTAAAGCTTTGTGTAGTGCAGTCATGAAGGGTACACGAGTGGGCCTTCGACTCCGAAAGCCCATATCGATGATGTCTCGTTGAATAGTTCGCACGCCGACACTTGTTCATGGACCAGCACTGAAATTTGCAGCAATTTGCGGAAGGGTTGCACTTCTGTCACATTGAACTAGTGTCTTCGGTAGTCGTTGGTCCTGTTCTTGCAGGATCTTTTTCCGGCCGCAGCTATGTAGGAAATTTGATGTTTTACCGGATTCCTGATATTCAAAGTACACTCGTGAAATGGTCTTACGAGGAAATCCCCACTTCATCGCTACCTCGGAGATGCTGTGTCCCATCACTCGTGCGCCAACTATAACACCACGTTGAAACGCCCATAAATCTTGATAACCTGCCATTATAACAGCAGTATCCGACGTAACAACTGCGCCAGACACTTGTTGTGTTGTATAGGTGTTGCCGACCGTAGCGCCGTATTCTGCGTGTTTACATATCTCTGCATTTGGATAGGCATCCCTATACCAGTTTCTTTGACGCTTCACTATATTAAACAGGGTAGTCTGTACACAGTAGCCTTGTCTAAGGCCTTAGATTTGTCCTATTACTCGGGAAATTTCTTTACCTATTTTAATTATTGTGACTAATTTTTCATAAAATTATTTAATTGCAGCAACGCGATGAAATATCGCTCGCGTAATGTTGGTAACTGCTGTCTGTCAGTTTGAAAACCTAGAAAATCAACAGGACGACTGGTATAGAGCTCGTGTTGTCTACAAAAAAAAAAATACATTAATGGATTGCCGGTTTTTGATTGCTTTGGTGACAGTACGACTAACGTAACATCCTTGTTGGGGAAATATTCAGCCATAGACAATACAATATATGCTATGTATACGTGCAACAATTCATTAAGGGTTCCATGCGGCTTTTCGCGGATGATGCTGTAGTATACAGAGAAGTTGCACTATTAGAAAATTGTAGCGAAATGCAGGAAGATCTGCAGCGGATAGGCACTTGGTGCAGGGAGTGGCAACTGTCCCTTAACATAGACAAATGTAATGTATTGCGAATACATAGAAAGAAGGATCCTTTATTGCATGATTATATGGTAGCGGAACAAACACTGGTAGCAGTTACTTCTGTAAAATATCTGGGAGTATGCGTGCGGAACGATTTGAAGTGGAATGATCATATAAAATTAATTGTTGGTAAGAGATTCATTGGGAGAGTGCTTAGAAAATGTAGTCCATCAACAAAGGAGGTGGCTTACAAAACACTCGTTCGACCTATACTTGAGTATTGCTCATCAGTGTGGGATCCGTACCAGATCGGTTTGACGGAGGAGATAGAGAAGATCCAAAGAAGAGCGGCGCGTTTCGTCACAGGGTTATTTGGTAACCGTGATAGCGTTACGGAGATGTTTAATAAACTCAGGTGGCAGACTCTGCAAGAGAGGCGCTCTGCATCGCGCTGTAGATTGCTCGCCAGGTTTCGAGAGGGTGCGTTTCTGGATGAGGTATCGAATATATTGCTTCCCCCTACTTATATCTCCCGAGGAGATCACGAATGTAAAATTAGAGAGATTAGAGCGCGCACGGAGGCTTTCAGACAGTCGTTCTTCCCGCGAACCATACGCGACTGGAACAGGAAAGGGAGGTAATGACAGTGGCACGTAAAGTGCCCTCCGCCACACACCGTTGGGTGGCTTGCGGAGTATAAATGTAGATGTAGATGTAGAAGTGAAAAATCGTCCTAGAAAAATCAAACTACACATCACCTCGGTTCTGAGAGTTCCGGAACCCGTACCGAAAATTGGAATAGAGACAACGTAAACATCATTTCCATCCTTTGTATTGCTCACGAAAACCAAACATTGCATTTTGTACCACCATACAGCGAGACCTTCAGGGGTGTTGATCGAGACTTCTGTACACACTGGCACCACGTAATACCCAGTACCACGTCCGCTTGCATTGATGCAAGCCTGTATTCATCGTGGCATACTATCCCCAAGTGCGTAAAGGCACTGTTGGTCCAGATTCTCCTACTCCTAAACGGCGATTTGGCGTAGATCCCTCAGAGTGATTGGTGGGTAACGTCTTCCATAAACAGCCCTTTTCTATCTATCCCAGGCATGTTCGATAGCGTTCATGTCTGGAGAACATACTGGCCACTCTAGTCGAGCGATGTCGTTGTCCTGAAGGAAGTCATTCACAAGAAGTGCACGATGGGGATGCGAATTGTCGTCCATGAAGACGAATGCCCCGCCAGTATGCTGCCGATATGGTTGCGCTATCGGTCGGGGGATGGCATTCACTTATCGTACAGCCGTTACGGCGCCTTCCATGACCACCAGCGGCGTACGTCGGCCCCACATGATGCCACCCCAAAACAGCAGGGAACATCCACCTTGCTGCACTCTCTGGACAGTGTGTCTAAGGCGTTCAGCCTAACCAGGTTGCCTCCAAACACGTCTCCGACGATTGCCTGGTTGAAGGTATATGCGGCACTCATCGGTGAAGAGAACGTAATGCCAATCCTGAGCGGTCCATTCGGCATGTTGTTGGGCCCATCTGTACCGCGCTGCATGATGTCGTGGTTGCAAAGATGGTCATCGCCATGGACGTTGGGAGTGAAGTTGTGCATCATGCAGGTTATTGCGCATAGTTTGAGCCGTAACACGACTTCCTGTGGCTGCACTAAAAGCATTATTCAACATGGTGGCGTTGCTGTCAGGGTTCCTCCGAGCCATAATCCACAGGTAGTGGTCATCCACTGCAGTAGTAGCCCTTGGGCGGCCTGAGCGAGGCATGTCATCGACAGTTCCTGTCTCTCTGTTTCTCCTCCATGACCGAATAACATCGCTTTGGTTCACTACAAGACGGCTGGGCACCTCCGTTGTTGAGAACCCCTCGTGGCACAAACAATGCGGAAGCGATGGAACCGCGGTATTGGCTGTCTAGGCATGGTTCAACTACAGACAACACGAGCCGTGTACCTCCTTCCTGGTGGAATGTCTGGAACTGATCGGCTGTCGGGCCCCCTCCGTCTAATAGGCGCTGCTCATGCACGGTTGTTTACATCTTTGGGCGGGTTTAGTGACATCTCTGAACAGTTAAATGGACTGTGTCTGTGATACAGTATGCACAGTCAACGTCTATCTTCAGGAGTTCTGGGAACCAGAGTGATGCAAAACTTTTTTCATGTGTGTATAATAAAGATTCCACTGCAGAATTTGAATAGTTCAGGTTGTCAACCTTCTCTCATAATTCGTATACTATAAAAATTTGTATGCTAGTAACGCAAAATGATTTATTTGTTGACGTTAATTGTCAAACAGAAATCATACACAATGAGGAAAGAAATCAACAAACCCAGACGTCACAAGAAGACTGAAAGCCTTCTAAAAACAAACGCAAGGAAAAATATCACAAAACCAAAAACAGTACTAACTCTATACACAGAAAAGTTATTCAATGGAAATGTAATAAAAGAGGAAGTTTTAGAAGCAAAACGTGAAACAAAAAATAATGTAACGCTACCTAATAACTTTTGCTATTTGTATGTATACACTAAATTGAGTAAATTTCATGATTGTTTAAGAAATCGAGGGAGAGGGGGGAGGGGACTTTGATCTCATAGTCTGGTCGTACTGCATTACGAGGGAGGTGGCGCAGTGGTTAGCACACTGGACTCGCATTCGGGAGGACGACTGTTCAATCCTGCGTCCGACCACCCTGATTTGGGTTTTCCGTGATTTCCCTAAATAGCTTAGGGCAAGTGCCGGGATAGTTCCTTTCAAAGGGCACAGCCGACTTCCTTGCCCATCCGTCCCTAACCCGATGGACCGATTACCTCGCTGTTTGGTCTCCTTCCCTAAATCAACCAGTCAAGCAACGAACATTGATACACCTTGCCGGAATTATGGCACTTCGTACTTTTATTTAGTGTATGAACATCACACCTTAGTGGAAATGGGGATGACATATGCGGTAATATTTAAGAGAAACCGTGGTTTTTCTATCTTTTTTCGGCGAGTGTCAACTTTAAGGACACATAAAAATGAGACCGTATTTAGGAAAATAATTTCCTTTTCGCTCTTTATAGGTATAACCTTGCTCTATTTACAGAAGGATTTTCGCTATTTTCTGATTTCTAATTTCATCGCTATAGTGTCAAACGCAGTACTCTGCAATTGAGCTTACCGTCGTAGCTGTTGCGATGGAGAAGGCACTTGTGTTACGCTCAAACTTTTGTTGGTTACATCATGTACCTTTACTAAGGAATACTCCTCGTGTGTGTTTGATAAGAGTATGTAAAGTAGTTGCGTCAGTAGCTGCAATATATGCGTGGCTGCGGTAGAGCGTAGTTGTCTGTCACTCCAGCGCTACGCTACCCGCCATAAGCGGCTGTCCACCAGCGAACAACGGCAACTTCTGTAGTTGCATTCCTGTGCAGCATGCCGCGTTCAGGTTTTGTTGCTAGTGGAAGGAAATAATACAGGAAATTGAAAATAAATGCTCGATAGGCAAGCAGCTCACAAGAAATGAACAGTTGCATAGCACATTTCAACAGTAAATAGAGAAGTCGCTTCGCTCGAATAAATTTTGCAGTAAAGAATGATGACTGAAATAAAACCCTCCTAAATCCCTTTCGATACTGGCCGAGGTCTCGCTGCTACTATTGCAGTCGTCTACTTGGACCAGCAGCGGTTCTGGTGCTGTGTCAAGACAGGGGGCTCTTTGTGCCTAACTGTTTTCAAATCTGTGCACATGACTCATTGAATTCCTCCACACACTTTGGAGATCACTTTCCAGAACAGATGGATTCAACTGTAAATGATCATTTACTTTAAAATTTCTTTTGTCCTTTGCTGCCAGATAAGTTCAATGGTGTTCAATTCACAGTGCGCTATAGCCAACTACGGAAGTTTAATTTCCTTGTCCACTGATAGCAAGCAATATACTTTCCAAAAGGTGTTCCTGCGCCCTGAAGGGCCAGCTTTAATAAATTCCTCATATGACTTGGCATTACATGGAAGCTGTACATTACTGTTTTCCATCCAATCGATAATAGAAAGCTTTCTTCATTTCGTAGATGGATTTCGTGCTACTGGATTTATCATCGTGCGATATGGAGTCTGATATCAAACAATCGCAGCACTGTTTGGCATTTTTCGAGAACTCTACTAAACCAGTCTTCGTTATGTCTGTTTCCTTTTCGGAACGATAATATGCACCTTCTTTTTCCCCAATAAAACATAAGCCAACATTTTACACGAACCCATTGTCGTTCCCGATGTAGCATATTATAATCCTTTTCCCACAACCATACGGTGTTTGAATGCCTCCTTTCCAGCCATTCCGCTCTTGAACACTTCCTCTGTGATAATCGTATACATTTTCTGATACGTAAGGCTTTTTTGTACCTGCCAAACAAACTTTCTGGTATGGATCTGTAATCAGTGTAATTAACAGTTCATCCAATGTTCCTGAAGTGTCTTATTTCAAGCAAGAACTCGACTCTTTTTCCTGCTACTTGATTATTTTCCATCGGCAATTTTTTTTTTTTTTTACATTCTGTAGCTGAAGCCCAAATTTTTAATAGCACGCCAAAGGGTTGTTTCACTCAAATCAGAAAAATCTTCCACTTCAGTCTTTAACTTTTCCAACATGGCTGCCACTGTGGGATACTGCTTTTCCACATAGAAGTCGTGAATTTTTCTCCTTATGACTCCCCGAGTAGACTCGTCCGATAGAAACTTCTGGCACCTGCCTGAACTCTTTTTTGGCAATACAAGACATGAAGTTTCTCCATATTCTCTCCGAATTCGCTTCAGTGTACTTCCGCTAATACCGAGACATTCAGAAGTTCTCTTTACTGGCTGCGATACGGAAATGCTCGCTCCCCGTCCTTTGTCTGCCTCAAAGTAAGCAAGCGCACTGACCATCACAGACTTTTTCACAACCCCGTAAATGATGCACGATTTCACACAAGTACAAGGCAAGTAACTGTGTGAGGAGCACCATCTCACACGAATACACAACAGTAAATGGGAGCACGATTGTTTCCTAAATGACGGGAAGCCGCGACGTAAACACTGGAACAATAAAGTGGAAATACTGTTCAGAGATCCAGCAACAGGGCACACGCGACCACGCGGCGCTTAGTAACGCAAAACCGAATAAATTAAAGATGTCGTATTAGCGCTTTATGTAGACTTAAGTGCATAAAAACATAACAGCTGTGAAAGGCAACAACAGAGCTTTCATTTGCGCTTTTCGTCTTCTTAATAAATACCACCATTAGGCGAACTGTATAAACCTACGCTCACCATTAGTAGGACAAGGCGACTAATTTGAAAGCAACGGCATTTCGGCTGGAACTTTAGTATGGTTGTATCTTTTAACTCTGCAAAGGAAATTTTTCTCCGAATTGAGGTCTGACTACTAGGAATCCTCAAGTTTGTCACTCGCCAAACAAATAGTCCAAAAAGCACGTTTTCTCTTAAATATTGCCATATATGCCGTCCCCTTTTCAACTAAAATGTAATATTCATACACTAAATAGAAGTAGACACTTCCACTACTACGGTGAGATATAACACGTCGATGCTAGTCATGCGATGTGACCAGAATATGAGCTCAAAATCGCTGATCAATCATTATGAAATGGATAATAGGTCAGTGGTCGTCAAACCGGTTTCGTCGAAAGCCAATACTGATATCGTGTACCCGCACCTTGGGCTACGTCTTTACTGATCTTTTCATTAACTGGAAATTGAGGTAAATTAGTATGTTTCGAGGCCCCAAGAGACTAGCTATAGTTAGCGCGTGTAAGTGATTGTTGGTTGGTTTAAAAGGGGGAGAAAGGGACTAAACTACAAGGTCATCGGTCACTTGTTCCCAGTAGAACAATTACCCAAGGGAAAGAAGAAAACAAAGAAGACGTACCGCACAATAACAGGAGAAAGGAAGAACCAGAACAACGACAGAACACTACAGTGGACAAAACAGGACAATAAAACCACAGAGAGACGCAAGAAACAGGGAGAAGAGATCAAAAACAAGAAAGCAAATTACCATGACTGGTAAAAAAAGGAGAAACTAGCCACTCAACAGCACATTAAAAACTCCACCCAAAAAATCCTAGGGTAGAGGACACAGAAGGACAAAGAACATGGACTAAAACTGAGATCAAATGATAAAATCCACCCTCAAGAATAAAACGTAAAACTAAAGCTGCTGTTGAGGCACTGTCGCCCAACACCGAAGGCAGGGTGCAAGAGGTGGACGACCGTCATTTGGGAGCCACAGCGATAACAAGGAGGGTCCTCGCGACGGAGGAGGTGACAATGTGTGAGCCACGTATGGTCAGTGCGGAGTCGACAAAGGACAACTGATTCCCTCCGAAAAGCCCACAGGGAAGACTTCCACACATTCGCAGTCTCCTTAAAGACAGTTTGTTGTGCATACTTTAGGCCACTCCATGTCGCAAAGCCGGAAAACCTTGCGGAGTAAAACAAAACGCAGGTCACTTTCAGAGATGCCTATCACCAGGAGCAGTTTCCGCATAGCCTGTTTTGCCAGCCTGTCACCAAGTTCGTTGCCTGGGATTCCGACATGTCCTGGGGTCCACAAAAAGGCTATGGACCATTCCAGGTCCGAGATGGACTCCTGGCTTCCGCTACCAAAGGATGGCGAGGATAGTTACTGGTCTATAGGTTGTAGGCTGCTCAGGGAGCCATAACAGAGAAGAAACGACTCACCAGAATAGGAACGGATGTTCTGAAGAGCGCGAGATATGGCCACAAGCCCTGCAGCCAGCGGGCAAGGAATTCATGCGCTCTGTGGACATAGGCTGATGGCAATCAGACATCGAGCCGTCGGCGTAAACAACTTCAGAGCCCCAGAACACGTCAAGAATCGCGAGGAAGTGACAGCGGAGAGCGGCGGTGTTAACGGAGTCCTTAGGACCACGCAGAAGGTACAGACGAAGATTCGGCCGAGGTGTACACCACAGATTTACGTCAATGGACCTCAGGCAGAGGTGGTAAACGGAAGGACTCCAGAGAGAAGGGATCGCACGCGAACCTCGTTAACCCTGACCTGGGCCGCCGATGCGGGAGATGAACTGCCATGCTTGGAAAAAGGAGACGGTAATTCGGATGCTCAGGAGAACTACGAATGTGTGCAACGTAACTGGCAATCAGTTGTGCACGTCGGATCCGCAATGGAGGGATTCCGGCCTCCACCAGGACACTGGACACCGGATTCGTTCTGAAAACTCCCGTCGCTAGGCGAACGCCACAGTGGTACACTGGGTCGAGGAAACGCAACGCTGAGAGTGCTCCCAAACCATAAACCAGACTCCCATAGTCAAGGCGGGATTGAAGAAGGGCTCTGTAGAGCTGCAGCAGCGTAGAGCGATCTGCACCCCAGCTGGTGTTGCTCAGGCGGCAGAGGGCACTGAGGTGCTGCCAGCACCTCCGCTTAAGCTGACAAAGGTGAGGTAGCCAAGTCAATCGGTGGTCGAAACCCAGTCCTAAGAATCGATATGTCTCCACTACTGTGAGTAGATCGTCGTGAAGGTTAAGTTCTGGTTCTGTATGAACGGTGCGACGCCGATAGAAGTGCATGACACACGATTTCACGACTAAAAACTGGAAGCCGTGGGCTAGAGCCCATGACTGCGCCTTGGGGATGACTCCCTGGAGGCGCCGCTCAGCAACAACAGCATTCGAGGAGCAGTACGAAATTCAGAAGTCATCCACATACAGAGGTCAGACCGACGGCCCTACAGCTGCTGCTAGACCCCTTAATAGCCACTAAAAATAGAGAGACAATACAGAGCCCTGTAGAACGCCATTCTCCCGAATACGGGGGGAGCTATGGGAGGCACCAACTTGGACACGGAAAGCACGGAGCGACAGGAAGTTTTGGATGAAAATCGGGAGCAGGCACCGGAGACCCCACTCACGCAATATGATAAGCATATGTCGCCAGGTCGTGTAGTATGCTTTACGTAAGTCAAAAAAGACGGCAACCAGATGTTGGCATCTGCCAAAAGCTGTTCAGATAGCAGACTCTAATGACACAAGATTATCAGTGGTAAAGCGACGCTGGTGGAAGCCACCCTGACATGGGGTCAGTAGGCCACGTGACTCCAGGACCCGACCCAACCGCCGACACACCACCCACTCCAACGACTTATAAGGAAAGTTGGTGAGGCTGATGGGCCGGTAGCTATCCACATCAAGTGGGTTTTGACTGGATTTGAGCACCGGAATGATGGTGCTCTCCCGCCATTGCGATGGAAAGACGCCACCACACCAGATACGGTTGAAGATGATGAGGAGATGTCGCTTGTAGTCAGACAAGAGAGATGTTTAATCATCTGACGGTGGATCAGACCCGGGCCAGGAGCTGTGTCCGGGCAATGTGCAAGGGCGCTGAGGAGCACCCACTCTGTAAATGGGGCGTTATAGGGTTCACTGTGGCGTATAGTGAACGAGAGGACTTCCCTTCCAGCCGCCGTTTGAGAGTGCGAAAGGCTGGAGGTTATTTCTCCGACGCAGAGGCTCGAGCACAGTGGTCAGCAAAGGGCTTGGCAATCGCGTTTGCTTCGGTAGATAACACGGCATTTATATTAACGCCAGGTACACCTGTTAAGCTCTGGTGCCCAAAAAGACGTCTGATCTTCATCCAAACTTGACGTATGGCACCCAACGGACGACTCGTAACTCTCCCAACATTCCTGGCTCTGAGCACTATGGGACTCAACTGCTGTGGTCATCAGTCCCCTAGAACTTAGAACTACTTAAACCTAACTAACCTAAGGACATCACACACATCCATGCCCGAGGCAGGATTCGAACCTGCGACCGTAGCGGCCACGCGGTTCCAGACTGTAGCGCCTTTAACCGCTTGGCCACACCGGCCGGCCAACATTCCTGTTACCGTCGTTTTATAAGCAGGCGAACGCAGGCACAGAGCTGCTTAAAGGCAATCGGGTGCTCTAGGGAAGGGTGCCGCTTATGTCAGTGTAGAGTTCGCCGACGCTCTTTTAATTGCCTCAGCGACTTCCTGCGACCACCAAGGGACTGTCTTTCGCTGGGGTCACCCTACAGAACAAGGGATCGTGTTTTCCGCCGCAGAAGCGATAGTTGCAGTGACCTGCTCAATCACAACATCGATGGCACCTTCTAGGGGAGAATCAACGGTGACAGCATAGGTGAAGGCTACCCAGTCTGCCTTGTTGAAAGCCCATCTCGGTAGGCGTCCATGGGCATGACGCCGGGGGAGTGACAGGGAAGAGGTCGCTACCATATAGATCACCATGTGCTCTCCAGTGCGTAGATGGGAGAAGTCCTGGGCTGCAGATTGATAAATCAATGGCCGAGTAACTACTATGAGCCACACTGAAATGTGTGGCATCCCCAGTATTTAAGAGGCAGAGGTCGAGTTGGGACAGTAAATTTCCGACACCTCTGCCACGGACAGTAAGCATTGTGCTACCCCACAAGGGGTTTGGGCGTTAAAATCTCCCAAAAGTAAGAAAGGTTTAGGGAGTTGATCAATCAATGCAGACAATACTTTCACATGTACCGCCCCATCTGCAGGGAGATATACTTTGCAGACAGTTATTTCCTGCATCGTCCATATTCTGACAGCAACTGCATCAAGAGAAGTTTGAAGGGTCACAGGTTCACTGCATATCGAGTACAGGACATAAACGCAAATTCCGCCTGACACTCTATTATATTCGCTACGGCTCTTGTAATATCCCCTGTAGCCGCAAAGGGCAGGGGTCCGCTGTAGCTCAGCCAGGTGGTGGAAAAAACCACCGCAATTCCACTGGAGGATGACGTGATCGTGAGATTGGGAAGGCAAGAAACACTCAATGAGGCAGTCTACGCCTCAGGGTCACCTGCAGCCACCGACTTATTTTCTGAACAGGCTATATCCAGTATGTCTCAGGGTCTGGCCAGATCTAGGTCCTCAGTGGACACCAGAATCTTCACCTCATCCTCAGATGCAGAGCTTGTAGGAAGTGGTGGTGTGGGTGCCACAGCTATTCCCTTGGTTTTGGGGGTCTTCTTTCTGGATTTCTCTTGCTGATCCTTGGGTTTCTCTGGCTGGGAGGGCGTCACTAATTCTGTCTCTGGGATGGAGGATGATTGTGAAGCCCTACGACCAGCTGCTTTTGGGCACTTCAGCCACACTTCTCCTGAGAAGTGGGGACTGGTGTCCACAATGGTTAGGGGGGGGGGGGGGGACAGTGTTCCTGCGATAGGTGGTGCAGGAGCAACAGAGAGAAAAGTGCCCCCTGCCATCAAGGGGGCTGCTGTAGTCTTCTGGCTCTCAGAACCGACTGGAACTCATGGAACTGATGGGGCTACAACTGTTCTCGTAGTGGCGGCATAAGAGGTCACAGCCATAGTATGTAGGCGCTTAAATTTCCTTTTAACCTCAGTATAGGTCAGTCGGTCCAGGGTCTTGTACTCCATGATTTTCCTTTCAAGCTGTAATATCCTGCAGTCTGGTGAGCAAGGGGAATGATACTCCCCACAGATGACACAGACTGGGGGTGGGGCACATGGAGTATTGGGATGTGGTCCACAATCTCGACAAGTGATACTGGAAGTACAGCAGGAAGATATATGCCTGAACTTCCAGCACTCACTCAGGGGAGGGATGTATGGCTTGATGCACAGCGATAGACCATCACCTTGAACTTTTTGGGTAATGTTTCACCGTCGAAGGCCAAGGTAAAGGCACTGGTGGTAACGTGATTATCTCTCAGACCCCAATGGAAGCGCCAGATGAAATGAATTCGTCGCTATAAATTGGCGCGCATCTCGTCGTCGGACTGCAAAAGAAGATCCCTGCGGAATATAGTACCCTGGACGAAATGGTAACGAAAACATCCCCCAGCTTGTCACAACCGCGTTATGCCTGTAACTGGACTTTCGTCAAGACTGACCCTGACCGAATTTTGGACAAGCCCTCCACCTCCCCAAACTTGTCCCCTAAATGCTTTAAAAAAACTGAGGCTTCATCGAGACGAAGGAGTGGTGGGCGACTGAATCCTCAACAGGAGCCAGTCTTGGCTTGGTCATATTACATTGCCTCTGGAAAGGTGCGCTTTCATTGCTGAAACTGCATCACATACAAAATTAAGTTCAACTATAAATTTATTGTCTTGTATAGCCATGGCTAACCCAGTCTCCGGAGTTTCAGTAAGGCGTAACGAAAACTTGGAGGTTATGTCGTACGGCGCACACATCACTGTCGTCAATAGCGGCGAGGAGCGAGACATCTCAACGTAACAGGAATTATGTAAGAGTATTGTATAAGGTAAACAAAATAAATAAATAAATAAATAAATATAAATAGAAAAAAGGTACGATATACTAGGATACGTTAAACCGTAGGATTTAACAATAACTAGATTAATATTATTGGGGTTTTCTACCACAAGTAGGAATGTTTGGCGCGCGGCTGTTGGGATGTTATTTTCCAGGTCATCAAATCACAGACCTGAGATGGAGGGACGACCGGCGAGCGAATGTAGAATAGTTGCATGTTCTTTATAGCTCAGTAAAACTTCAGCCTGCATAATAACATAATTTATTCAGAAGACATAGAATGTAGATCATTGGCATTTGGTAGTTAATTCTTGAGCATGTCTACTGTCGATCTATATAAGTAATAGTAATATTGGTGCGGGCCCGCACACTTAGTTGTTCATCCAATACATGGCATCAGTTGCCACACACCATATACAATAGTGAGATCGGTCTCTACACAAATATCAAGATAAATTATTTCCATGTCTAAATTAGATACACCAAGATTTTGTTATAATGATAGCCATAGATTAATAACTATAAAAGTAAAATAAGAGTGTCTGAAATGACAGACCATCAATGTGTCGTTATGCAAATTTATTATAACATAGAAGGTCATGGGAAAAAGTTAGGCATAAGATTTTTGTCAGAATTGTGCAGATGACGGGTATCGTGGCAATGCAGAGGCCAGCCGGAGCAAAAACAAGAGGTCTTCGGCTAACTGCAAGAAGTGGAGCGTCAGCGCGCCACCTAACGAGAAGGGCGCGGGAGCGTCTGGTCCTGCAAGCTGACAGTCACCGGGCCGTATAGCTGAGGGATTAGGCGGGATCCTCGCCGGGCCACAAGCAAAAGTGAGGCTGGCCGTTGACACTGACACGCGACCCACACGCGACAGCCTGCTAGCTCTCCGGACGCGGCAGCCGTTTGGAGGGATTCCCTGCGGCAGACCACGTTGTCGTGAGTACACAAAGAAGATCACATATCGTGTCAGAACCTGCGCCCCATGTACCTCAGGACAGAAAGGGACGCTAGCATTGGCCGATCTTCATACACAAAGCAGTATCGTGCCACACACTCTAACAAACGAATGGTCTCATTTCTAACTTCTCCTCTCTATTAGAGAGTAGTTGTAGCAATCGTCGCTCCCAGTTCGATCCTGTATGGATGACCTCACACACTTGTGTAGTCACTCCACGTGTCATCATCCCTCATCGAACTGCAATATTAGGAAACGTAAAGTACTGTCCAGCGAGAGAAGAGACCTAGACAGGTGATGTATCCCAACTAGTAGACCTCAGAGACAATTAATCGACGTGAGGAGAGCCTATCACTGTGTCTTCCTACCGTACTGCCGTGATCATATGCGTGAGTCTTGCTGCAATCTCAACAGAGTACTGCAGATGCTCCAGCACACCCTATTGCTGTTGCAACAACGTAGCAACAACATTCGACGTTTAGCCCTATGTGATGTCAGTACTGTGGCCCCATTCCAAAAGCCCCCCTCCGATGCTCAAGACATGGAACCACGTGCATCAATGCATATGACTCAATATACCAACCTCCTGAGAGAAACTAACGAATTTGTGAAGTGCTTCGAATATTTCTAACAATGTGATTTAGTGCCTCATTCTCAGCACAGTCGTGAACATTGTGCAATGTGCAAGCACAACTTGACGCCCCATGAACCTTGTTTTTTTTCTTAAATTTCTTTCTCTAGTGTTGTTTTTATAATGTATGTCATACCTTGTATGTGTGTGTGTTTTACACTGTAATTCTTATGTAAGTGATAGAGTAGGGCACACAAATTACAAATTACTGTATTGTTCTCCATACCATGTTGTTTTTTTGTATTTTGTATTTATTGTTGTGTGTATGCAAACAGTGTGCCTGGAGTCCCCATAAACTGAACCAGATACCACCACTGTCATTGTGAATGGACCATCAGTTCAGGGAACATTTTGTAAAGGTTATTCTTGCTGCAGGGAGACAGAATGAATCGGAGGTTGTAACTAGATTCTGAAAGCTCACAAAGAGATTGTTAACTTAAATAGTATCATGTGTGAGTGAGTTCAGGTTAGTTTAATGATTCAAATTGTTGTAACATCTTGGGCATTTAATTGCGGAGCACTCCAACTCTGATTGTAAAGAATAAACAGCTCCATATTTGGCTCACATGCCCGGGCCATATTTAGAGCGTGAATGTCTGTGTGAATCGGTGTTTGGAAGGGGCTCCCTGGGTATGGATGTGTGATGTGAGTGTTAGAGTTCCATATTAAAAAGGTGAAGTTGGCTACATCATAAATAATCCTCCCTCTTTGAGCTGCATTTTTCAGTCGCAGTGATTTTCTTTATAGAGTGCGGCATGTGGAGTCAGGTTGCGAGATTGTTCTTGGGCGATTGACCCACTACCTTGCTCCTAAGTGAGCCAACCGCTCACCAATTACAATCTAAAATGGCGTAGGGGCAATGAGAGGTGGCATGAGCCCCCTCTCATATTTCTATCTTACGATTCTCCTGTCTAATTGCATGCGGTGGAAAGTTGCTATTCCTTCACACGCGGACTTCCCACGCAGCGTCTCTCGTCACCCGGGTGGTCCGGTGACAGGCGGGCTCTGCTGATCTGGAGAGGGTTAAGCTGACGGGTGTGAGGGAGTCGAGTGAATGCTTTCCAGATGCCGACATTGTCAAGAGACACGCCCGCAGGGGCCTGAAGTAGCGGCTGGGCTAGAGGTTCCGTTAATTCGCAGAAACTTAGCGAAAACACTTTCTGGCGGGCTACCAGCGAGGCGTGGGAATGACTTGTGTACCCAGGCAGTTGTGCCGGGAAAATTCCCGCGCTTTCTGCAAAATAGTAACTGTGATTGGCTTGCTCAGGGCATAGCTCCGTGACGTAACAAAATCAGCGCAGAAATTGGCGCCAAGAATCTCCATAGGTGGAATGGTACTGCTCTGGCAATAGAGTGGAACTTTCCGCCGGCTTTCGAGTTGCTGATTGGAATGTTTAACCACGGCCACTGTCGTGGGGGCGGGAATGTTCTGTGTTCGGCTTGTATGGGTGCTCTTGAGAGGGGAGTCAGCTCTCGCCTTTTGGTCGGAGTAGGTTACAAGACTGAGCTCTCGCTGCTCTGGACAGCCTGCCTTCCGTTGGCTGTCTAATATACTTTTATTTAATTGTAACTGTTTGACGAAGTTGCTGAAGTTTCGACTTCAACGTCACTTTCCAAGTACAGTTGGCAATTGAGTGTTCTGTGTACAAGCAGCCTATGTTGTCTGTCTTGAGCAGTTTTGGCTAAAGTTGACTGTATCGGAGTTACAGTGTGACTTCGCTTGTTCAAATTAATCACTGTACTGTCAGTGATTGTGTGGCGAGCCTTCTTTGTCTCCCTCAGAGGCGCATTTGTATTGCTAGGAAGTCTTTAGTCTGGAACAACCAGGCCAGGATAATTAGTTTCGGGCTATACTCGCGACATTATCATCACCACGACGGGACGTCGAAGCAACCAGCCATCGCTTCTGGTACGCCAGATCGTGTCCTTGCGGTTAAGAAGACAGTTTGGTAAAGTATGCCCGCAGCACCGGCAGATAGGGATTTTCCTAGGTGATAATCAGAGCTAAGCAGAGCGCGCCTGCTCGTCTTTTTCTAAAAAAATTGTTCTGTCTTGGGTTTTCATTGTCTGAATTCTCACTACTGTAGCAGCAATTAATGTTGGGTTGGCTGTGTGTCTCTCTTAAGACTTGAGTTGCAAGGAATTGGCTCCACATAGCACTTCGTCATAAATTTCACAATCTAGTTTAGGGACAACTTCACCTTCACAGCATTTATTTGAGCATCCAATTTGAGCCAATGTGATGTATTGTAAATGTATCATGTGTTTTTGTTATAATAAATCATATTGTTATTTTGGACAGAACTTTAATTCTGTTAATCGGTAGAGCAACCCTATCATTTCTCACTACGTTAATGAAACTTTCCTTTATTTAACTTATTTATCAAATGAAATTATTGCAGGAGCCAAACTCTTCTTCTCCACTTGCAGGGTCGATTACAGTCAGTTCGCGTATCTTTTTAATCCATGTGCAACAGCAAAAGTTGGAGTTAGAATAGGGGGGCGGGGGCCTTAGAGCATCATTTACATATGTAGATTCTAGAAGAATTTAGTGTTAAATACACTGCTAGCCCCGGCACCTCGCAATGTATGATCCTAAATCTACTGTACATACATCTTCTACTGAGACCTGGTACGCTTATAGACTGCTCGTGTTTGATCACCAGCAAGTGATGACGTGGTACGCTTCATCGCTCGTCATCCGCCTTGATGCCACTCACTCCGACCAGGGGGCCTCCCCACAGGCGCCACCCAGCCGTAGGAAACGCCACCTGTTGGGATGGCCATTTCCAGGTGTCCCGATGCCCCATGGTGACGGGCATCTACTCCTTGGCATACGTGGGGAGTTAATGGGGCAGGCATCAGCAGAGCGATCCCTGTGTGGTCAGGGGGCTACAACCAACAGGGTACATGGCAGCCCCGCCACAATGGACTGGCTGGTGTGCTGGACATCAGGTGCAAAGAATTCCATATTCACTGTAGGCACATAAAACAACATTGCATAGTGCACTGTGGAAAAGTCACTCAGGAAGGTGGCCTCACCCAAGAGATGGTGAATGAGCGGGACTGCAATACCTCGACGAGAAAGTGGGATAGAGATCTCAATGCATGATCGACACGATGCACCATGTAAGGCGCTCGCTCTTCAGGAAAATTTTGAAAAATGGTCATACCCTACAGGGGAGCATTACATAAGGACCGAAAGGTGTGAGACTCCTTTTAGTCGCCTCTTACGACAGGCAGGAACACCTCAGCCCTATTCTAATCTCCGGACCCGCTGGGGGGGTGGGGGGGGGGGGGGGGGGCGTATAAGTGAGACGGGCCCCCAAGTGGTCATCGTTAAGAGGCGCCACCGTTCGGAATAACTCGAGTCGACTGTTGCCTGCTTCAGACTGTTGCCGTCATCTGCCATCCCGAAGTAATGCCTGATTAAGTGTTGCTGTCTTGTCTGTGCGAGTGGATGATTAACGGATTAATTCGACTGTCTATCAGTAGTGTGTTGTAGGTATCGGCAGGAGTGAAGCGTTCATAATGACTGGACGAGAGCGCAGGAGATTTCCGTTTTCAACAACAGACGCACAGAACTACAGGTCTGTATCTCTAACGTCGGTCCATTGTAGAATGTATGTTTTATGTTTGTGTATTACAATTCCGTAAACCGAAAATCTGCTCTGCTGCAATGAACATGGATTCCGAAAAGAACGTCTGTGCGAAATCCATCTCGCTCACTTCCTGCACGAGACCCAGAAAGCAGTAGATAAAGGCATACATAATGATGCAGTGTCTCATCCTGAAGGCTCTCGATATATATTAGTTCTGCCGCCTAATGAACAAACTAAGAGCGTACGGGGATATCAGACGAAGTGTGCGACAGGGCTGAAGAGTTTCTGGCAATCACAGCACAACATGTCATCCTTAACGGAGAGGAAAATCTAACTTCGGGCGTGCCACTAGGGTGTGCTACAGATTCATTACTTTTCCTAACATTTATAAATGTTCTAGTAGTTCTAAGCAAAGAGGGGAAAGCAGAAAGGTGGAAGGAGTATATAGTGGATCTATACAAGGGCGATGTACTTGAGGACAATATTATGGAAATGGAAGAGGATGCATGTGAAGATGAAATGGGAGATACGATACTGCGTGAAGAGTTTGACAGAGCACTGAAAGACCTGAGTCGAAACAAGGCCCCGGGAGTAGACAACATTCCATTAGAACTACCGACGGCCTTGGGAGAGCCAGTCCTGACAAAACTCTACCATCTGGTGAGCAAGATGTACGAGACAGGCGAAATACCCTCAGACTTCACGAACAATATAATAATTCCAATCCCAAAGAAAGCAGGTGTTGACAGATGCGAAAATTACGGAACTATCAGTTTAATAAGTCACAGCTGCAAAATACTAACACGAATTATTTCCAGACGAATGGAAAAACTGATAGAAGCCGACCTCGGGGAAGATCAGTTTGGATTCCGTAGAAATGTTGGAACACGTGAGGCGATACTGACCCTACGACTTATCTTAGAAGAAAGATTAAGAAAAACAAACCTACGTTTCTAGCATTTGTAGACTTAGATAAAGCTTTTGACAATGTTGATTGGAATACTCTTTCAAATTCTGAAGAAGGCAGGGGTAAAATACAGGAAGCGAAAGGCTATTTACAATTTGTACAGAAACCAGATGGCAGTTATAAGAGTCAAGGGACATGAAAGGGAAGCAGTGGTTGGGAAGGAAGTGAGACAGGGTTGTAGCCTCTCCCCGATGTTATTCAATCTGTATATTGAGCAAGCAGTGAAGGAAACAAAAGAAAAATTCGGAGTAGATATTAAAATCCATGGAGAAGAAATAAAAATTTTGAGGTTGGCCGATGACATTGCAATTCTGTCAGAGACAGCAAAGGACTTGGAAGAGCAGTTGAACGGAGTGGACAGTGTCTTGAAAGGAGGATATATGATGAACATCAACAAAAGCAAAACGAGGATAATGGAATGTAGTCGAGTTGAGTCGGGTGATGCTGAGGGAATTAGATTAGGAAATGAGACACGTGAAGTAGTAAAGGAGTTTTCCTATTTGGGGAGTAAAATAACTGATGATGGCCGAAGTAGAGAGGATATAAAATGTAGACTGACAATGGCAAGGAAAGCGTTTCTGAAGAAGAGAAATTTGTTAACATCGAGTATAGATTTAAGAGTGAAGAAGTCGTTTCTGAAAGTATTGGTATGGAGTGTAGCCATGAATGGAAGTGAAACATGGACAATAAATAGTTTGGACAAGAAGAGAATAGAAGCTTTCGAAATGTGGTGGTACAGAAGAATGTTGAAGATTAGGTGGGTAGATCACGTAACTAATGAGGAGGTATTGAATAGAATTGGGGAGAAGAGAAGTTTGTGGCACATCTTGACTAGAAGAAGGGATCGGTTGGTAGGACATGTTCTGAGCCATCAAGGGATCACAAATTTAGCGTAGGAGGGCAGCATGGAGGGTAAAAATCGTAGAGGGAGACCAAGAGATGCAGATTCAGCAGGGTGTAGGTTGCAGTAGGTACTGGGAGATGAAGGAGCTTGCATAGGATAGATGAGCATGGAGAGCTGCATCAAACCAGTCTCAGGACTGAAGACCACAACAGGAACAGTAGTTACGTCGGCAGTTCCATGAGGCTTTTCGCGGATTGTCTATTACACACAGAAGTCGCAAAGATGGAACACGCCAAGAGTGCAGTTGACCCTCAACATAAACAAGTGCAACGCATCGTGTGTACATTGACATACACTGAAGCGCCAAAGAAACTGCCACAGGAATCCGTATTCAACTACGGAGATATGTAAACAGGTGGAATACGGCGCTGCGGTCGGCAACGCCTACATAAGACAGTCTGGCGCAGTTGTTAGATCGGTTACAGCTACTACAGCGGCAGGCAATAAATGTTTGACGTGGTGTTATAGTTGGCACACGAGTGATGGGACACAGCACCTCAGAGGTAGCAATGATGTGGGGATTTTCCCGTACGACCGTTTCAAGAGCGTACCGTGAATATAAGGAATCCAGTAAAACATCAAATATCCGACATCGCTGTGGCCAGAAAAAGATCCTGCAAGAACGAAACCAACGACTACTCAAGAGAATCGTTCAGCGTGACACAAGTGCAACCCTTCCGCAAATTGCTGGGTCATCAACAAGTGTCAGAGTGCGAACCATTCAACGAAACATCATCGATATGGGCTTTCGGAGCCGAAGTCCCTCTCGTGTGCCCTTGATGACTGCACGACACAGAACTCACGCGTCACCTGGACCCGTAAACACCGACATTGGCCTGTTGAGGACTGGAAACATGTTGCCTGCTCTGATGAGTCTCGTTTCAATTGTATCGAGCAGATGGACGTGTACGGGTATGAACACGACCTCAGGAATGCATGGACCTTGCATGTCAGCACGGGACTGTTCAAGCTGGTGGAGGCTCTGTAATTTGGAGCGATGTGGGACCCCTGATACGACTGTGACAGGTGACAAGTATGTAAGCATCCTGTCTGGCGAACTGCAGCCATTCACGTGAATTGTGCAATCCGACGGATTTGGGCAATACCAGCAGGACAACGCGACACTCCACACGACCAGAATTGCTACAGAATGGCTCCAGGAACACTCCGCTGAGTTTAAACACTTCCAATGGCCACCAACCTCCCCAGACATGAAAATCGTTGAGCTTATCTGGGATGCCCTGCAACGTGCTGTTCAAAAGAGATCTCGACGCCCTCGTACTCTTACGGCTTTATGGACAGGCCTGCAGGATTTTTACTGTCAGTTCCCTCCAGCACTACTTCAGACGTTAGTCGAGACCACGCCACGTCGAGCTGCTGCAGCAGTTTCTTTGACTCTCCATTGTAAATACCCGTTATCGTATGATTATATGATTGCAGAACAATCGTTGAAAGCAGTTGCTTCCATAAAATACCTCGGAATTTGCGTACGGAGCGATCTGAGGTGGAACGACCACATGAAATTATTTGCCGATAGTGCAGATTCCAGAAATGAGATTCAGTGCAGGAATGCTCAGGAAAATTGATCATCAGTCTGGAATCTGTACCAGACATGATCGATGAAGGAAATGGGCAACATTCAAAGAACAGTTGCACGTTTCCTTTACAGGTTCATTTAGTAAACGGAAAGTATCATATAGGTGCTGAGACCACTCTGTTGACATGCGCTGAAACACAAAGCTCTGCGTTGTTTACTATTAAAAGTTCCCAGAACGTTCTTTCCCGGAAGAGTCGACCAACGTATTACTTCCTCCTGTGTATGTCTCACGGAAAGACCGTGAACACAAAATCAGAGTGACTCGAGCACACACACAGCAATCGTTCATCCCGCGAGCCATTCTCGACTGCAACAGCAAAGGGGCTAGTGACACTGGTGCACAAAGTACCCTCCGCCACACACCGTGAGGTGGCTTGCGGCGTTTAGATGTAGGTGTCTATTCAAATGCATCACGCAGTGTGACATACGATCACAAACGTTTACTAAATGTTTTGAATGTCGTTTTCCTTCTACACATAACGATGTTTCACAACTGCCTTAATTTAGTTTCGTATTCCTTACTTCAAATATGTACCTCACTTGAAAGTGTCCGTCTCTATAATGCACTTTGACCAATCATGTTACTCCCTCTCAAAATTTATATTAGCAGCTGACTGGTACAAATTGCCCACGCCCGTGAGTTGTCGGTACTGGAAGACTGACGAGGAAACGTTCCCATCCCTTTCACAGCCACTAATCCACCACTGGCTCTGATTACCCCTTGTGACGTCTCCTGGAAATAAAATTAAACTGAACCTATACGAGACGTGTAAATGCAAAGTCTAAAAAAGGTACTAAACTAGGTATATTTCTGACGATAAAATCCGTAGCTAATACGACAGACAGCAATAAAACCTACAACTCGTCAATATATGTTGTGTTAAATATGTTAATAAAATATGTATTTTAGTATGAAAGAGTAACTATACAATGTAAAGATATTCTTTGTAACCATGCACATATTATTTCATTAAGGTTAAAAAAAAGAAGACTTGGTTCAAAGATGGACCACTACTTTTTTAGTCACTTATCTGTTCTGAAGCACTAAGTACCTGATGTCCGTATTACATTTTATAATATACAGTAAAAAATGAATTTCTCCTGTTCTTGTTAAAAACCTCCCCCACCCCTATGGGGAGTTGTGTCGTAATTGCGCATAGGCGGCCATTACGTAATATTTAATTAAATATTAAATACTGGGCTTCATCCTCAAGCTAACCTTATAAATAGTTTGAATATTGATAGTAATTTTCAATTATTAATATTTGCAAGTTCATTTCATCGGAATTTTTGCGGAACTGCATAGATAGTTGTAACTGCAATAAGCAACGATTTATTTCTCTCAAGGAAATACTTAATCCAAAATGAAGCAAATTAGCTCTCAATGAAAATTACTTGTCGTGAGTAAAAATCCTTACAGTGGTTATATTGTCACCCTCTTCACAGCAATTAATTTAACGGGCAATAACAGGAATAGTTTTATGCTACGTCTGATTACCTTTGATCTAACAGCCAGTTTAGATAACCATTACAAGCAAAACTGTACCCATTTTTACTAACATTTGTGCCTACGTAGCAACCTTGGTTATCGTCTGTGTATATGTAAGCCTCTCCTCCCATGAACCATGGACCTCGCCGTTGGTGGGGAGGCTTGCGTGCCTCAGCGATACAGATAACCATACCGTAGGTGCAACCAAAACGGAGGGGTATCTGTTGAGAGGCCAGACAAACGTGTGGTTCCTGAAGAGGGGCAGCAGCCTTTTCAGTAGTTGCAGGGGCAACAATCTCGATGATTGACTGATCTGGCCTTGTAACACTACCCAAAACGGCCTTGCTGTGCTGGTACGCGAACGGCTGAAAGCAAGGGGAAACTACAGCCGTAATTTTTCCCAAGGGCATGCAGCTAGACTGTATCGTTAAATGATGACGGCGTCCTCTTGGGTAAAATATTCCGGAGGTAAAATAGTCCCCCATTCGGCTCTCCGGGCGGGGACTACTCAGGAGGACGTTGTTATCAGTAGAAAGAAAACTGGCGTTCTACGGATCGAAGCGTGGAATGTCAGATCTCTTAATCGGGCAGGTAGGTTAGAAAATTTAAAAAGGGAAATGGATAGGTGAAAGTTAGATACAGTGGGAATTAGTGAAGTTCGGTGGCAGGAGGAACACGACTTCTGGTCAGGTGAATACAGGGTTATAAATACAAAATCAAATAGGAGTAATGCAGGAGCGGGTATAATAATCAATAATAAAATACCGCTACGGTCGCAGGTTCGAATCCTGTCTCGGGCATGGATGTTTGTGATGTCCTTAGGTTAGTTAGGTTTAAGTAGTTCTAAGTTCTAGGGGACTGATGACCTCAGAAGTTAAGTCCCATAGTGCTCAGAGCCATTTGAACCATTTGAATAATAAAATAGGAGCGCTGTAATCTACTACGAACAGCATAGTAAACGTATTATTGTAGTCAACAGAGACACGAAGCCCACGCCTACCACAGTAGTACAAGTTAATATGTCAACTAGCTCCGCAGATGACTAAGAGATTGAAGCAATGTATGATGAGATAAAAGAAATTATTCAGATAGTGAAGAGAGAGACGAAAATTTAATAGTAACTGCGGACTGGAACTCGATATTAGGAAAAGGAAGAGAAGGAAAAGAGGTAGATGTATATGGAATGGGTGCAGGGAATAAAGGAGGACTCCGCCTGGTAGAATTTTCCACAGAGTATAACTTAATCATAGCTGATACTTGGTTTAAAAATCATGAAAGAAGGTTGTACACGTGGAAGAGGCCTGGAGACACTGGACGATTTCAGACAGATTATATAATGGTAAGACAGAGATTTAGGAACCTGGTTTTAAATTGTAAGACATTTCCAGGGACGGATGTGGATTCTGACCACAATCTATTGGTTACGAACTGTAGATTAAAAGAAACTGCAAAAAAGGTGGAAATTTAAGGAGATGGGACCTGGATGAACTGAAAGAAGCAGAGTTTGTAGCGAGTTTCAGGGAGAGCATTAGGGAACGATTGAGAGGAACAGAGCAAAGAAATACAGTAAAAGAAGAATGGGTAGCTTTCAGAGATGGGATAGTGAAGGCAGCAGAGGATCAAGTTGGTAAAAAGACGAGGGCTAGTAGAAATCCTTGGGTAACGGAAGAGATATTGTATGTAATTCATGAAAGGAGGAAATATAGAAACACAGTAAGTGAAGCAGGCAAAAAGGAATACAAACATCTCAAAAATGAGATCGACAGGAAGTACAAAATGGCTAAGCAGTGATGCGTAGAGGTCAACTGTAAGGATGTAGAGGCATGTATCACTAGGTGTAAGATAGATACTCCCTACGGGAAAATTAAAGACACCTTTGGAGAAAAGAGAGCCACTTGTATGAATATCAAGAGCTCAGATGGAAAACCACTTCTGAGCAAAGAAGGGAAGGCAGAAAAGTGGAAGGAATATATAGAGGGTGTACACAAGGGCGATGTATTTGAGGGCAGTTTTATTGAAATGGAAGAGATTGTAGATGAAGATGAAATGGGAGATGCGATACTGCGTGAAGAGTTTGACAGAGCACTGAAAGAAATATGCTGAAACAAGGCCCCGGGATTAGACAACATTCCATTAGAGCTACTGACGGCCTTGGGAGAGTCATTCCTGACAAAACTCTACCATCTGGTGAGCAAGATGTATGAGACAGGCGAAATACCCTCAGACTACAAGAAGAATATAAAAATTCCAATCCCAAAGAAAGCAGATGTTGACAGGTGTGAAAATTACGGAACTACCAGTTTAATAAGTTACGGCTGCAAAATACTAACACGAATTCTTTACAGACGATTGGAAAAACTGGTAGAAGCCGACCTCGGGGAAGATCAGTTTGGATTCCGTAGAAATGTTGGAACACGTGAGGCAATACTGACCCTACGACTTACCTTAGAAGATAGATTAAGGAAAGCAAACCTACGTTTCTAGCAATTGTAAACTTAGAGAAAGCTTTTAAAAATGTTGACTGGGATACTCTCTTTCAAATTCTGAAGGTTGAATAGGTAAAATACAGGGAGCGAAAGGCTATTTACAATCTTTACACAAAGCAGATGGCAGTTACAAGAGTCGAGGGACATGAAAGGGAAGTAGTGCTTGGGAAGGCAGTGAGGCAGTGTTGTAGCTTCTCCCCGATGTTATTCAATCTGTATACTGAGCATGCAGTAAAGGGAACAAAAGAAAAATTCGGAGTAGGAATTAAAATCCATGGAGAATAAATAAAAACTTTGAGGTTCGCCGACAACATTGTAATTCTGTCAGTGACAGCAAAGGACCTGGAAGAGCAGTTGAACGGAATGAACAGTGTCTTGAAAGGAGGATGTAAGATCAACAGCAACAACAGCAAAACGGGGATAATGGAATGTAGTCGAATTAAGTCGGGTGATGCTGAGGGAATTAGGTTAGGAAATGAGACAAAGTAGTAGATACGTTTTGCTATTTGGGGAGCAAAATAACTCATGATGGTCGAAGTAGAGAGGATATAAAATATAGACTGTCAATGCAAGGAAATCTTTTCTGAAGAAGAGGAATTTGTTAACATTGAGTATAGATTTAAGTGTCAGTAAGTCTTTTCTGAAAGTATTTGTATGGAATGTAGATATGTATGGAAATGAAACATGGACGATAATAAGTTTAGACAAGACGAGAATAGAAGTTTTTGAAACATGGTGCTACAGAAGAATGCTGAAGATTATATGGGTAGATCACGTAAGTAATTAGAAGGTACTGAATAGAATTGGGGAGGAGAGGAGTTTGTGGCACAACTTGACTAGAAGAAGGGATCGGTTGGAAGAACATGTTCTGAGCCATCAAGGGATCACAAATTTAGTATTGGAGGGCAGCGTGGAGGGTAAAAATCGTAGAGGAAGACCAAGGCATGAATACACTAAACAGATTCGGAAGGATGTAGGCTGCAGTAGGTACTGGGAGATGAAGAAGCTTGCACAGGATAGAGTAGCATGGAGAGCTGCATCAAACCAGTCTCTGGACTGAAGACGATAACAATGACATATGTTAAGCCGCATTTACGCGCGTGAGGAATATACGCAACGCCAACAGTATTTTAAATATCCTTTACCTTTCTTTCTTTCCAACAATCCCGACCACATCTTTCATTTTAAAAAAATCAAACCATTTAAAAAAATGCAAAGAAAAACGGAAAAGAGAGAGAGAGAGAGAGAGAGAGAGAGACGATGTACCGTCAGCCCTGAGACAGGCAGCCAACTTTACTCAATTGACAATCGAACGACCAGCGTCAAATAAAATTCAATACGTCTCAAAATATGAATGTCTCTGCACGTATTTTTGTTTGTTACTGAGCATGAAAATTACTCTCTTAAGAAGTTCTTAACGTTAGTTGACGTTTCAGGAGTCGGCTTTTAATTGCTAGATGCATAATATTCCAAAATTCCGCGCGAACACCGTATTGACACGAAAATAAGCTGCAATTTTTGTCCAAATTTTAACCTCGGAAAGTTAGGGTGCGGCTTATATCAGCTGCAGTGTCTCTGTACAAACAACTGCTGTACAAAAATTTAGCTCATTTGCAACAACACAACTGGCGACAAGGCGTTTTATTACGCAGCAATGAAAGCTTTTATCGGTGTCTTACTGCGGCTAACATTGTGTATGACTACCAGTATTGTTTCATTAGCGTTTAATTCAGTTTCAGTTCAGTTCAGGATACCGGTAAGAAAGTCTGATTTATGACGATATGAATGACCATTTAGAGCGAGAAGCATAATCAAGCCAAAGAATCCGACGTTGTTACATACGAGGTTTAAACTTATAGTTGTGCGGTATGGCCTAACCACAAGCAACAGAGAGGCTGGAGGAAATAATTGACTGGACGAATCTAATGGCCTACGTTTGGTTTCTTCAGAAGAAAACTGGAAAAAGACAGGTTCAAAGTGAAAATCGTACAGGTGACCGAAATGTGGCAGGTATCCGAAACTTGTAGCTTATGTTCTTTCCTATGTGCAAGATAAGCGGAAGAATGGGATGCCTATCTCACGAGAAATTATCCAATTGAAGGCCTTGGAAATTGTGAAAGTGTTAAACATGCCACAAAGAGAATTTTGGGATAGTATGGGTCGGTTTCGTCGCTTTATGCGTAGAAGTGGCCTTGGTCTCCGACGAAGTACTAACCAGCACAGAGAATGCCAGCAGATTTCGAGGAGAAGAGTTAAGTCGACCATTCTTGAAAGTGTCACACATACTCTGTTCATGAGATAGTCCGTGCCGACAAAACGCCAGTATTTTTAGACATGCCGAGCAATATGACTGTACGCCAGTACGAGGAACAGGGAATGAAAAAGTAGAATAACTGATGTTAGCTGTAACAGCGGATAGGTAAAAGTTACCGCCTTAATTCATTTGGAAGAGAAAAACCATGCTAAAAGAAACTTACCTAATGGGTTAGTGATTCACTGCCAAGAAGAAGAGTGGATGACAAGACACCTGATAGTTGACTGGAATCGCAGACCTGGACACTGCTTGCTAACGGGGATGGATGATGATGGGTGGTAGCGGTGGCGGCGGTGGCGGGTGGCGATGTTGATGACAGATGTGGTGGTGATGATGGTGGACGATGATCATGGTGGACGATGATGGATTATTTTAGCTGAGGGGCGCTCAACATCATGGTCATCAGCTCCCTGATGGGAAGTCAGTATGCCAGTTTCATGACTGGGGACGTCGGCTGTCCCCACATGCGGAGCATTTTTTAACGTATTAAAGTATGCCACCCTTCCCAGCAGTTTAGGGATGAGGCTTGGTAGTTCACAAAATGTCATCCCTCTTGTAACACTGGAATCAGTATCGGCAAGGGTGGTGGGCAGATCTCCATCTGAGCGAGGACAGCCCTGATATTAGTATGTAAGACACACGTTCCCAAATATGCTGAACTGAAAGTGGCACGCAGCAGACTTCACAGTGGTGGATCCTCCTGCTGGAGGAGGAAGCCACGTGTAAGAAAGCTATGCCTGATGCGCAGTCTGGTAAGCAAAACCTCCTTCCAGCGGTGAGGCTGACAAGAAGTCAACCATGC
Source organism: Schistocerca piceifrons (assembly GCF_021461385.2). Classification (NCBI taxonomy): domain Eukaryota; kingdom Metazoa; phylum Arthropoda; class Insecta; order Orthoptera; family Acrididae; genus Schistocerca; species Schistocerca piceifrons. Next base: position 223,194,686 of record NC_060146.1, read on the forward strand.
TTTTGTGGTCGATTTGAGCGACTGCAGTTTGTGTTCTGTCACCCTCTGATGCATGGTGCGTCTATCAGAAAATGAGATGATGGCCTTCAATGGGATGCGACATTGACAGACAGCACCATCCCAACATGCTTACTAGGCCGCTTTGTCGGCCATGTCGTTTCCCCATATCCCGATGTGGCCACGTACCCAGCAAAAGATCACCACCTTGCCATGGCGTTGGAGCCGCTGTAAGCAGTCATGGATGAGCTGAATCAGTGTCTAATGGATACATTCGGTGTAGTGCTCTAAGCCGGCTGGAACAGACAAGAAACCTTGTACGGCGATGTCTGTAAATCCTCCCCAGTGTCATCATAATGCAATGTAACTCCACATCATAATCTGTTAATTGTTTGGGAAGACGCACTTTGAAAACCCTATCAGATAAAACAGCGGAACAACCAAGGACATTCTCTTGCTAGGATCCATCTGTATAAACAACGATAGAACTGTGGTATGTACTTAAAATGGAAGAAAATGAAGTTGTAAAAACATCATCTGCAGTACAAGTTTTCTTGTACCTTGTCAAGCTTAAAATCACTCTGTGCCTCCGAAGACACCAAGGCGGCAACGCGTTCCATTCCTGGCTGCGTATTCGGAGGTCTAATAGATACTTGACACAGTCAGCAGTTCGTATCCCGAATGTCTTGGTCACATGAGGCCGATTCCTAAACAGCCGTTCCAAGTTGGGTAGGGCCACTGCACTAAAAGCCAATGACTGAGGTGACGCTGAGGTTTTCAGCGCCTGTCGAGCCAAAAGGATCCGTCACCGAATCCAGAGTGGTGGCTCACCAGCCTCCGCACACCGACCCTGAACTGGGCTCATCGGCACGCTTCCAGTCGATATCCGAATGCCCTAACGGTGGACAGCATCTAATATCTCGAGGTAGGAAATACGGGCTGATCCGTAGACCAAGCTGCAGTAATCTGAACGTGATCGAACAAATGCCCTATAAAACTGCAGGAGGCGGCACCTGTCTTCTCCCCGTATTTTCCCGCTAAGGCATCTCAAAATATTCAATGAGTGGAAGCCCTTTGTTTGTAGGTCTTTCATTTGCGGAAGCCAAGTCAATTTAGAATCAAATAATAAACCCAAAAAGCACGCAGTTCACTGAAATCGTAAAATATTGTCCCCCATTGTGAGCACTGGTTGGTTAAAACTTCGACGACGACAGTTAAAATTGACACATGTACTCTGGTGAGTACCGAAAACCAGTTGCTTTTTTCTTGGATTCCAGCCTCCACTGCTTGCTAAGAAAACCATGTTTGTTTTGGTTGCTTTTAAGGGTCATCTAACTGCTGAAGTAAAAGATAAACTTGCTGCATAAAAAAAGGCAGATCTTATCATCCCACTTGGAGGACTGACTTCAAAACTACAGGTGCTTTATGTGGCCAGAAACAAGCGTAGCGCCGATCGTAGCGGTAACCAACTCAGTCACGTGAGTAGATCGCACTCCGGTACAGTACAGTGTTGGGTAGGAAAAGAGACTTGGCGGGCAGAAGCGACTGCTTGCTGTTAGCGCCATTAAATTTAATGACAATTATGAGATAGCAGCAACATTACCGAGGGAAAAAGCGACGAAATGTGGAATAAAAGTTTTGAAGTTGAGTAAGTTTATGGCGTGCCAACAGACTGACAATACGGTTTAATGTGTCATAACGCGTCAGTGGCGGTTCTTGGCTGTAAAGCTAGGTGAAGATATAGCGGGAAAGAAAAACTCGCCGTTAACTACACACGCTTACCGTAATAATTCAGCTTATCTGTATCTGTATGCTTGTTACAATGTCACAGAAACGGTGAGCATATTCTGTCAGTGATAAATTGAAAAGTTATTGATCGTTTGAAGAATGGTGGAACAAAGCAAGTTTATCACGCGAGTGTGGTGCACCTGAAGAATCCATCAAAACGTGGGTGAAAGAAAAGAATAAATTCTGAGCTTTTGTAAACACAGTTGAAAGTGATGTGGGAATGGACTAAAAAAGGAGTAAGAGCCAGTGAAGTTGACGAATGCCTTTATAGGCGATTTTTAATAAAAGGAAGTATAGACGTGCCTATTATTTATGCTCAAGCTGAAAAATTTCACTTTGGCTTACATGACAACAAAGATTTTTTATAGCTTCCGACGGGTGATTTTGAAGATGGAAATGTCGTCATGGAACTCGCCAATCGACCCTGAAGGAGAAGTAAGGTCTTGCGACAGCGAATCTATTCACAGTTTCCTGAAATTTTACACAAAGTAATGGTAGATGAAAGTTTAAATGATCATCGAGAGTATAATTGTGATCGAACGGTGCTTTATTTTTGATTGCTTCCAAACAGAATTCTCTATTAAAAAAAAATGAACCCTTCTCTTTGCCACAAATAAATCGGGCAGCCATCAGTTGAAACCTCTTTGCATAGGTGTAAGTAAAACCGCGAGATGTTCCAAGTATGTAAACATGTGACCATTACAATTCACTTACAGGCATTCACAAAACATGTGACTTTTCACCAGCTGGTTTCAGGAAGAGTGTGTTCCGTCAGTTCGGAAGCACCTGCGGACGCTTAAGCTGAGAGAAGAAGTTCTGCTGATCCTTGACCAGTGTCCAGCTCACCCACCTGCTGATGTGTTGCCACCAGAAGATTTGAAAAATAAGAACTTTGCTTTACCCGTAAAACACGACGGTATTAATTCACCCGCTACATCGGGGTATCAAACAAGCATTTAAGGCTCATTATCGCCGGTATCTGCTCACTTCAAAAGTAAATTCAGATGAAGAAATGGAGATGTTCTTGAAATGTGAAAATTTTAAAGTGTGTTGCGTGTTCAGTTGGTCTAGCGTGGCAAAGCATCGGTCCGGCCGCTATCAAGAATTGCTCCAACCAGTGTTCCAGGGAAGAAAATGCAACAAATGAACGCAGTAGCTACGTATTTCAACAGCAGTGACGTCCAGTCTGCATGTTATGTTCTATAGTGCAATATTGATATTGAAAACTGGAACCGTAGGGTAGTCGTTGGCAACGGAAAACCGATTTCGCATGTCATAGATGACAACGTCATTGTTGATGATATTCGAAATGAGAGGAGTGAGGCAGTAGAAGATGAGGATGGTGAAGCTGAAGAAAAAGGTAAATTGATGATCCCAGTAGACGTGAAATATTAGATAATATAAATGCAGTGATTGCGTGGATGGAGCGACAGAGTGAAGTGAACCAAACCAAACCAAACCCAACTGAGCTGTTGCACCTGACGAGTATAAAACAATTCGAACCAAAGACACTGATGAAATGGCCCGCCAAAGACAGCTGACTTCTTTACAGCGGTAGAATAATGACGTACTGCAGCCTGCAAGCGGTATTGTAGATCATCATACTGTATCTGACGGTGTACTTTTAACACTGTGCTGAAACTCGTGTTATTGTTTGGTCGACGTTTGAGTGAAGTTTGTCTAATTACCGTTCCCTATTCGGTAAGTAACTGAAATGTTTTACTTCTAATGTTCTTTATATTTAAATACACTGTGGTAGGCAGTGTTTGTATAATACTGCATCAAGTGTTCTTTCTGACTTTCCATGCGTGGTATGTCATTACACGTTATAACGCGTTAGTTAATGATGTCCCCCGACAGCCGCCTTGCATTGGTCTTCTACTAGTTCCCACTACAAATGACGGTACTTCACAACAACAATTCAGTTAACAAACTCTATATTGACGCGATATCGAATGAAACTGTTGAAAGAGAAGGGAAACCTGACTCATTACGGTACGAGACGGGATTCCCTACGCACTGTCACGAAGAAAATGAAAAAAACATGTAGATTACAAAATAGGAATAACTGCTTCAAGAATTACCGCAAACTGCATGCACTTTAACTTAAATAACTACTTGCAATCACCGAAAAAGTACACAAGCTCACTGACCCAGGAATACTTAAGTACGACGGCTCGCAGAACGTAAAGAAACAGTTCCGTTACAACACAGCTATCAAATCCAAGCACTCTGCAACTCTAACGGTTCCACCCATTGGACCAAGCCTACTGCACTGCGATTGGTTAGTATCAGGCGGCCACAGCATGGCGTACATATTTCATAAAAACTGCGCACAAAGTGCCACAGATCTCAGTATGTGTGTTACATAAAAACACGAAAAACATCAAAAAACACTGTGAAAGATCGTGTATCGTTAACAGAAAATATATTAAGTACAACGGGATACTGAACGTACAGGGAGAACGGTAGAACAAACTGTACCATGTATGGGCTAGAGTCATCTATTTGCGCCCCCCCCCCCCCTTTCGCCTCCCTGGAATCTTCGTTGTGGTAATAGACTGGTCTGTAGCGCAGCCCGCAGTCTAGGTTAGTTTGGAATGTGACAATTTCGTTGAGAATTGGTGAAGCCAACGAATGTGGAAACGGAAAAATGTGATCGTGGTAAAAAACTGACCGGTAGCGAAGCCTAATCTTTACATCTGCGCCATATTGAAAAATGCGAGGTGGCGAGGAGTGGTTCAACACATAACTTTTACTCACGTCTGTTTGGCACTAACGAACCACTCCGTTCCTTCCACGTCCTCCTGTAACAACGGAATCCGCGTATCATTCCAAGTACATACTAAAAAAATAGTCGTCACACACTAGGGATAATTAGGTACCTGGCGAGAGGAAGGGCACTTGCAACGAGTTAAAATTTTAACTCGTTGGGCACTTGCGATGCGCACACACGTGCGAGCACACGCACACGCAGAGAGAGAGAGAGAGAGAGAGAGAGAGAGAGAGAGAGAACAGCAAGTTGACCTGCGGTGTCGCCGTATCCCCACCACGACGTTACTCAGAATCTGGTTCAAACCGCTGTGGAGGGGGACAGGGGGCAGGGAGAGGGAAAGCACTGCGTTCCGGACACAGTTATCTTGTCTTGAGAAAAGACTCACGTCAGTTTCCGTAGTGTAGTGGTTATCACGTGCGCCTCACACGCGCAAGGTCCCCGGTTCGATCCCGGGCGGAAACATTGTTTTAACTTCTACGCATAATTTCGTACTATACAGAACGAGCTCAGTGCATGGGGTGACATAGATAATCGGCGAAACAAGAGCATATTGTCAAGGTGAATGTGTTTTTTCCATCTATGAGGAAACTGAGCTTTCCATTAGAGTCCCAACGTCAGCATAGCAAGAATAACTTAGGCGAATCTTACAAGACGCGTACTTACCACCTTCCACAACGAAAGAACACACATGTCCAGACAGCGAAACTGTGTTAGTGGTATATAATAACAATATTAACGCTTGCCTATTTAACTTAATATTAAGGCAAATACATGTAATGCTTCAGAATGCGAAACACTATAAAAAATTTCTTGTCCTGCGCCAGAAGATGGTCCGTGTGAAGAACGAAACAATTAGGAACTTCCTAACGTTATTGACAATAGCTGATGGTGTAGCGATGTAATTATGTCTCTCATTGACTATGCAAATAGCGTATCTTCAGAATACTCGTCTCGGGGGTGTGTCGTCGTGCAACACAACGATAGTAATTTACCTCGGAATTTTACTTGTTCGGAGTACGTGCAACAAATATATAATTAATGCACTCTCCATCGTATTCAATCCTACATCAGGCGAAAACGGGTGGAAGAACCAAACTCATTACTATTTGAGTCATAGGAGGATCTGCTATGCTCTGCCATGAATTAATTGAAAGGAAATCTAAATTACAAAACAGGAACCGCTACCAGAATTTACGTACACCACTCACACTGGAACTGAAGCAGTTATTAGGAATCACGTAAAGGGGACACAAGCTGACAAACTGTCTCTGGGCTAGTGAAGTATGACAAGTCCCAAAATGTAAACAAAAACAGCCGTCTCTCATCACATAGCCCTCAGATTCAAACGTACCGCGTGCTCTCAAGTTTCCACCTATGACAACTGCGTTCTTGTAGGCTAAAACCAGCATGCGTAATTCGTACAAACAGTGCATTATTATTCCTTTTCCTTGTGCCTTCCTGCCGCATTTAGGCAGGGTTATCATTGTGTGTGCCCTTTCTGTCACGAACCTGTCACCCCTGGACGGAATATGTGTACCGTAATTGTCTGCATCTACTGCTATAATGTGGAAGTATGCGAACGTTTCTAAATGTCTGCGAATCTTGTAACTGTGGCAGGAGTTGGGAACCAGCCCGGTATTCTCCTAGTGTGATATGGGAAACCTCCTAGAAACCACACACAGGCTGGTGGGCACACCGACCCTCCTCGTTAATCCTCCGGACGCATTCGATCCAGGGCTGGCTGGCGCACCTCCCTGAATTCCGGAAGTGAGGTTTTAAAGCTCTCGGATCGCACAAACGCTCCAAGTAGCTATACGAATATTCATATTAACACATGAAATGAAACATTCAAAAACAGTGTAGCAGCAGCACACTTATCGCCAACAGAAGGTAAAGACAACATCAAGTTGAAATTATTCTTTTCGATGAATCAAGTTTGCCAAGATCGCTAGTCATTCTTTTCATTACCACTACCGGTTTCGACAGATCTACGCTGTTATCATCAGATCTAAAAGTAGAATTTTGAACTAAATCTTCAGTACTGTAGATCCACTAAATCTTCAGTACTGTAATAAACAGAAACAAAGAGCACCGCACAATTTACGTATGTGTATAAATTTCATTCGAGTCTTAAGAAATTATATAAAAGATATCGGCATTTGCTATCTTAACACATCTGCTTTGCAGATGTACTTCGTGCCTAACAAAAATGCTTCAAATGGCTCCGAGCACTATGGGACTTATCATCTGAGGTCTTCAGTCCCCTAGACTTAGAACTACTTAAGCCTAACTACGTCCCTGCCCGAGGCAGGATTCGAACCTGCGACCGCTGTAGCGGCGCGGTTCCAGACTGAAACGGCTAGAACCGCTCGGCCACAGCGGCCGGCCGTGCCTAACAAATACAAGGTACTAACCATGAGCGCTTTAGCATACGTAAGCTCTCAGTTCCCCGCTACACGTCCGTTTTTGCTCGGGTGAGGACAGAGGCTCTCACGGAAACCTCGGGAACCAAACCGCCAGTTCCCCAATACTTTGCAGTTATCCGCTATGCCGGTACGCCGACACTTTCACCCGTAATTCTTTAACCCAGATCACGAGCATCTATCATTTGCTTATATGACTTGATGTAGTTCATCTTACGTGATGCGAAGAATACAATTACGTAAACCTAATAGTATTTCACAGAGTGATTTTGTATCGTCCTCAGCTATGGCTTGTATTTGTCTTGTTTGTAGTTACTTTCAAGACTTCTTTTCTGTCAGGGTTTTTGATACGGCTATATGTTGATGAATAATCTACTTTTTTTTACCGTAAACTTATTTTTTAAAAGATGATACTAAACTGTACTTCATTATAAGTTTACTTGTGAAGGATGAAAATGTAAATTTCCTTGTAAATTTCACATTTTTAAAAAACTGCGCTGAATATTTTCAAAACAATAATGTTTTAAATCTGCAATTTAAAATGTTACGTAAATTTTCTTAAAAATAAATTTAATGAGATTGGAGAGAAGACATAATTATAGTGTGCAAATGTAATCGAAATTTATCGATTACCGGACACCACTAGGTAAACAAGTGTGCGCTCATTCCTCTGTGAAAACATTACACTGGCTAAGTCACCATTCTAGTGTCAAGTGATTAGCGTACGCTGCGACATGACCACAACATGTTGCAAGTTTTAATTTTTTGGTATTTTATCTGTCACATTTTGATGTTCCCTGCCAGTTTTTATTACACTTCGACGCAACATCTCAATGTGACTTACAGAGCTGTAAAAAGCTTGTGCATCTAATAGTGTTACAAACTACGTTCTAATGTTCCAGTATTGTACACAGTGTCTAAATGAAATCATGTGTATGTTTGAGCCACCTCACTTGGAATGTTTGTTTTTGTAACTTACAGATCCGATGGTGAGAGTGTAGATCTGTCGAAACCGGTAAAAGTGATAAAAAGAATTGCTAGCGATCTTGGTTCAAGAATAATATAACCTTCAGATCGCCCCCAACGACTGACGCAATATCTGAGATATATATTACTGGAAACTATTAATTACCATTACTTGCACAAGTTTCAAAGATCGACGTAAATGCAAAAGAAAAATTACGCAAAAATGCATTGAATTTCAACTTTTCATATAGAAAATAGTTACTAAAATTGCTGGAATAGTCGTATGCAGGGAAATCAGGATTGTAGTTAAACTTTAATTTCGACTGAGTGACGTCCTGTTTATAAATTTTTACCATGTAATGAAAATTAATTACTGGTCTCCTTTCGTCATCAGACATAATGATTTGCTAAATGAAACTTGTTTAGAGAACTGGTGGATTTTGTAAGGCGTGAAGGTGGTAACAACAATGAAAAGGCAGTAATATTGAATAAATAAAAGACACATATCTTTCAAAAAAAACTTGCGAAATGAGAGCCTACCTTTCAGAACACTGAAGAACGCTTACCTGATCAGAGTGATGTGTCGTTTCCGCGTGCTGTCGGCTCTTAACCAGCGCTCCGATAGTAACGGGAAGCGGATGTGCAATTACAGCCACTGGCTTCTACTTGTCGGTGAATCAGCAGACACGTTAGCTTGCTGCGTTTACGGCTCCCTTAATGATTCAATCAACTGCAGCCGTCGACAACGAGTAACTGCACTTCGCACCGTATATGTCTTGTTTGCCTGCCACACAGAAGTTACCGCACTGCACAGTTCGCTGTTTGTACGTCGTAGCGCAATGAGCGACGTGTTTATTACTAAGACACACTCGGACACGTCCGAGACGTTACTCCAGAGGGCGCCCTAGAAAACAAAAGAGCATTGTAATCAAATACGAAACTTAGAACAACATCATTTTTCGACATAGTGTCCTTGCGTATCAACGCACTTGGTCCATCGTTGTACAAGCTTCCCTATGCCCTCATAAAAGAAAGTTCTCGGTTGAGCTGCGAGCCAGAAATGCACCGCTTCTTTCACTGCTTCGTCCGAGGCAAATCGACGGCCGCTTAATGCCTGTTTGAGTGGACTAAACGAGTTGACGTCGGAAGGGGCAAGATCGGGACTATGTGGAGGATGATCCAGTACTTCAAATTTGACTTTCTGGAGCGTTTCAACAGTATGGCAGCAGTATGCGGACGGGCATTGTCGTGCAAAAATACACCACCTTTCGACAGCAGTCCTCGGCGTTTGTTTCAAGTTGCAGGCTTTAGCCTGGCAGTAATCATCTCACTGTAACGTACACTGTTTATTGTTGTGCCCCTTTCCCCATGATGTTCCAGTACTGGACATTTTGCATCCCAAAAAACTGTAAGCATCAGTTTTCCTGCGGACGGTTGGGTCTTGAACTTCTTCTTGCGCTGCGAACATGGATGTTTCAATTCCATTCCCGGCCGTATACTCTCCTGCTCGTAATGATGGATCCATGTTTCATCACCAGTAATGATCCTGTCTAAGAAGCTGTCTCCTTCATTACCATAGCGATCCAAATGTTTTTTGCAGATATCCAAGCGCGTTTGTTTATACAACTGTGTTGTTTTGGGACCCATCTTGCACAAACTTTATGAAACCTAACTCTGTTGTGGATGATTTCGTAGGCAGAACTGTGACTACTTTTCAGACGACGTGTCACTTCGTCAATAGTTAGTTAATCGTCTGTCTAAGAAAATCATTTCACGCGAACGCTGAATGGTTTGTTCGTTTGTGGCGGTAAACGGTCGTCGGGCTCCTTCATCGTGCGTAACACTTGTACGATCATTTCGGAATTTTTCAGTCCATTCGTAGACACTCCGTTGTGGCAAAACACTGTTCCCGTACTGTACCGAAAGTCTTCGATAGATTTCGGCCCCTGATACGCATTCCGACAGCAAAAGCGGATCACTGAACGTTGCTCTTCTTTGATGCAAATAGACGGCGGAGCAGCCATGGTTCAACTGGCTCTGAGCACTATGGGACTTAACAGCTGAGGTCATCAGTCTCCTATAACTTAGAACTGCCAGAGGCAGGATTCGAACCTGCGACCGTAGCGTACGCGTGGTTCCAGACTGTAGCGCCTAGAACCACTCGGTCACATAGGCCGGCTTCACTATAACAGCATGGGGCAGGACGAAGAGCTGCGGAACGTACCGTCATCAAACTGACAGCAAGAATGTTCGAAGCACGTACCATCTCACCTCTAAAGAAGGGACTTAACTTTGCTCCTTCCCCACGAAGTATCCCTTTCCTTGACATATTAAGTGGTGTCGAACAAGCAGTTCGTTAGCTTCCCAGTGAAACAAGAAATTCGTAGAGAAATGAGTAGTATTCTTTTAAAATCCCAGCCGCCAGCACCAAACATGAGTAGAGCTGAACTCGATGGCCTCGGCAACGATCCTCTCGTCGTCGTCATGCCAGCTGACAGGTCAATGCGGCCGTCCGACTATGACGAGAAAATCTGACCGATGCCGGAGGAAGATATGTACCAAAAGCTGCCTGGGACCCCAACATTCAGAATAGTGAGGAAGACTTCGGAACTTCTTACACGATCGTCGCTGGAAGACTGGAAGACAGTGTTGTTAACAACCTCCTCCCCCAGGCACCCAGACGTTCTACGGTCTGCCACAGGTCCGTAAGGAGGATACGCCTTTATGCCCCATAGGGAGCACCATCAGATCGCCCACCTATAGACTTGCAGGATCTTTGGCCAGCCTCCTGTCGACGCATATTGTACACTGGCACACCACATAAAGAACATGGTGGACTTAATCGACCGAATTAAGCGTCTACGCCTTGATGAAGCAGATATAATAGTTAGTAGTGGTTTTCCTATTCGCGTGTGTGCCCATCACAGGCTCTACAGATTTGCTGTCCGAGCTCTTTGACGACACCATCCCGAATTTACTTAAACATACCCTCGTTGTTCTGGTCTTCAGTCCAGAGACTGGTTTGATGCAGCTCTCCATGCTACCGTATCCTGTGCAAGCTTCTTCATCTCCGAGTAACTACTGCAACCTACTTCCTTCTGAATCTACTTACTGTATTCGTCTCTTGGTCTCCCTCTACCATTTTTACCTCCCTCGCTGCCCTCCAGTACTAAACTGGTGATCCCTTGATGCCTCAAACATGTCTTACCAACCGATCCCTTCTTCGAGTCAGGCTGTGCCACAAATTCCCCTTCTTCACAGTTCTATTCAGTACCTCCTCGTTAGTTACGTGATCTACCCATCTAATCCTCAACATTCTTCTGTAGCGCTATATGTACAAAGTTTCTATTCTCTTCTTGTGTAAACTATTTATCCTCCATATTTCACTTCCATACAAATACCCTCAGAAAAGACTTCCTCACACTTAAGTCTATACTCTATATTAACAATTTTTTTTCCTTGTGCAGGAACGCTTTTCTTGCCATTGCCAGTCTACATTTTATATCCTCTCTACTTCGACCATAATAAAGTTATTTTGCTCCCAAAAGAGCAAAACTCATCTACTACTTTGTCTCTCATTTCCTAACCGGATTCCCTCGGCATCGCCTGACTTCGTTCGACTACACTCCATTATCCTCGTTTTGCTTTTATTGATGTTCATCTTATACCCTCCTTTCAAGGCACTGTCCACTCCATTCATCTGCTCTTCCTTTGCTGTCTCTGACAGAATTACAATGTCATCGTCAAATCTCAAAGCTTTTATTTTTTTCTCCATGGATTTTAATTTCCTACTCGAAATTGTTCTTTTGTTTCCTCTACTGCTTGCTCAGTATACAGAGTGAATAACATCGGGGATAGGCTACAACCCTGTCTCACTCCCTTCTCAACCACTGCTTCCGTTGCATGCCCCTTTATTCTTATAACTTTCATATGGTTTCTGTACAAATCATAAATAGCCTTTCGTTCCCGTTATTTTACCCTGACACCTTCAGAATTTTAAAGAGAGTTTTCCAGTGTACATTGTCAAAAGCATTCTCCAAGTCTACAAATGCTAGAAACGTAGATTCGCTTATCCTTAAAGTATCTTCTAAGATAAATCGTATGGTCAGTATTGCCTTCCGTGTTCCAGCATTTCTAAGGAATCCAACTGTTCTTCCACGATGTCGGTTTGTACCAGGTTTTCCATTCGTCTGTAAAAAATGAGTGTTAGTATTTTGCAGCCACGAGTTGTTAAACTGATAGTTCGGTAATTTTCACACCCGTCAACACATGGTTTCTTTCGCATTGCTTTCCCGTCTTTGTTTATGACTAGTTTCCCATCTGAGCTCTTGATATTCATGCAGGAGGTTCTCTTTTGTCCAAAGGTCTCTTTAATTTTCCTGAACGCAGTATCTCTGCTACCCCTAGTGATATATGCCTCTACCTCCTTACATTTCTCCTCTAGCCATTCTTACTTAACCATTTTGCAGTTTCTGTCGATCTCATTTTTGAGACGTTTGTATTCCTTTTCGCCTGCTTCATTTACTGCATTTTTATATTTCTCCTTTCATCGAATAAATTCAATATCTCTTCTGTTACCCAAGGATTTCTACTAGCCGTTGTTTTTTACCTACTTGATCCTCCGTTTCCTTCCCTATTTCATCTCTCAAAGCTACCCATTCTTCTTCTATTGTATCTCTTTACCCTGTTCTTGTCAATCGTTCTCTTTGAAACTTTCTATCACCTCTGGTTCTTGCAGTTTATCCATGACCCATCTCCTTAAATTCCTATCTTTTTGTAGTTTCGTCTGCAGTTCATAACCAATAAAAATGTGGGCAGAGTCCACATCTCCCCCTTACGTCTTCGTATTTTTTTTATGATGGAGAATATTTCAAACAGGTGGAAGGCTTCGCGATGGGGAGCCCGTTAGCTCCAGTTGTAGCGTTTCGAGGACATCGCCTAGAGCATGGCTGCTGCAAAGCCTAGTTGTTTTTACCGTTACGTCGACTATACCCTCGTCATGTGGCCTCATGAACATGAAAAGCTTGAACAGTTCCTGGAACATATCAACAACATCCGCGACCACATAAAATGAACCGGACGTCCTTGTGCACCGAAAACCCAATGCGTGTCTCGGTCACGGCGTTAACCACAAGACCACGCGCGCCACCAGCTGCCGCCGCCCAGCACAGAATCTGTCTATTCTGAGGACAATGGAACACCGAGCTGAAATCGTCTCAGACGCGGAAAACCTCTACGATCGAACTGAGAAACTTACGTAAAGTTTTCAAGGAAAACGGTTACAACGGTGAAATTTAGCAAGCAGTTTCACCTAAGCGACGAAAGCAGAACACCTCTGAGGAAGACAGGAAGGAGGCTACTTTTTTGCCGTTTTATGGTTCAATAAGAGGGAAGATTAGCGGGCTCCTGAAGAGACGTAAAATCGACAGAATCTTCAGGTCGACACCAAAGATCTGGCAACTAATGACGGCTGTGAATGTACACCTGGAATGTACAAAATACCGTGTGGGTGAGGGTAGTTTTAGGTCCGTCAAACTATCCGAGCAGAAAATGAAAGACGTGTCCATCTACGCTGTGGCGGAACATCCACTGGAAAACGGACTCGGAATTTCATTCGACCAAGACTTATATTATTACACGGATCACCGACTTCTGCGATAGCGTAATAAACGAAGCAATACATATCAAAATATCGGACAACGCCCCCAATAGAGACGGTGGATTGCAGCTGAATCCGGCCTGGGATCCTGTGACTGGGGAGGTGACGCGGTCGCGGCACCAAAACATTGCCACGTGTGGGCACCTGTGACGTCACTGGCGGCGGCACGGTGCATGTAGGCACGACGGTGGCATCCAACTCACACCCCTCCCCCCGTAGCTGAAGACGCCGTGCTCAAAGATCGCCTAGTAAGCCTTCTCACAACGGCCCCAGTGAAGGTCTTCCAGGATCGCTGTGCTTAATTCAGTATAACAATAGATAGAGGTTCGAAACGATTCCTTGAGAGGGGGCTGATCTCCACACAAGCCACGAACGCGCTCCGTACAACAATAACTGACAGCTGGGACCCAGTGGCCTAGCCGGCCGGTGTGACCGAGCGGTTCTAGGCACTTCAGTCTGGAACCGCGCGAGCGCTACGGTCGCAGGTTCGAATTCTGCCTCGGGCATGGATGTGTGTGATGTCCTTAGGTTAGTTAGGTTTAACTAGTTCTAAGTTCTAGGGGACTGGTGACCTCAGATGTTAAGTCCCCGACTAAAGTACATGCAGCCCCCCGCCTCCCCACCCCATGTCACTTCACGACCCTCGACAACTGACACATGACAAATACATCATACAGAGCACACACGGGACTAAGCCAACCCCTCCCCCTCCACCCCCAAACCTCCGCCGACCATGGACAACGTAATACAATCTAACCACCCGAATCTCCTCTTCGCAAACGCGAGGGGAATCAGCATTGAAAAATCACTACTCAAGCTCATGTTCAATAGGGAAAAAATTAACGTAGCCACTGTTTCGGAAACCTGGCTGAAAGCCAGAATAAAATGTTATTTCCCCAAGTTCCACTCCTTCAGGAAACACAGACAAGGCGGCTGGGGAGGTGTGACCATCCACGTCTGCGACTCTATCGCCCTTCCCTCCGCCTTCGACAAGACTGAGACCATTTCAGTCCAAATAACAGACAGGAACAGATATCTGAAAGTAGTGTGCTTGTATAACCCCCTCGGAATGGCGCTGCGTACCCAATTTATTCGATATATCGCGTCATTTGACCGCACCGTTTTACTAGGGGACTTCAGCGCTATATATAACAGGCTGCGGCACAGAGTGGACAACGGCTACGGTTGCAGACTGTTCGACCTGTTGACCACCGAACCCGTACTACGATTACCACTGTACGAACCGACGTTCATAGGTCATAATGGTTTATTAGCCCTAGGCCACATCTTATTCAGTGACGACCTAATTGCACCTTCATTTCCCCAGAACAGCAGAGTAACTAGCCACCACCTACCAGTCTTGTTCTCCACATCCGCTAACCACCACTCTCCCCCATACCCCAACAGACGAAGTGTCCGAATACACACCAAACTGGAACAAATACCAGAATGTACTGACTTGGGAACTATCCATCCCCATGACTATTACTGACGACAATGATTTGCAGCAAACGACCAACAGACTCGAAACAGCTATCAAGAAAGCAGCAAAAGAAGCAGTCCCCAACAAAATTGTAGAAAAATGGAGACCATCCATCCCCCAAGCAGCACTAGTCATACGACAAAAGAAGCAACTACAAAGACAAATGAGATCAAGTGACAACCCTGACTTAAAGAGACAGCGGAACAGACTCAACGCAAGAACAAAGAGAATACTTTCCGAATATAGACGACGACAGTGGGACGACGCGTGAAGCAGACTTGACTAGTGGGACGGGGAAGGGGGGATTCTGGAGACGCTTCAAAACCCTAACAGTGCAACGCCAAGCAGCCACCGACACCCCACTCCTGAACTACGAACCCACGACAGATCCACTGGAACAGGCAGAAGTATACTCCACGCCCAACGATAGTAAATTTGACGACTGGTTTAGGCTGCAAGTAGACACCCAGCTGCCACTCTTGCTGGATACCTTCACCACCGAAACAGAAGAACAGCATCCCATCACCAAAGACACATCAGACACGAAAACTGAAGACGTAGTCTGCTGCGGACGCAACTCAGCTCCAGGACAAAACAACATTACACGCATACACCTTCAAAAATCCCCCTCCCACATCCTAAATCCGGTCCTTTCCCTCATTTGCAACTACTGCTTGCATAACGAGACAATACCGACGAACTGGAAGACCAGCAAGAGAGTCGTGATACCCAAACCAGACAACGCTAAGACTGACCCTGAGTCCTACACCCAAATATCCCTACTAGACATAATAGGCAAGGATTACGAACAGGTACTAAGCTACCGGCTAAGAACATACGTCGAAAACCAAGGACTGCTGTCCCTCACGCAGGCAGGATTCAGACAAAATTATTCGACAACTGACCCATTCCTCAAACTAACTGACAGAATAACCACAGGATTCGACCAGGGGCACTGCACCCCTCCAGTGTTCCTGAACGAGCTTTTGACAAACTCTGGCGCCAAGGCTTGCTGTTCAAACTGGTCAACATGGCTATCCCAGCAAAAATGGCCAGACTCATAGAAGCCTACACCACTGAGCTGACTTGCAGAGTGCGTGCGGCAAATCAATCTTCCGAAGTTTTCATCCCATATGCCGGGGTCCCACAGGGAGGCATCGGATTCCCCCTCCCGTGCACCCTGTACACAGCTGTCGTACTTACTGTAACAACACAAAGCAAACGACAGGACTGTATGCAGATGACAGAGCCTACTGGGTCACTGAGCAACGAATAACAGCCATACAAAGTAAGAAGCAATGGTGCCTCAAGCGACTAGAAACGTAGGTGGAGAAATGTAGGGTACGAACAAAGCCAACAAAAACTCAGACAGTCCTTTTCAGAGGTAGACACCTCACAAAAAACGCCAACAAAACGAAGAAGACATCACACTCACGTTATCTCACACACCATGAAGGTTCACTGATACAGTCAGATACCTTGGGGTGTATCTGGACAAACAACTCAACTGGAGAACCCGCATAACAATAAAGACAGAACCTTATACGCCAGGTACACGGCTGCAGCACAAAAACTGCAGTCCACTCCAAAACTTTCTTGGACCGGTTCTGGTGTATGTGGACCGCCCCTGGGAGGCATACACGCCCAAGTAGCAAACAGACTACACAGCACAGAGAGGAGACTGCTCGGCAGTATGGGAAAACTTCCCAACATCGCAGGTCTACCGAATAACCAGGGTAGAACCACTCCAGACCAGGCTTGTCAAGCTCCGAGCGCGATAAGGCAGACACGTACTGGACAAAAGGACTGACATGGAAGACCTCGTCTCCACCAACCGAAGAACCCAACGGAAAACAAAATTCAAATACGTCACCCCTTCCAGCACAATAACCCTGAAACTGCAAAAACATACCCAGATCCATCCCCAATACTACAACCACTCACAGCCAAGTCCACAACCCATCCTCAACTAGACCAGAGAACAGAGAATTGAAACACACGCACACACACACACACACACACACACACACACACACACACACACACACACACACACACACACACACAAACAAAACACTAGAACACTTACACGACTAAGAACCTCTCAAGGAGCTTATGCCAGCTCTAACAAACTGAACATCATAAATAAAAGTTTTAAATTGTAAATAAGACCCTATATTTCAACCTGTACTATCCACCCTCCACTAGGAATAAGTTTACCCCAACCTAAGTTGCTTCTATCGCTCTCCCTCCTTTCCACACTATCATATTATGTACAAATTAATATTATCAGATTTCAATTGTAAAAATGTATTACACATTAGAAGCAACAATATCTGTAAGTAATATTATTGTACTACGCATAGTTGTTGAGAATGAATGATGCAAATTGTAATACCTAAATGAAAGATCCGATTGTCAACATGAAATTTTCATTGAATTGCATTAAATAAATAAACAAAAATTAAAAATAAAGTGTAAAACGCATTAAAAAAATCCGAGCAGATGCGGTCTCTGCCGGAAGGTTGGTGAGCAGTTAACTACCTCACGCAGCTTCAAACCCATGAGTATTTTATTAAATTTTCTCTGATTACATAATTTCCTCTGACTGCTATATAATTCGGTAGAGAGCGTATTTAGTCTTCAGTTTTAATGATCAATTTGTTGCTGTAACGATTCCTTTAGTACTGGTAGAGAGCATACTTCGCTATTCAGTTGCAGCAGCTGTTTGATATTCACATGTAGCTGCACGTCCTGACCAGCACAGTTCTTGTTACCTAACGGAGCGACACACCGCGATTGAGTACATTGATATGGTTAGTGCTCACTACACAACGAACGATCAGCGCAGCGAGTTTGTCAACATTATCCCAGTACCCGGCACCATTCGACGTTTACTGTTGTTTATCAACCTCTGCGTGAGGCGGGTCGTTTAGGAGATTACCTGGTCACGGACGAACTCGCACCGTACCAACTAGGCGGTTTGGGGAAGCTGTTTGCAGTTCGCATGTCTGGTGTGAGTTCAATCATCGTGCTGCAGTCACTGCGGTTCTACGACAGTGTGTAGACAAGTGGTATTGATGACTGATTCGGCTGTATCTCCTACCTAGGCAATTAAATGGCAGGTATTACCACACTTTCCTCACCAACACATTTCCAGAGTTGGTGGATGGCGTGTCACTCGCTACGAGACTTCGCACGTGGCTCCAGCATGGCGGGGCGCCGACAAACTTCAGTCGTCCTGCGCGTCGATTCTGGAACCGACAGTTTCCAGAAAAGTGGGCTGCCAGGTTGTCATGTACCATGGCCCATCCTGGACTTTTCTGGTATGGAGAGAGATGTGCAACCTTCTTCACAAAACCGCTGTCGAAGAGGAGCTGGTTGCCCGGATAGTAGCAGCATCAAGAGAAATTAAGGACATTTCCGCAGTCGTTTCCCGTGTTACACAGAACATGGCCCGCCGTGTGTAACCTTTGATTACAATGCAATGGAGGCAGTCTCGAACCTCTACCGTAATTGAAGCAATTTTAAACAATCCTGCAGGAAGAATATTCACAACTGAGTATTATAGCAGAGGTTAAAAATACAGCTTTAGTTGTAAGGTTCTTATTATTTTTCAGTAGTCAAAACTCCGTGCTCTGCGCTCGCTCGCGATACACCGCGTCCTGTACTCGACTACCGCGGCACTCAGGGTCACGAACTTGTAACACCTGATGATGGTCTTGCAAGAGCTCGAAACCAGTCGTGTCTTAACTACTGAAAAATAATAAGAACCTTACAACTGAAGCGGTATTTTTAACCTCTGCTGAAGGAATTGTGTTGTGTTAGTGTTGTCGCCTATTGCTAATGAAGAATTAAAATTTTTTTATGTTACTTTTTGTTTACTGTAAGTAAGATTTGATAATCTCACAGGGAAATACAGTAGAAAAACTGTTTTCAGTGTCCTGCACAACCTACCGTAGTTTGTTGGTTAAATCAGTTTTCATCGAGAGGAAACCACCTCCACCAGTTTAAAAAATCCTCAGAGGAAAATATAAGAGAAAAACATTTGTTTTGGTGTCCTGGGAAACATCTCAAAGGTTGTCAGTTTAAATAATTTTCACCCTGTATGCATACCAACGAAACATTTGAGTATCTAGTACGGTAGGAGAAGCAGTGAAGTCTACCAGGCAGCTAACGGACGTCCGTAGTCACGACAGACAGTTTTGTCGCGATAAACTGGGAAACGTGTAGCTTCACAAATAAAAACCTAAAATATCCTAATGAAGTTATTAGCGGCACACCTGCTGATTGGGATAAACGCTGCACAGGGACGAACTGTAGGCTTCATTTCCAGAACCTAATTACGGGTACGCCGGCTGTGTCTCTTTTTGCAGTTATCTGGATTAATTCAGCAGCTGCGGACTGCCTCCTGAATTAATGAGGTCCAGTCCTGAGCGATGGTGGTGCTGCACGCGTTCTGCAAAAATCGCATGATTGGTCATTTATTGCGATACGAGTCCGCGTGTGAAAAAACGTTCCATTTGCTGTGGTCTCATACCCGGCTATAGTTTATTATATCTCTTAAAAAAATGTAACTAGTTATTTAGAGGAAACACTTTCCTAGTAAATTTGTTTGTCCTTTGATTTATCGTGATATGTTACTGATTTTTAGTGAAGTTAGTTTTTACGTTTAGCTTTCAAAAAAATTCAAAAGAGATATAATAAGCAAAATAATGAATTTCGTAGGTTGCCAATTACGTATTATATCTGGTTTTATCGAGCGCCAGGCTCGCTACAAATTACTGAAAATGCAATAGTGTAGTATTACTCAGCTCCAGTTCACTATCACACAAAATAGACAAGTTTTAATAAAATTATTTCACTGGAATCCTTCAATTAATCTCACTGAATATTTTTACATAATTTCTTCCACTCCGGCTATCAGACATTGTGTTGCGAAAAAATATTTTTAAATGTACCGCGTAATGGCGGCTAATTGTTAACAGTCTGAGATCACTGTTACTCGCTCCGCAGCAGCTGGAAACATGCTAAATAATTTTCATTGAATATTCTTTTCATAAGATAAATGTGGCGTAGGTTCTTGAAAGAACACACGGAGATCACTTTATACTAATATATTCTTACTAGGACACAGTTTACACCAATAAATATTTGCAATTACGTTACGACAGAAACAAATTCTAGCGCAGCACAATGGCTTGCGTACCTTATTCCAGCTAACACCAGAACGAACAGAACAAAACAGACTAGACGGAAGAATGAGCATTGTATTGTGTTTTATACTCTTACAAAGACAATAATACTTCTTTTAATTACTTACTCATTATAATCTCATACACTAAAAATAATGTCTTTTCTGCATCTATCGATCTATATTGCATATTTTTACAGTTAGTGTTATTACCTTTCGCAGATAAAACGATGTTTGCAGCTCATTTTGAGTCACATACAGTCATTTTTATTTATGTTTCACCTCCATAATGGTGAATATTGCAAAAGGGACACTACAAGTTACAGCATGTTTCAGAAGCACCGCCCGATTTACAAATTTCTGCATGGACGAATAGAGAAACTTCGGGTGAATTTTAACGTAACGCATCGTAACAAAACGTTTACCTCGGCGCTAATTGTAAGTTGCCAGTTCAAGTTTTACAGAATCTAGAAACTTATAACGAACTTCAGTGTGAAATGCTTTTACTATTTTCCACAACAAAACTGTGGTCGAAATCTGGCAGGAAATCCAAAGAGGTTCTGGTCTTATGTAAAACAGACAAATCGTAAGGTGCAGTCAGTATCTGCAATGTTATTGCTGAAAATGCCACTAAAGCAAGGGTACTAAACGCAGTATTCCGAAATTCCTTCGCCAAAGTAGACGAAATAAATATTCAAGAATTCGAATCAAGAGCAACTGCCAACATAAGTAACTTACACGTAGATCTTCTCGCTGTAGCGGAGCAGCTTCAGTGAAATAAAGGCAAGGCCCCCGGTCGAAATTGTATCACCAGTTAGTTTCCTTTGACAGAATGATGACACTATATATCCATACTTAGCAATTATATAGAACTGCTCACTCGTCAAGAGATCCATACCTGAAAACTGGAAAGTTGCACGGGTCACATCGTTACCTAAGAATGCAAATGTGAGTGATCCAGTGAATTACAGATCCTTTCACTAGCGAACGATTTGTAGTAGGAGTTTAGATGATATACTGTTTTCAAACATCATGAAGCACGGTCTATCGACACACAATCAGCACTGATTCGGAAAATATCGTTCTTATGAAACGCAACTAGGTCTTTATTCTCACAAAGTAATAAGGGCTATCGACAGGGAATGAAAAATTGATTCGATAATTTCAGATTTCCAGAAGGCTTTCGACACCGTGCCTCACAAGCGACTTCTAATCAAATTGTGTGCATGTGGAGTACTGTCTCAGTTATGCGACTGGATTCGTGAACTCCTACCACAAAGATCACAGTTCGTAGTAACTGACGGAAAGTCATCGAGTAAAACGAAAGTAATATCTTATGTTCCACAAGGAAGTGTTATAGGCCCTCTGCTGTTCCTTATCTACCCCATGTGATCAAAAGTATTCGGACGCCTGGCTGAAAATGACTTACAAGTTCGTGGCGCCCTCCATCGGTAATGCTGGAATTCAATATGGTGTTGACCCACCCTTAGCCTTGATAACAGCTTCCACTCTCGCACGCATACGTTCAGCCTGATGCTGGAAGGTTTCTTGGGGAATGGCAGCCCATTCTTCACGGAGTGCTGCACTGAGGAGAGGTATCGATGTCGGTCGGTGGGGCCTGGCACGAAGTCGGCGTTCCAAAACATCCCAAAGGTGTTCTATAGGGTTCAGGTCAGGACTCTGTGCAGGCCAGTCCATTACAGGGATGTTATTGTCGTGTAACCACTCCGCCACAGGCTGTGCGTTATGAACAGGTGCTCGATCGTGTTGAAAGATGCAATCTCCAACCCCTAATTGCTCTACAACAGTGGGAAGCAAGAAGGTGCTTAATACATCAGTGTAGGCCTGTGCTGTGATAGTGCCACTCAAAACTACAGGGGGTGCAAGCCCCCTCCATGAAAAACACGACCACACCATAACATCACCGCCTCCGAATTTTACTGTTGGCACTACACACATTGCCAGATGACGTTCACCGGGCATTCCGCATACCCACACCCTGCCATCGGATCGCCACATAATGTACCGTGTTTCGTCATTCCACACAACGTTTTTCCACTGTTCAGTCGTCCAGTGTTTGCGCTCCTTACACCAAGCGAGGCGTTGTTTGGCATTTACCGGCGTGATGTGTGGCTTATGAGCAGCCGCTCGACCATGAAATCCGCGTTTTCTCACCTGCCGCCGAACAGTCATAGCACTTGCAGTGGATCCTGATGCAGTTTGGAATTCCTGTGTGAGTGTCTGGATAGACGTCTGCCTATTACACATTACGACCCTGTTCAACTGTCGGCGTTCTCTGTCAGTCAACAGACAAAGTCGGCCTGTGCGCTTTTGTGCTGTACCTGTCCCTTCACGTCTCCACTTCACTACCACATCGAAACAGTGGACCTAGGGATGTTAAGCAGTGTGGAAATCTCGCGTACAGACGTATGGCACAAGTGACACCCAATCACCTGACCACGTTCGATGTCCGTGACTTCCACGGAGCGCCCCATTCTGCTCTCTCACGATGTCTGATGACTACTGAGGTCGCTGATATGGAGTACCAGGCAGTAGGTGGCAGCACAGGGCACCTAATATGAAAAACGTATGTTTTGGGGGTGTCCGGGTACTTTTGATTACTTAATGTGTATAAAAGACTCAGCAGACAATCTGAGCAGCCGTCTTGCATTTTTTGAAGATAATGCTGTCAATTACAATCAATTACAGTTGATCAAAACGAATTCTGGAAACCGGAAATTCGTTCAAAATGGTTCAAATGGCTCTGAGCACTATGGGACTCAACTGCTGAGGTCATTAGTCCCCTAGAACTTAGAACTAGTTAAACCGAACTAACCTAAGGACATCACAAACATCCATGCCCGAGGCAGGATTCGAACCTGTGACCGTAGCGGTCTTGTGGTTCCAGACTGCAGCGCCTTTAACCGCACGGCCACTTCGGCCGGCTGGAAATTCGTGGTAAGCTCTTATGGGACCAAACTGCTGAGGTCATAGGTCCCTAGGCTTACGCAGTACTTAATCTAACTTAAACTAACTTACGCTAAGGACCACGCACACACCCATGCCCGAGGGAGTACTCGAACCACCGACGGGGGGAAAACGAATTTCAGAATGATAGACATAAGATACGTGTATGGTGCAAAAAGTGGCAATTGACTCTAGATCACGAAATTTATGAAGTCATCCATTTGAGCACTCAAAAGAATCCGCTAAATTTCAGTTGCACTATAAGTCACACAAATCTAAAGGCTGTGGATTCAGCTAAATTTTTAGCGATTACAATTACGAATAACTTAAACTGGAAAGACCCAGCGAAAAATGTCGTGGGGAAAGCAAATCAAAGACTGCGATTTACTGGCAGAACACCTGGAAACTGCAACAAAGCTACTAAACAGACTGCCTACAGTACGCTTGTCCGTCTTCTTTTGGAGTATTGCTTCACGGTAGGGGATCCGTACCAGGTATGATTCACGGAGGACATCGAAAAAGTTCAGAGAAAGGCAACACGCTTTGTATTACGGCGAAATATGGAAGAGAGCGCCACGGGTATGATTCGCGAACTGGAGTGGCAGTCACTGCGGCAGGATCTTCTCGTGTGCTCCGAATGCGAAAATATTTTGCTGGAGCCCATGTACATAGAGAGAAACGATCATAGTAATAAAATGAGCGAAACCAGTGAGATTTAAGTGTTTGTTAACCTCCGCGTGCTGTTCGAGAGTGGAACGGTAGAGCAATTTCTGGAAGGTGGTTCAGAGAACGTTCCGCCAGACACTTAATTGTGAATTGCACAGTAATCGTGTAGATGTATACGTAAATGTAGTTGCTGTTAGAGAATTTTACGGATGCAGTTTACCCGATCATTACCTAGTGTGTGTCCAGTCGAGAGTGCGACTGAGTTTTTTCCAGTTTCTAACACACAGTCCAACAAAACGCGGCGTTTTAATTTCACAGAGTGGGCATATGGTTAGTGAAACTCAATAGTTGAAGTTTCTAGGTGTTCATATGGATAGTAAACTGTCGTGGAAAGCTCACATTCAGGACCTTGTTCAAAGACTTAATGCTGCCATTCTTTCTATTCGAACGATATGTGAAGTATGTGATACTTCGACACGACTGTGCTTGCTTTCATTCGCTTATAAGCTTATAACGTATGGTATTATATTTTGAGGCAACCCTTCCCATTCTCAAAGGATATTTTTGGCTCAGAAATGGGCGCCTCGGGGATTAAGTGGTGTAAGTTCGCGAACCTCTTGTCGACACCTGTTTACTAGTCTGGGTATTCTGACATTGCCCTCTCAATATATATATTCTTTTCCGTAGTTTCTTGTTAATAACATCAGCTTATTCCCAGGAATTAGCAGCTTTCACTCTGTTAATACTAGGTGGAAATCAAATCTGCATTTGGATCGCACTTCCTTGACTGTTGTGCAGGAAGGTGTGCCGTATACTGCTACATCCATTTTCAAGAAGCTACCACAAGAATTCAAAAATCTTTGCAGTAATCCACGCGCTTTCAAAACGAAACTCAAGATTTTCCTCCTGGGTGACTCCTCCTATTCTGTCGAGGAGTTCCGTGAAAAATTAAGCTGATTCCTATATTATATTGTTGATTGCGTTTACTTATACTTATGGCATGTCTTTTTTAGGTTTATAAACATTTTATTTTATCTGTTATTACTTTTATAATGTAATTGCACGTATTCCACGTTCCACGACATTGGAAATTTACTCCTCAATTTGCTCCACGGAACTAGACGTGTAAAATAAGTAAATAAAATAAGACAGCAGTAACAGGGGTCTATCGTTCTCCGTTACAGCACGTGTGGTTCAGTTGCAACGGTGTGGGGTGGTTTTCGTCGAGGGAATAGCGTTGCAAGAAGTATTGGACGTAAGGGGCGTACGATTCTGGCATTGTACCACTGGCCTCCACGGTCGCCTCATCCACTTCACGGTAGCGTTTCCGTCTTTTTTTGGGGGGGAGCGGGAGGGGGGAGGGGGGCGGAGGAGGAGGTGAGAGGGTGGGCGATATTTGTGAAAAACTCCGTCTGTGTGCCTGTCCTTCCAAAAGCTTTCGGTGAACTGCGACACGGTGTAGCAAGAACAGTGAATGGAGTTAACTCCACAACTGCTCGCGAAGTCGGCCGCTGTGGCCGAGCGGTTCTAGGCGCTTCAGTCCGGAACCGCGCTGCTGCTACGGTCGCAGGTTCGAATCCTGCCTCGGGCATGGATGTGTGTGATGTCCTTAGGTTAGTTAGGTTTAAGTAGTTCTAAGTTCTAGGGGACTGATGACCTCAGAAGTTAAGTCCCATAGTGCTCAGAGCCATTTGAACCTTTTGAGCTGCCCGCAAAAAAAAAAAAAAAACATGGGACGAGTCTGAGTGAATCTGTGTTTGTCGTGCCTCCGGTAGCAAGATACCCTGAACGTTTGTGAAATGTGTGTGAAAGCTTTCATGTCAAACGTAAGAGGAAAACGTGTACCCAACATCTACATCTACACCTATACTCCGCAAGCTACATTCAAGTGTATTGAAGAGGGTACTTTGTGTACCTGTGTTAACTTACCAGAGTTAACTCCCCGTTTTCCCTTCCAGATGAGTTCAGGGCAAGATCGGTGGTTGGTAAACTTCCGTGTGGGCTCGAATCTTTCTAATTTTATGCTGGCGGTCTTTTCGCGAAGTATACGTAGGAGGAAGCAATATAGCGGTTACTCTCCTAGGAACGTACACTCTGGGAACGTTAACACCGTGATGCAGAACGCATCTCTTGCACCGTCTGCCACTGCAGCTGTCTGGACATCTCCGTGTCGCTTTCGCGCTTACTAAATGGACCTGTAACGAAACGCGCAGTTCTTCTTTGAATCTTTCCTGTTTCCTCTACCAGTTCTGTCTGGTACGGATCCCATACCAACGAGCAATATTCTGCTATTCGTGGAACGAGTGTTTTGTAAGCTATATCCTTTGTTGGTGAATTATGTGTCCCGAGCATTCTTCTGATGAATCTCACAAGGGAAGGCCACGACCCTGGGATCACGGATTTACCGCAGACTTTGTTCACCTTTAGCAGGTCATTAAAACAACAAAATGTGCAAGCAGTAAGGTGTAATATTCTGGCAATTCCGAGAAAATCGCAAGAGAAGTTTCACGCGTCTATTATGTAAGACATGTATCTGAGCGTAGGTGCTAAATGTTAGAGTTCACGGAGGTGAAGTGGTATCGGCACGCTAGCTCAGCGTGTTCGGTTAAAATGTTAGCTGCCTTCTGTAATAAACAAAAAAGAAAAGAAAAGAAAAGTTGAGTGAACGGATCAACGGTGAACTTGAACGGATGTCTGTCCCGAACAAATGCAACCAACAAAATGACAGCTACAAAAAATGTGGTTAGTGTTCTAGCTTCGTAAAACGAACGTTTAAGAGGCGATGGTTCGACTCCCACTCAAACTTCAATTTTAATCCATTTTTCATCACTTGCCATGTTATTCAATTTATATGATATTTGAGGGGTAATATAATTTTAAAAAAACACGAGTATTGGCATAAAGTTTAAGTGAATTTCATGTTATTTGTCTAATTAATATTTTCAATTAAATTTAATTATTAGAACAAACATATTTATAACTATCAACAAGTAAATGAGGAAACGCATAGAATTTCCTGAAAATGTGTGCCTGCCGTGATTTGCGAAATTCCTTATACGTGCAGTCTGGTAAGGTACGAGGAACTAATTTGCATCTCGACGCTTCGAGCTGCAGACACAGAGGCAGGCCGCCATTTGGATGTTTACGTGCGTAGCGGTGAGACGTTGCTAACACAGCAAGAACGAATAACGAATCATCTTGGAAGATTAAAACTGTGTGCCGGACCGAGACTCGAAGTCGGGACCTTTGCCTTTCGAGGGTAAACTGCCGAAAGTCGCCGCGCGGGGCAGCTGCGTGGCCCGAGGCGCCTCGCCCCCCCCCCCTCCCCCTCCCCCCTCCTCCCTCGGAGGTTAGACTCCTCCCTCAGTCTTGTGTGTGTGTGTGTGTGTGTGTGTGTGTGTGTTGTCCTTAGCGCAAGTTAAAGTTAGGTTGAGTAGTGTGTCAGCCTTTCTCATGGGACGTCCGCCGCGAAGTTAGGCAACGAACAAAATGAGATCAGGAAAATAAATAAATTAAATTAAATAAAGTTGGTAGAGCACCTGCCCGCGAGAGGCAAAGGTCCCGATTTCGAGTCTCAGTCTGGCTCACTGTTTTAATTCGCCACGAAGCTTCATGTCAGCGCCCACTCCGCTGCAGAGTGAAAATTTCATTCGAAGAACAAATAGTGTAGGTGTAAATTTTTTGAATACCACAGAAGCTACACTTGTACTACGAAAATGAAGGTTTGAGCGGAATTAGAACCGTCGCCTCATCCACGTCAATCTTACGAAGTTCGAACGCTAACCACTTAACATCTGTCACACGCGTTACATAATAGACGCGTGAAACTTCCCTTTCGATTTTCTCGGAATTGCCAGAGCACCGCACCTCACTACTTGCACACTGTGTGTTTTTAATGGCCTACTGAAGAGGTACAAAGTTTGCAGTAAATCCACGATCCCAGCGTCGTGGCCTAACCTTGGTCAGTCTGGCATATGTCTTGCGATTAACTTTCAAATCGCCACATACTCATACTACTAGATATTTTATGGAAGTAATTGCTTCCACTGATTTTTCTGTAACATTGTAATTGTACAATAGAGGGTCTGTCTGTCTACGTATGCGCACTACGTTACACTTGTTTTTGTTGCAAGTCAATTGCCGCTCCCTGCGCCAAGTGTCTGTCCTCTGCAGCTCTTCCTGCACTTCGCTACAATTCTCAACACAACAGGGTCGCAATGTCTCTGTATACAACAGCACCATGCACTTAAAGTCTCATGGAACTGCCGGTAATCGTCCTATAGCACTCATCGGCTGGATTCGAAGAACCTGTTCCGGCTTTAGCGTCTTAGCTCCAACGTTTCCCGGATCATTCTAAATCCCTTAGCCCTTTGGGAGTATACTGCAAAATGTTTTTACAATATCTACCTTATTGCTTTCTGTCTTCATGTTGCTCCCACTTCTGCTTACATGTGTCGTTTTTTTGTGTTACTGCAACTATTTTAAACTCATTTCTAAAATCGTCGTTTCTTTTCCTATCTTTTAGTTTACAGCCTTTATCTGATCTGAGAAATTTCACTTCTGGCGTCAGTATTCGATTTACACCTTCCTTGTTTGTGTCCAAGCCTCAGGTCCGTAAAGTAGCTAGGGTTTTCTAGAATATATGTGGTGCCTCTTTTGTTACCTTTTGTTGAATGTTATTTTTATTGTTTCACAGATACTCTGAACCATTACCAAAAGAAATATCGCAGCGCAGTAGTTAAAATGATCTCGTTTAGTTTTATACCTTTGCCTTTTTCCGTTTCTTCACTTTACTTTTTAATCATACCGTTTATGTATATACACATTGAATAAAAGTCAAGAAACTCTGCCTCCTTGTTTAACTCGTTGCTTAGTTAAAATGTGATTCTCACTCATTTTGTTGCCTTTTTTTTTAAAAAAGAAAATAAAGTATCTATCTATAAGCTCTTTATTGTCCATATCAAGTGTCGTGGAATTCAATTTTCTTGTAATAGTGACCAGAGTTTTGTCTCACTTAATCTCTGAAACCCCTTGACATAATCGATAAAACCTAGGTGTGCCTCACTGTTAAATTCCCTTCTTTTACTGATCAATATATTCGAAGTAAGTGTTGTTGTTCGTCCAAATTTAAATCAACTTTAGTCTTCAGTTACAATTGTGTCGGCCATAGCTCTTAACATTAGAGTTAAGATATTTGGATATACTCTATATCCAGCAACTAAAACACTTATTCCCCCATAATTATGACAGTCTTTTCCATCTCCTTCTTTAACAATTGAGTACACAATCACGTGGGCCAGATTTCCGATACCCTATCTTCTTCCCACCATAAATTAACGAAATGCAAAAGTCTTAGTTTGAAGATTAGTCTGCCATATTTTAATACTTCGTTGTTAATGGCATCTATACTATCTACATTTCTGATTTCTATTGTTTTTAAATCTCCTTTTAATTCTGCTAATTTCAGTACAGACTCTCGTTTTCCCACCTCTATACATTCCTGCTTGTTCCATTAAGTTTTGGTCATACCACAACTTTTTATAATGTTCATCCCACTGTTTATTGTGTTATTTTTTAATCTTGTCTGTTTAAATGTTTGATATCTTTACAGGCAATTGCTTTGTCGTCCATGAATATAATTTTCTACATCACTTATATGTGTGTCCCAACTTACGTTGTGTGCGTTTTTTACATTGTCGTTTAGCAATTGCTGTTTTCCACTTACATCTACATATACAATTCCCGAGCCACTATGCAGTGCATGGCGGAGCGTACTTCGTACCAACTTCATATACTTTCTGTCACGTTCCATCGAGGGAAAAATAAGTGCGTGTACGCCTTTGTACGCTCCCAGATCCTGCCTACCTCCTCTCATGGTACGTGCGTCAGATATACGATAGTAGGAGGAAAATTGTCAGAGAGTCTTCTTCGAACTCCTATATTTATCCAACAAGGCGTCGCGACAACTGTGAGTCACTCTGAAAAGGATTCCCACCTTTCCCGAATTACCTGTTAGACTTCCTTGTGGACAAAGCCGGTCCCAGCACCGCTTCCCTGAATGCGTTCCGTGTCTGCTTCCGCGCCTGCTTGACAAGGACTCAAGCACTGGAACAGTATTCGAGAACTGGTCGCAATGGCGTCTTCTACGCCACGTCCTTGACACACTCATTCCACTTCCCCAGAACCGTTCCACCAAACGCCTGCGTGTCTAAGTCTCTCGTTCCCCTTACCTCCCCTACTACTGATTTCAGGTCATCCATTTTGTATCGACTCCTAGTATTACCCCTAAAACACTAGTATGATCTAATGTTCTCAAGATATTCAATATATATAGTAAACAGTAACGGTCCTATCACACTTCCTTGGAGTACACAGGAAATTACCTTTACATCTGTCGATTTTGTTCCGTTAAGAGCGACGTGTTGAGTTCTATCTGCAACGAGGAAGTCTTGAATCCAGTCGCAACTCTGCTCCGATACTATATAAGCTCGTACTTCTTTCACTAAACGGCAGTGCGGGACGGTGTCAGGTGCCTTCTTGAAATCAAGGAGCACGGCGGCATCAACCTGAGCGCCGTTGTCCTCTGTGCTGTGGACCTCATGGAGGAACAGAGCGAGCTGAGTTTCGCAGGATCTCTGCTTACCGAGTCCATGCTGATTTTCATATAGGAGATTTTGCTTCTCCAAGAACTTCACAATTCTTGATTATAAAAAATGTTTGACAATTCTACAACAGATCGGTGTCAAAGATATAGATCTATAATTGTGTGCATCTGTCCTACGGCCTTCTTAAAAACGGGAATGACTGCGCTTTCTTCCAGTCCTTGGTTATTATTACTACACGCGTGGCTTCCAACAGTACGGTGGCGTAAAGCCATAGAACCGAATGGAGATTACGTTGAAAATATGGTTTTACAGCCATAGAATTGGGGGACTATGTGGTGTATTTAAACTGTAATTAGAACCACCCTGCTCTGAGAACAGAGTTACTTACCAGACGACCCTCGTAACACATATGTGACGGACGTGGCAAGGAGCGTAGGAGAAGCAAACTAGTAATTCTGGTAAAGAGGGCACTGCTCGTAAAGGAAATCTACTAGTACCCAACACTGGGCGTAATTTGGGGAAGGAATTTCTGAGAATGTTTGAAAATCAATCGTGGTCTGTGGGTAATTCGAAAAAGAACATAATGGAAGCGTTTGAGATGTGGTATCACGGAAGGATGTAGAAAATTATGTGGACCCATAAGAAATGAGGAGGTTCTCCGTAGAATCGGCTGGGAAACGGATTTGAGGGAAACATTGGAGAAGCGGCAGGATGAGAGCGGAGCATTAAGACATCGGCGAATAACTTGCCCTATAATAGAGAACCTGTAGAGAGCAGAAATTGAAAGGATGGACGGAAATGACTGGAGTACAGCCAGCAAATGACTGAGGACGCTGGCTGAAAGAGTGTTGAAGAGGTTGGCGCAGTACAGGATTTTGTGACGTTCCGCATCAAAACATTCAGGAAACTCATGGGTTCAAAAGAAAACCATGTTTGCTTCAAACGTCACTACTTACCCTTAAGGAATTTTCTCTCTTTGTTCGATTCTACAACGTTATCCTGTTCCAAAACGTTTCATTTGTCTTAGCCAAGGTATCACTGATTCCTTTTCTAAGGCCGGCCGAAGTGGCCGTGCGGTTAAAGGCGCTGCAGTCTGGAACCGCAAGACCGCTACGGTCGCAGGTTCGAATCCTGCCTCGGGCATGGATGTTTGTGATGTCCTTAGGTTAGTTAGGTTTAAGTAGTTCTAAGTTCTAGGGGACTAATGACCTCAGCAGTTGAGTCCCATAGTGCTCAGAGCCATTTGAACCTTTTCTAAGAACGCTAGAATGAAGGCTTTCACGTCCGGGTGACACTGTTGCTGGTAAACCTTTCGCAGTCGACGAAACCTTTCTGTTCCTAACGTTCCGTCCAGAACAGCGCTGGACATCCTCAGAGGCGTTTCTCGTCCGTCGAGTCTCGCCGAGAGACGGGTCGGACGTCTAAGAGCAACATATATATTGTAGAAAAGGGAGTGTGGCCAGAATTACACGTGATAAGCAGAGAACGACATAAATATATACTTTGGAAAAGGGGGCTTGGCCGGAGTTACATGCGATAAACAGAGATGATCCTTGTCAAACATAAAACTTAACTGTCGATTAGCGTCTTGTCAGAGATAAAAAAACTGTTTGGCGATTCTCCAGAGCTACTGTCCATATGTCGTTAAGTTTCGTGGTCTCGTCTTTCTAGAAGAAAGCTACTGTTCATTAGTCGCCAAGTTTCATGGCCTCTTCTCTCTGGAAGAATACACAATTAAACTTAGCGACTTATAGACATAGCTCTGCACAATCGCTGAAGAGCTTATTTTTCGTCTTTGAGAAGATAATAATCGGTAGTTAAGTTTATCTTTGACAAAGATCATCTCTGCTTATCATGTGTAACTCGGGCACACCTTCTTTTCTACAATAGACAGGGTGCTCAAGAAAAAGTCTCGAATTCAGTGGTGTCCAAAATTAAAGCAACAAAAGTAAATTTTGTAAGGCTCCGTTTATTTTGCCACAAAACTGTATAAACAGGTGACACTACAGTAGAAACAATGTAAAGAATACTGAACGTAATCAACTGCAACATGCATAACGGTAGACAAAAATGTCCTTTTTTCCACTTAACGGATTAGCACACACATTACGTCAACTGGTTAATGTGCTCAGTATGGGGTGTGACCACGTCTGGCAGCAATACCAGCCTGACAACGACGGGGCATGCTGTGTGCGTGATGTCACCAGTCTCGTGTTGAGGCAATAACGCCCATTCTTCCTGCAGAGCTGCTCACAAGTTTTGAAGAGTGGCTGGTGGATGCTGACGTGATGCAACCCGTCTACCTAGTGCATCCCAGACATGCTCTATGGGATTTAGATCGGGAAAGCGAGCAAGCGACGCCATGTGTGCAATATCTTCTGTTTCCAAAAATACATGAACCACCCGCGCTCTATGAGGTCGAGCACTATCGTCCTTCATTAAGAAGTGTGAGCCCACAGCACTTCGCAACAACAGCGCAAGAGATGCCCAGGTCTCCTCACGGCACCTGACAGCCGTTAAACCTTGCCAATTCACCCGTACAATTTCATGAAGAGGTGTTCGAGTGGCCAACATAATCCACGCCCCCACCACTAGGGATCGTTCTCGATATCGATCTCTTTCCACAATGTTTGGGTCCATAAAATTGTGTTCCACGTTCCCTACAGATGCGAATCCGTCGGGAATCACTCTCCAGACCAAATCGGAACTCATCTGTGAAAAGAACATTGGTCCACCATTCGGCCGTCCAGGTGGCATGTTGACGGCTCAACTGAAGACGTTGGCCTGCTAGTTCCCCAGGCCTCAATGCCCTGGACTTTTGGTTATGGGGACACTTGAAGGAAGTGGTCTGCGCCACGCCGATCAATGATGTGCGAACACTACAGGGTGGCGTCTTCAGTGCGTGCCGTCAGGTACAACAACAGGGTGTACATCGAAGGATGCGTCATTGAAAAATGTTCAAATGTGTGTGAAATCGTATGGGACTTAACTACTAACGTCATCACTCCCTAAGCTTACACACTACTTAACCTAAATTATCCTAAGGACAAACGCACACACCCATGCCCGAGGGAGGACTCGAACCTCCGCCGGGACCAGCCGCACAGTCCATGATCGCAGCTCCTGAGACCGCTCGCCTAATCCCGCGCGGCGATGCGTCATTCCTTAACTCGGAGGGCAGAGGGGCGCATTGTCACGAATGGACGCCACATTGAGCAACTCCTGTCAACACGTGTTTATTGCGGAAAGTATGCCCTTCCTGAACCACGTTTACTTGGCCGTGTTTATGGGACTTATTTTTCTTGTTTCGATGAGTAGTACCATCTCTCAAAGTATTCGGCACTTTTTTTTAACACCCTGCATATGTTGCTCTCACATGTCCGACCCGTCAGTCGGCAAAGCCCAACCGACGAGGAACACCTCTGAAGACGTCCAGCGCTGTTCTGGACGAACCGTTAGGAGCTGAAGAGTTTCGTTGAGCACGACCTTTTTCCCAGAAAAGTTTATTAGCAAAAATGCTAGGTCATTCATTCCATAAAAGTGTTAAATGCCACTTATTTCTATATTTTCTCCACTTACCATTAATTTAGTCGTAACTTTTCATTTTGTGTTCCTCTTTTGCCTCTATTTCACGCCTTTATTTTTCTTCGTAGTAGCATTACTAGTCTGTACGGTTTATAACTGTCAGTTTGCAGTGCACGTGCGAATAAGCACTGTGCAGCGGGCACTTCAGCGCGGTGCTTCAGTTCGCTACTTTTTGCTTGACCGTGCGCTGAGAACGTCTCGCCGGAACCGTCCGTAGCGCCAGTGTGCGCTGCTGCCGGCGTCTGGTTATTCCCGTCAG
Source organism: Schistocerca piceifrons (assembly GCF_021461385.2). NCBI lineage: Eukaryota > Metazoa > Arthropoda > Insecta > Orthoptera > Acrididae > Schistocerca > Schistocerca piceifrons. The sequence goes on from NC_060146.1 coordinate 223,229,054, forward strand.
TCGCCGATCAGCCGTTTGACGGACAGGCCGGTAATGAATGTGAATTTCGGACAGCGAGAATCGGCAGAGGTTACTCATTGAGTGGGTGTGTGATTAACTGCAGTGCCCGTCAAACACCGCCGTTCGCTGCAGCGGTTTATTGCCCTCTGTCAGTCATATGTGTAGCAATATATCCTGCCCGTGCTTTCATCTAACGGTAGTCCTGCCGATCGTAATTTGTGTGCCCCGAGGGACAAATTACAGCAAATCTGTCGACAGATGATTGGTTGTAATGCTGACCGTATTGCTACAGCGAAACAGCGACCCACGTCTCGTGTCCTGTGATTTGTTACCGTGATGATGATGATGATGGTGACAACAATGGTAATGATGCTGGTGACGATGACGACGACCGAGATGCAAAAACACATGGCATATGTTTCATTTTGAGATGAGGAACCCTGGTCTAAAAACGACTCTACTTAAAGAACGCCTTGTGGGATCGCTTTGTAAATGGAACATCAGAATCAGGGTAGTTTGTCATGTCGGGAATACAAATGGACCGAAAACTCAACCCTGAGGGTTATTATTATCTCTGGTTTTTGTCCTCCTTTCACTCTTTAACGATTAAGCATTAGCTTGCTGTGATATCCATCTTCCTTGACTTCAGCTTGCCGCAGGTTTAAATGAAGACATGCACGAATAAACGGCCTAACCCACAGTATTCAGAAATGGTGAAAAATGGGGTGTGCAAATGAGGTTGGAAAAAAATATCAAACTATTTTATTCTTTTTTTTCACAGAAATCCATATAGTATGGACCATTTATTGTGTTTGATCTGTCATATTCTTTATATTGGAATTTAATATGAAAAATGATAATTAATAAAGAAGAACAATAATATGTGAAGCTCTGTTTCTACATTATCAAACATCCACAACCACAAATTATCGTTAACTGTAGTAAAAATTACTGTGAAAGGGAAATGTGGTGATAACACATCATGTATGGCTCGAGTAGATACAGCCAGTGGCCACTATCAGAGTCTGATGTCACCAAACAATCCATTCATTGATGAAAGCAATGACTGTAACAGAATTATAAGTTTTTGAATATTCCGAGAATGTTTTCAGATTTTTGTAGACAGTACTAATCTGTTTAACATGGAAGTTCAGTTTTGTTTCTAATTCTTTCTTTTTCTGACCGTTTCTCTCAAATGAAATTTGCATCGTGATAATAAACTTGACAGGTGCCACTTCATGGTTTTGCAAAGCCACTATTGAGAAACTGATAAAATATTTTACAAATTCGTGCCAAGCCTAGGAGATTCCTCGTTGCTCTCTTTATAAAGACAGTAAATCTTGCCAATGCTTGACTGTGCACACAGACACGTCATGTTTGGATTCTTTTCCTGGAGTGTGTAGCAAAACTATTTACTCGTACATGAGCTCATGCAAAGTCCTGGTCCTCCTTGCTGCATTTATTTGGGCGATTGCTACATCTCCACTACTTATCCGTCTTAAATTAAATATTTAGCTTTTAATGTCATGTTACACATAAATCAATCATTGTAACTGTACGTCTACTGTTTTGCCGGCCGCGGTGGTCTAGCGGTTCTAGGCGCGCAGTCCGGAACCGCGCGACTGCTACGGTCGCAGGTTCGAATCCTGCCTCGGGCATGGATGTGTGTGATGTCCTTAGGTTAGTTAGGTTTAACTAGTTCTAAGTTCTAGGGGACTGATGACCTAAGATGTTAAGTCCCATAGTGCTCAGAGCCATTTGAACCATTTTCTACTGTTTTGCTGCCTGGTGAAATACACGAGCTAACGTCAGGAGTTTCAGATGTTTCATTTTGTTGAATCACAAGGGATAGGCGTCCATTCTTTATACCGAAGGCTGCTAGACAAGCTTTCTTACAAATCTGAACGCCTACTTCACCTGCAGTAAACTTCTAGTTGCTGGTTGTCTACTGCCCATTTCTCTCTGGATCATCAGTATAACTCCGCTTCACACATCGAAATATATAATATGAGTAATTTTGAAGATCATTGTTACTTAGATTTCGGAGATCGCGAAACAACTTCTCCCGTGTACCAGCAGGTGCAATATCAAAACATTTTCTCGCATAGGCTCAACCTGAACTTGGTTCAAAATGGCTCTGAGCACTTATGGGACTCAACTGCTGTGGTCATCAGTCCCCTAGAACTTAGAACTACTTAAACCTAACTAACCTAAGGACATCACACACACCCATGCCCGAGGCAGGATTCGAACCTGCGACCGTAGCAGCAGCGCGGCTCCGGACTGGAGCGCCTAGAACCGCACGGCCACCGCGGCCGGCTGAACTTGGTGATTTTTGCCTTTTTCACTCACTAGACCCTTATAATTACTATACTCTTTTCACTGTTTTGCTTCTTCTTCTCAACTTCTTTGCGTCAATTCTGTGGATTACGCTTCCTCTTTCGATACTTTCCACTGATTTCTTGTACTTTCGTCAACATTTCCCACATCTACTTCTGCCATGTTCACTAGTTATATTCTGTACTGAATGTGTCAACTGAATGCTTCAAACACTCTAAACTAGGTTCATAAAATGATTAATATTACATATTAGACAAGGATTATATTTTGTGTTTACACTTTCGTTAATTCAAATATAATCCACTTCATTCCTCAAATCTTTTCGAATTACAATTAATTATTATCTGCTGTCTGTTTACCAAATGGCACAATATTGGCATCTTGCTATTCTGCTGTTCATATTCTTTCCGCTGGAGTGAAGCCGGAGTGTAGCGGAAGGTTAGCCCGTTTTTGACATTATAGAAATTCTATCTAGCGAAATGCAAGAAATTTTCTGCTTGTATTACATCCTGAGGTGATATTTAGGGGTGAGACCAATATCAGTTTTGATAGTTTCTGTACCCAGCAATAGATGGCAACATTTATCTATATGTTTTTCCGCACATGTCCTCATATGTTCTGACTGTTAGAGGCAGCCTTTGTCTACTATTTCTGTTAATGATTTCTATCCGTTTCTTGTATTACTCGTGTTTCGTCTAATTCTTCTGCTTCTTCTTTCGGTACGGCGTCTGTGGAAATGCGGGCAGTCGCTTCACAGAATGCGTTTTCTTCTTCTCCTCCCAGATCCTCTACACACTTCCCCTTCTCCTTTCCAACTCTTCTCTTCGGTATCCTCTGCCGCACTAATGGTTCCCTATGCTCTTTCCTGTATCTTTCTCTGTCACTGATCTCCGACAAATTGGTCGCAGTGTTCTCACTTTTCCACTTTTCCTTCCCTTCCACCTTGATCTTCAATTCTGACCAATCGTTCCTGCACTCAACAAACCACTTGTTTTTTGTCTTCCGTCATATCCTATATGTTGTCTGCCGACCTCTTTTCGTCATTCTGTCTTATCATTTCGTAATCTATAAAGGATAAATTTCGTCCTGATGTGTTTTACACTGCACTGCAAGACGTCATTTCTGCTGGCTAAATCTGAAAATCGTACTCCTTTGTCCCCCGAAGAGCTATTCACTTGATTCGCATACTTCAAGTTATTGACTTGGAAACCACTGCAGCGATATCACGAAGAGACCATGAGAATGGGGTAAGTCAGATTACGACGCGTTTGGAGGGCACAGTAATCATTTCTACCTCCTTCAATACGAGAATAGAATACGACATAAACCAGCTAATACCGGTCCGAGGTACTCTCCAGCATGTAGTCACAGTGGCTGTCTGACCAGAAGTATCGTGACACACATTAGTATGGTGTACATTCACCCTGCGCTTCTGTGACGGCTTGCTACCGCTGGACCCTTTCAGTCAGGTGTCAATGTCCGTGGAGGAATGGCAGCACATTCTCCTTCAATAGCAGATACCAGAGGAGGTAGTCATTTTATTTATTTTTAATTATTTATTTATTCTTCTTAATTACAGCGTATTATCTGGAAAGCTAAAATAGGCCAAACAGATCGCATTTCCTTGGATAACTGTAAGTTACGTATTAATTACTTGAATGAGATTTTCACTCTGCAGCGGAGTGTGCGCTGATATGAAACTTCCTGGCAGATTAGAACTGTGTGCCGAACCGAGACTCGAACTCGGGACCTTTGCCTTTCGCGGGCAAGTGCTCTACCAACTGAGCTACCCAAACACGACTCACGCCCCCTCTCCACAGCTTTACTTCTGCCAGCACCTCGTCTCCTGCCTTCCAAACTTTACAGAAGCTCTCGCTTGGGTAGCTCAGTTGGTAGAGCACTTGCCCGCGAAAGGCAAAGGTGGCGAGTTCGAGTCTCGGTCCGGCACACAGTTCATTAATTACTTATTTCTGATTCTTAATGTTTAAAAAAGAGATAAAAACTACAACAGCCTCTATTACTACAAAAATAAATTAAAGCCGTTAACCAATTAGCCACCTACTAATCTACCACGACACCACAGAATTTGCTCTCTGCTTCTTCATTTATTTTGGTGCACTTAACTTGTAGGTGGTTGTTTCCGCTGCCGAATTCCCTGCCTCGTGATGACTGGGTGTTGTGTGCTGTCCTTAGGTTAGTTAGTTCTAGGGGACTGATGACCATAGATGTTAAGTCCCATAGTGCTCAGAGCCATTTGAGCCGCTGCCGAGGTCCGCCCTCATACTACCCCAGTCAGCAGCCATTTTGTGCTGGGTTCCCTGGGCGTAGGGCAGCACGTCAGCAGTGTTTCCACCGCAGACAGTATTTCCACCCATTACAGTTACTTCTTAAAGTCCACGCTTCCATGATCACTTGCACCAACGCAATGTAAATTCTTGGGACAGTATTTCATTCTGTGGTCTCCCGAACTCAGTCATCTTCTCCCCATCTGCAGAGAAGTTGTCTCGCCTGGGTGGCGGCATGCTGACCTATGGGTGAGTACCTAGTGACGTCTTCCTTGGCCTTGATGGATGTTGTGGCTGCAATATCGTCCAAGATGCGCCAGGTCGACTCGCTACTTAGTGCTGCTTTGGGATCCAACATTCTTAACACCTGATGTCTATTAGCTACTGTATCTTCATAGAGCGCGCAATCCCACAATGTGTGTTTCGCTGTGCCCGCACTGCCGCAGGCGCAGCTATCATTCATCTGTCTTCTGATTTTGTACAGACAGGTGGCACGAGGGCCAGTCAGGTAACGTATCGATCCACCCGACGGGTTAAGAAATGTCATTTTTGATCTCTCCCTGATGTTAGGGAGAAATTCGTGTGTTCTCCTGCCTGTGCCAGAAGTGTCCCAATCATTTTGGCACAGTTGTAATAGGCGATGTTTTATTGTCTTTTTCCAACTGGCCTCACTTCCAAGCACCCTTCGTACTTCCATTTGATTGCCTGTCTTTAACCAGTAAAAGGCTCCTCATTTCCTAATTTCCAAGTCCAGTGAGCATATTTCTAGAGATACCAACGAAGCATTATTCAGGATAGTGCGGTATGCGCCCATTGCTCTTATTAGCACTCCTCGTTGAACTCTGCTCTCCACTGAATCTGCAATCTGTGAGACCCGACGCTCGCACCACATCCTACGACTGATGCTAGTACACACTAGCGGCATACTCTGTCTTCAAGTCAAGCTGAAAGTGTATATTTGCAATTGCTATAACATTATTCATCACGTTTCTAGCTTTTCTTCCTGCTTCCTCTACAAGATGTGCAAAGTTACGACGTTCGTCGAGAAATGTTCCTCGATACCTCGGTACTGTGCTTTTCCTAATTTACTCATGTTGGACGCGGGAGTCTGGAGCCAAGTCGACGTCCTAAGTCACACCAAAGCTGTTCCACCGGGATGAGGTCGGGACAGTGGGCAGGCCATTCCATTTGAGGAACGTCGCTGTCCACAAGCCATTACCTCAGAGATGCTGCTTCGTGACTGGGTGCATTGGCACGCTGATACAATCATCGACTCCAAACTACACCTCTACTGTAGGCAGTACACAAGGTTGTGAAATGCGTTCATATCATTTTCTTAATCGCAAACCGAGACTACAACCTAACAACGAAATACACCGCCGTATCGTCACATCAACTGTTCCGTGCTTCACTACTGGCAGTATCCATGGATGCCAGGTAACAGTCCAGACATTCGCCAAACACAAACCCCTCCTTCGGATTGCTAGAGATGTACAGCTTCATTCATCAACACAAATCAATCGTTTGCAGTTATCCACTGTCCACTGGCGTCGCTCTCCACACTAGCTCTGGCGTTACCTAGAACTGAGTACAGAAACGTGTGCCTTATGGGGATCTGCTCTACCATTGCGCCTATTCTTTTTATAACTCCCTACACATAACCGTTAGGCTACCTGGACTGCTGCCATAGCACTTTTGGAAATCACCGGCACTTCCATCAGCTGACTGCGGTTTTTCGACAACCAGCCTGCACGATACTGGACAGTCCCCGTCTGTCAGCATATCTACTACGTCTACAGCTACAGCTATACTCCGCAAGCGACCTTACGGTAGGTAGGGGACGGTCTTCGCGTACCAGTCACACTTCCTCATTTTCCTGTTACGGTCGCGTTCGGTTCGGGAGAAGAATGGTTGCTGGTAAGTCTCTGCGTGGGCTGCGATCTCTCTAATTTTATCTTGGTGATCTTTTCGCGAAGTATACGTAAGAGGATGGAATATTTAGATTGACTCTTCTAGGAATGTACGCTCTCTGAACTTTAACAGCAGACTATACCGTGATGCACAACACCTCTCTTGCAGCGTGCGCCACAGGAGTTCACTGAGTGTCTCCGTGACGCTTTCGTGCTTACTGAATGAATTCTGTAACGAAACGTGCTGCTCTTCTTTGGATCTTCCTACTTGCTCTATCCGTCCTATTTGGTACGGATCCCATACTGAGCAATTTTCAAGTACAGGTCGAACTGATGTTTTTGAAGCTACTTACTACCTTTGTTGATGAATTACACTTCCAGAGGTATGCCTGTTCTTGGCTTGTCTGTGCTTGCGCTGCAGTCATGGACTGTGCGGCTGATCCCGGCGGAGGTTCGAGTCCTCCCTCGGGCATGGGGTGTGTGTGTTTGTCCTTAGGATAATTTAGGTTAAATAGTGTGTAAGCTTAGGGAGTGATGACCGTAGCAGTCCCATGAGATTTCACGCACATTTTTTTCTGTGCCTGCTCCGCTTCACAAAAACATCGCCGACAGTAGTCCCGGGCAGCTTCAGCAGGGCTGAAATGCGCCTGGTGGCTTCGTTAGGTGACACCTAGCTACTAGGACACGTTCGGAGCTACTGATCTCTCCTGACAGGCCTATTCTGCTGTTGGCGCTTCGTTGTTGACAACACAGTACTCGCTGCCTCCTTTTGTACCGCCAGTTTCATTTCTAGACACAATTAGTGATCACTTCTGCATTACATAGAACCTCCTCATTCCATTTCATACAAGCCGATTTTCAATAATCTTCAATACTTATTACGTAAATTTAACGTAAGTTTCTCTTTCTTCTGATTTCCGGTACTGTTCATTACTTTCGACTTTCTTTGCTTTACTCTGCACACACATTCAGTACTGATAAGATCGTCCGTTCCTTTCAACAGTCTGCAGCTCGTGGTCTGGTGGCTAGCATTGCTGCCTCTGTATCACGGGGTCCTGGGTTCGATTCCCGGCCGGGTTGGGGTTTTTCTCTGCCCGGGGACTGGGTGTTTGTGTTGTCCTCATCATTTCGTCATCACCATTCGTGACAGTGGCTAGATTGGACTGCGTAAAAAATTAGACTGTGTAAAAATTGGGACTTTGTACGAGCACTGACGACCGCGCAGTTGAGCTCCGCACACAAAAAAAATCATCATCGTCATCATCATCAAACTTTCAACAAATCCTGTAATCATTCTTCACTGCCGGCCGGTGTAGCCGTGCGGTTCTAGGCGCTACAGTCTGGAATCGCGCGACCGCTACGGCCGCAGGTTCGAATCCTGCCTCGGGCGTGGATGTATGTGATGTCCTTAGGTTAGTTAGGTTTAAGTAGTTTTAAGTTCTAGGCGACTGATGACCTCAAAATTTAAGTCCCATATTGCTCAGAGCCATTTGAACCACTCTTCATCTTCACTGAGGACAGCCTTGTCATCAGCGAATGTTATCCTTTCACCGTGGATTTTAATCCCTGTCGCTAGTGCTGGTAACGCTCGCGTTAAAAGAAAACCGTCGCCTGTGTTTGGGAGGGTCTCCCAGAGAAGTAACGCTCGCTAAGATGCAAGCCGTGCCAACACGTGTGTCCGCTTAACAGGCGCGGCCCCTGAATCTGTTAGCGCTGCTCGTTTCTTACGCTCGCCCTTACGCTATTCCTCAGTATAAACGCACGGTGTCCCCCAGCCGCCGCCAGCGGCAGGTAGAGAGCCGTTGGCAGCCACGTTAGCGCCGCCCCGGCTACGCGGAAGATGTCGTCGGCGTAACTGCGGCGTTTACGGCCGCAAACAGACGGGGCGGTCTGTCTGGTGCAGGCGGTCGTAAAAATCAGGGTGGCTCTCCGTCCCACCCCGTCCCGTCCTGGCCGTTTCATTAGCAGCCGCTTTACGAGCCCGCCTCAGCCCTGCCCTGCCCTGCCCTGGTCGTGGTCGTGGTCGTGCTACGGCCGTGGTAGGGGGCGGCGAGGGGCGCAGGGGCGGCACACACACACACACACACACACACGCACACACAGGCGGTCCGTGGGAACTCAGCCCTCCCTGTCTCAAGTCACTTCAGAGCACACCTGTCATCCGATTTGTACAATTTGAACCGTTCCTCTATTTCGTGGGGATGTGGCTGCAAACATTCCACGACTGCCGACTGTCCCAACCTCCCGTCCCTGGGTGCTAGAATATTAATAACGATGTGGCTCGCGTCAAACGCCCATCAGATACCGGACTATTAGAAAAAATTGCCGAGAATGCACAGTGAATAACCGACTGTCGTCGTTGTCATTCTGGTCTTCAGTCAGAAGATGATGCAACTCTCCACGCTACTCTATCCTGTGCATGCCTCTTCATTTCCAAGTAACTACTGCAACCTACATCCTTGTCAGTCTACTTACTGTATTCATTTCTTGGTCTCGCTCTACGATTTTTACCACTTCCTTCCAATACTAAATTGGTGATCCTTTGATGCCTCAGAATCTGTTTTATCAACCTAGCCCTTCGTCTAGTTAGGATGCGCAAAAAATTTCTTTTCTCCCGAATTCCATTCATTATCTCCTCATTGCTTTCGTGATCTATCATCCCTCTACAGCATTTTTCTGCAGTACCACATTGCACAGGCTTCTATTCTCTTCTCCTTTAAACTGTTTATCGTCCATGTTTCACTTCCATACATGGCTACATTCCACACAAACACCTTCAGAAAAGATTTAAACCTATATTCGATGTTAATAAAATTCTCTTCTTCAGAAACGCATTTCTTGCCATTGCCAGTCTACATTTTATAATCTCTCTAACTGGGACATCATCAGTTATTTTGCTGCCCGAATAGATAAGCTCATCTACTACTTTTAATTCCCACAACACCGCCTGATTGAAATTAACTACATCCCATTCTCCTCGTTTTGCTTTTGTTCATGTTCATCTTTTATCATCCTTTCAAGACACTGTCCATTGCATTGAAACAAGCGTTCAGTTCATAGTGCTGTGGAATGTGGGAAAAAACCACAAATTGGCATTCATAAGAAGAAGAACAACACCGAAAATGCAACAGGAGCGTAATATGTAAGAAATTGTCTTCGCAACCTGCCACTGATGATGCCTTGCAGAAAATAAAGACGAAACGCGTATGGCACTAAAATTGTGTTTTATTTAGTTGCTGTCAGACGGTCCATAAGTAAAAATTATCAATATACCGTAATATTACACGCAACTGAGGAAGACAGGACTAAAAAAGTTGAAAACTGACCATTCCGTTCAACTGCTGTAGCAAGTCCGCAGCATTACAATTCCATCAGTAAATCTCAAAGTTTATATTTCTTCTCCCTTAGATTTAATCCCTACTCCAGTTTTCTCTTTCACTTCATTTATTGCTTGCATCAGTGTGTAGATCGAATAACGTAGGAGATAGGCTACAATCCTTACTCCCTTCTCAATCACTGCCTCCCTTTCATGCCGCTCGACTCTTACAACTGCCATCTGGTTTCTGTACTAGTTGTAAATAGCCTTTCGCTCCCTGCATTTTACCTCTGCTACCGTCATAATTTCAAACAGAGTATTCCAGTAAACTTGCCAAAAGCAGTCTCTAATTCTACAAATTCTGTAAACTTATGTTTGCCTTTCCTTAACCTGTCTTCTAAGAGAAGTCGGTCAAACAGTATTGCCTCGTGTGTTCCTACATTATTTCAGAATCCAAAGTGATCTTCCCACAGGTCGGTTTTTACCAGTTTTTCCGTTCTTCTATAAAGGATTCGTGTGAGCATTTTGCAACCATGACTTATTAAGTGATTAAAGTCAATCTGTGGCTTCAAATATGTGTCTGACTGTGTATGTAACATAGTTTTTCATTACTGAATAGTTAAAAGTCCTAAATCTCATTCCACAGAGTAAATAATTCTTCTCGAGTACACGTAATATTCGTCAAATTGATAAAAATAATGCACTACATGTAATTAAGGACAGGCCAGTAACGCGATCTGCGATGGGATAAAACATTTAATCAGAGTCAAGTGCTTGATCCCCTGAAGAAAGCCAGCGGCAACAGCAGTCAGTGTAATCCTAGTACGTGCACAGTAGACGATGAGGATGGCAGCCCTGTAGGAGACAAGGACGATGCTGTTGCGATGTGGGAACACTGCTATCAGAAGCTGTACTCTCGTATTATGGGATTAACAACAGTACAGGCAGTAGAACAGTTGAGCAGCTTACATCAGAACCTGCTGTGTTGTACAGCGAAACAGAGAACGCAGTTCAACATCTGAAGAACTGTAAATCCGGTGTTCTAGACAGTATATCTGGTGAAATATCAAAGAAATGGAGCAGGAGAGTGTTGCTGTGCTGGTTTCATTATGTACAAGAATATGGGTAACTGGGGAGTGGCCAGAACAGTGGTCGAGGTCTCTCTTCATTCCACTACACAAGAGAGCGAAGTGCGCCAACTACCGAACTATTGCTCTCATATCAGATGCAAGCAAAATTTTGCTCTGCATCCTAAAATGCAGCGTTTGAAGCCGTATACTCAGTCCCACGTACCCACAGAAATAGCAGGTTTTTGTTGAAGGGAAATGAACTTGTGAACAGATTCTTAACATACAATAAATAATCGCGAAATCGCGGTAGTTCTGTGTCCTTTTTGGTCTCCTTAAAGAAAAGCCTTCGTGTTACCTGGGAAAATTTCTGGCGGGCGCTTGCAGAGTTCGGTTTACTAGCATACTTCAAAGCGGTCGTCAGAAGTCTACACGATAGTCACTTCGCAGCTGTGAAGACAAGCCCTGGGACGTACGATTTCTTCAGTATATCGAAAGGTGTCAGACAGGGTCGTGTTCTAGTCCTCGCACTGTAGGACATCTATGGAGAACATGTCATTAGGGATAATCTTGATGGACCGCCCGGGATTAGCCGAGCGGTCTTAGGGGCGCTGCAGTCATGGACTGTGTGGCTGGTCCCGGCGGAGGTTCGAGTCCTCCCTCGGGCATGGGTGTGCGTGTTTGTACTTAGGATAATTTAGGTTAAGCAGTGTGTAAGCTTAGGGACTCACGACCTTAGCAGTTAAGTCCCATAAGATTTCACACGCATTTGAACATTTTTTTCTTTTTTTTATGGCTGGACTAAAGGCATCTCAACTGACGTAAGAACTGTTAACAACGTACAGTTTCCTGATGACAGTGCTTTTGGCCAGTAGCCAAAGTGAACTTGCTGAGCTAGTAACAAAGGTAAAGAAAGTTCGTCTATCATATGGCTTAGACATCAATATCAGCAGGTCCAAACTCATGATAGCTGATCGAGCAGTACAAGTCCAACTCACAGGTCGATTAATGGAACTGCAAGTCGTGCATTCTTTCATCTCTCTTGAGTCAGTCCTCTGCGACACGGGACCCTGTGGAGATGAGATAAGAAGGTGGATCATGCTAGGACGGGTGGCTGTGAAGGAGCTCTAGAAGATCTGGTGGAACAGAGCACGAAGCTCTGACTCGATGAAACACTTGTGTTCTCTGTCTTCTTTTGTGGTTGCGACCCCTGGAGCCTTAATGCCAGAGGCAGACTGTGTATTGACTATTTTAACTTTGGTGATGGCGCAGGATGCTGCTCGTATAATGGACAGAAAGAAGAACAAATGTGTCCATTATTAAGCAACTCATTGGCCCCAGGAGCCCGTCTTCTCGTGTCAGCCACAAAATTCTCTAGTTCTTTGACCTTAGTGTGAGAAGAGATGGACAAAGTGTGGAGGAAATACTCATGGAAGTGAAGATCGAGAGCACGACACTGAGAGAAGAACAGCAAGCAGGTGGCTTGATCAAATCAAGATGATCCAAAGCCTGCCCTTTCAGCCGGCTCTAAGAGAGGCTGATAACTGTCTGCAGTGGGACTTGGTAACCACAGGTGCTGCAGTTAAGATCATAAGTGCGTGGGGCGTTCAATAAGTAAGTCAACACATTTTTGTCTGAAATGAGGTTGGTTTTATTCAGAATTGCAATACTCCGTATTATTCCCCATTCTTTTGGCTGCAAACCCCCGTTTTTCAACATAATCTCTATTCAATGTAATGGCCTTATGCGACCTTACAGAGACGGTGTGCATGCCCGCATGGTACCACTCTACCGGTCGACGTCGCAGCCGACCTCTTGGTGCCTCAATAACCTCCCCATCATCCACGTACTAACTCCTGCGGAGTGCATCCTTCATTGTGTGAAACAAGTGGAAGTTTGAAGGCGCGATATCCGGGCCGCGCTGTAGGATGGATGAGGAGGAACTACTCAATGTATTTATTTATTTATTTGCCGCTTTCTCGGATGACAGACTTGTGTGAGGCCATGTGTAGTCATGGAGAAGGACAAGTTTGTTTCCGTTTTTAAGGGGACTAATGCCGTCAAGTCGTTTCTTCAGCTTCCTGAGGGTAGCACAGCTGTATGCAACCGGTCGGCACTCGGAAGGTTGGACAGGTTTGCGCGACCTTGTTGCGATAACGACAGACGCCTCGCCCGGCGATCCACCGTGCTTTTGTTCGCTGCCAGGCCTCCGCAGACATTCTGCAAGCGCCTAGGACTATCTGCGGTGCGGTGGTTTTCCTCAGAAGAAACTCAATGACAGCTCTCTGCTTGGAACGGACCCCCGTTGCAGACGCCATTGTCAAGGCGACGTATAGCGACGCCACCTAGCGGAACTTCACGAAACTATAAGGACTGCAGCGGAAATATTCAACAACGTGCTACAACAAATATCACCTTTTTTTTTCACCGAAACTGGCTGAGAAAAAGAATCTGCTCCATTGTTCCCCTCATAATTCTCTAGCTGTCCTCCATATCAGTGTTTGCCAACTCTGGAATTACTACCCTCTCAGGGGCGAAATTTAATTTTCTGAGGGGTAAGAAGAAAACGATGTACTTGTGTTTCTGTAATTAAACTAAATCATTTCTAAACGAGCATTACTATTATCAGTACTTTGTAAGACTATAATACTAATGACGTAAGTGGATAGTTACATTTTTTCCTTGGAATATCCCACAGTGTGTGAGACTGTGAAACCTATCAGAGTAATGCACCTACCCAGACTCCATCACACTCCCCTTAAGACTTCATATTAACTGCAAATTACGCAGCGGTAAATTCCAATTATCCTACCATATAAACACCTTTTCAATCAGTAGAACAAATCACTGAATTGAAGGGAAATACGTGCCCCTTCAAATAAAAATTCAAATGAAACATAAATCGATTATTTATGATATTAAATAATTACGAAGTATTGGCATCAACATTCTACGAAAGAAACGAAGTTAACTGTTGATGACAACTAACAAGATGGCAGGTGCAGGGATGGCTACAGTATCCTAGCGGCACACTAAATCATTAATCCACTACAACCCAACGATTGATTCAGAAACTCCAGTGGTCGACTGAATATCGCATCAAACAATACTGAGGCATGAACAGGGTTTATCAGAGCTGTCTCAATGGTATACTTCCTATCTGAACCCCCACCTAGTGAGCTGTGCTGCTGTATACCCTCATCAATCTGCTGTGGCGGTAAGTTGGAGGACCGTGGTAGTAGTGGACAATCAGAATCTCGTTCGTCAGGACTCTGACACCTCAAAGCGCCACAGCATCTCGAACCAGCAGCCCGTCTCCATCCACCATCAAACCGTGTCTTGTTTCCTTCTACCAGCTCCTAACTCGGCAGTTGGCGCCCACTTGGCCAAAAACGCCAATCAGGAAAAATGTTACTCTTTTTCGCCAATAGCTTGTCAGTGCCATGTTTTACACATTCCCACTGTGGAATGTCGTCAGTCGCTGACCAATCAGAGGTCATCTCCCTCGCTAGTTCGTTCTAGAAATTCCCATCTGACATTAGCTAGCGACAAGCAAATCAGAGCGTTAATTTACACTTCTGGACTTCCCGAGGCCAGACAACATGGTGTGCCTCTGTGAGGTCCCATTCCTCGCCGTAGTTTGACCCAGCATTCCAGGACTCGTACTTTTCCGCTATAAATTGTGGTGTCCCAGAGAGCACGTGGAACTACTGCCCTCGGCTACCTCAGAAGGCGAGTCCTGCCACCGGCCGCTGATCCCGACTTCGTGAAGAGGACCGGCAGGTTCCGCGAGCTTCCGTCGGTGGCCACTTGGCAGGCACAAAGCTGCCAGCGCCCACGACACGCCTGCCGCATTCAGAGCAGTGTGCGGGCTGTGCATTGCTCACGTATTCACGGACTGGAACTGTTAGCCCCTTCATATAAAATACATTTCCCCACAATAAATCAACGTCATGAGGTTTTCAGTGGATACAATCAAAATGTTCTGCCAAGAAGAAATGCAGATGACAAACAGGAATTCATTGGTCAAATATACACTCCTGGAAATGGAAAAAAGAACACATTGACACCGGTGTGTCAGACCCACCATACTTGCTCCGGACACTGCGAGAGGGCTGTACAAGCAATGATCACACGCACGGCACAGCGGACACACCAGGAACCGCGGTGTTGGCCGTCGAATGGCGCTAGCTGCGCAGCATTTGTGCACCGCCGCCGTCAGTGTCAGCCAGTTTGCCGTGGCATACGGAGCTCCATCGCAGTCTTTAACACTGGTAGCATGCCGCGACAGCGTGGACGTGAACCGTATGTGCAGTTGACGGACTTTGAGCGAGGGCGTATAGTGGGCATGCGGGAGGCCGGGTGGACGTACCGCCGAATTGCTCAACACGTGGGGCGTGAGGTCTCCACAGTACATCGATGTTGTCGCCAGTGGTCGGCGGAAGGTGCACGTGCCCGTCGACCTGGGACCGGACCGCAGCGACGCACGGATGCACGCCAAGACCGTAGGATCCTACGCAGTGCCGTAGGGGACCGCACCGCCACTTCCCAGCAAATTAGGGACACTGTTGCTCCTGGGGTATCGGCGAGGACCATTCGCAACCGTCTCCATGAAGCTGGGCTACGGTCCCGCACACCGTTAGGCCGTCTTCCGCTCACGCCCCAACATCGTGCAGCCCGCCTCCAGTGGTGTCGCGACAGGCGTGAATGGAGGGACGAATGGAGACGTGTCGTCTTCAGCGATGAGAGTCGCTTCTGCCTTGGTGCCAATGATGGTCGTATGCGTGTTTGGCGCCGTGCAGGTGAGCGCCACAATCAGGACTGCATACGACCGAGGCACACAGGGCCAACACCCGGCATCATGGTGTGGGGATTGATCTCCTACACTGGCCGTACACCACTGGTGATCGTCGAGGGGACACTGAATAGTGCACGGTACATCCAAACCGTCATCGAACCCATCGTTCTACCATTCCTAGACCGGCGAGGGAACTTGCTGTTCCAACAGGACAATGCACGTCCGCATGTATCCCGTGCCACCGAACGTGCTCTAGAAGGTGTAAGTCAACTACCCTGGCCAGCAAGATCTCCGGATCTGTCCCCCATTGAGCATGTTTGGGACTGGATAAAGCGTCGTCTCACGCGGTCTGCACGTCCAGCACGAACGCTGGTCCAACTGAGGCGCCAGGTGGAAATGGCATGGCAAGCCGTTCCACAGGGCTACATCCAGCATCTCTACGATCGTCTCCATGGGAGAATAGCAGCCTGCATTGCTGCGAAAGGTGGATATACACTGTACTAGTGCCGACATTGTGCATGCTCTGTTGCCTGTGTCTATGTGCCTGTGGTTCTGTCAGTGTGATCATGTGATGTATCTGACCCCAGGAATGTATCAATAAAGTTTCCCCTTCCTGGGACAATGAATTCACGGTGTTCTTATTTCAATTTCCAGGAGTGTATAATACTAGAAATGACAAGTGATAATTTCTCACGCAATTTGGGTGCATAGATCCTGAGAAACCAGTACCCAGAACAACCACCTCTGGCCGTAATAACGGCCTCGATACGCCTGGAAATTGAGTCAAACAGAGCTTGGATGACGTATGCAGGTACAGCTGCCCGTGCAGCTTCAGCACGATACCACAGTTCATCAAGTGTAGTGACTGGCGTATTGTGACGAGCCAGTTTCTAGGCCACCATTGACCAGACGTTTTCAGTTGGTGAGAGATCTGGAGAATGTACTGTCCAGGGCAGCAGTCGAACATTTTCTGTATCCAGAAAGGCCCGTACAGGTCCTGCAACATGCGGTCGTGCATTATCCTGCTGAAATGCAGGGTTTCGCAGGGATCGAATGAAGGGTAGACCCACGGGTCTTAACACATCTGAAATGTAACGTCCACTGTTAAAAGCGCCGTCAATGCGAACAAGAGGTGACCGAGACGTGTAACCAACGTCACACCATACCATCACGCCGGGTGATACGCCAGTATGGCGGTGACGAATACGCCTTTCCAATGTGCGTTCACCGCGATGTCGCCAAACACGGATGCGAATATCGTGTTGCTGTAAACAGAACCTGGATTCATTTGAAAAAATGACGTTTTCCCATTCGTGCACCCAGGTTCGTCGTTGAGTACACCATCGCAGGCGCTCCTGTCTGTGATGCAGCGTCAAGGGTAACTGCAGCCACGGTCTCCGAGCTGATAGTCCATGCTGCTGCAAACGTTGTCGAACTGTTGGTTGCTGTCTTACAAACGTCCCCATCTTTTGACTCAGGGATCGAGACGTGGCTGCACGATCCGTTACAGCCACGCGGATGATGCCTGTCATCTCGACTGCTAGTGATACGAGGCCGTTGGGATCCAGCACGGCGTTCCGTATTATCCTCCTGAACCCACCGATTCCATTTTCTGCTAACAGTCATTGGATCTCGACCAACGCGAGCAGCAATGTCGCGATACGATAAACCGCAATCGCGATAGGCTACAATCCGACCTTTATCGAATTCGGAAACGTGATGGTACGCATTTCTCCTCCTTACACGAGGCATCACAACAACGTTTCACCAGGCAACGCCGGTCAACTGCTGTTTGTGTACATACTTTGCACTTTGTACCATGCTGCTACTACAGTAAAATTGAGACACATACATAATACACTGAAGAGCCAAGGAAACTGGTACACCTGCCTAACATCGTGTAGGGCCCCTGCAAGCACGCAGAAGTGCCGCAACACGACATGGCGTGGACTCGATTAATGCCTGAGGTAGTGCTGGACGGAAATGACACAATGAATCCTGCAGGGCTGTCCACAAATCCGTAAGACTACGAAGGGATGGAGATCTATTCTGAACAGCACGGGCAGGCAATACATGTTCATGTATGAGGAGTTTGGTGGCCAGCGGAAGTGTTTAAACTCAGAAGAGTCTTCCTGGAGCCGATCTGTAGCAATTCTCGACGTGTGGTGTGCTGCATTGTCCTACTGGAATTGCCCCAGTTCGTCGGAATGCACAATGGACACGAATGGATGCAGGTGATCAGACAGGATGCTAAGGTATGTGTCACTTGTCAGAGTCGTATCAGGATGTATCAGGGGTCCCATATCGCCCCAACTGCACATGCCCTACACCATTACAGAGCCTCCTCCAGATTGAACAGATCCGTGCTGACATGCAGGCTCCAGGGATTCGTGAGGTTGTCTCCATACCCGTACACGTCCATCTGCTCGATACAATTTGAACAGAGGCTCGTCCATTCAGGAAACACGTTTCCAGTCATCAATATTCCAACGTCGTGTTGATGGACCCAGGCGAGGTGTAAAGCTTTGTGTCGTGCAGTCACCAAGGGTACACGAATGGGCCTTTGGCTCCGAAAGCCCATTTCGATGATGATGACGATGATTTGATTTGTGGGGCGTTCAACAACGTGGTCATCAGCCCATACACAAATTCCAGTCTTTCCATTTGCAGTCTCGCCACTACCCGAATGATGATGAGATGTTGATGAGACCATGAGGACAACACAAACACCCAGTCCCTGGGCGGAGAAAATGCCCGACCCGGCCGGGAATCAAACCTGGGACCCCATGTTCCAGACGCAGCAACGCCACTAGACCACGCGCTGTGGACGACCATATCGATAATGTTCCGTTCAGTGGTTCGTACGTTGACACTCGTTGACGGCCTAGCATTGAAAACTGCAGCAGTTTGCGAAAGGACTGCATTTCTGTCACGTTGAACGTCGTTGGTTCCGTTCATACAGGATCTTTTTCCGGCAGGAGCGATGTCGGAGTTTGATTTCGTGCGCCGATTATAACACCACGTTCAAACTCACTTCAATCTTGATATACTGCCGCTGTAGCAGCAGTAACCGACGTAACAAGTGCGCCAGACACTTGTTGTCTTATATACTGTAGGCGTTGCCGACCGCAGCGTCGTATTCTGTCTGTTTATTACATTTTATTTATATTTGCCTTCTGAAAGTTAGCAATATAAACTAATTAGCTACAATGTTTTACTAGACATCTTAATGTTTAGTCTATGAAAAGAATAAAAATAAAGAAACATCGCAAACAAAATTTAATTATTTCACTGCATGAACCTCATAAACCACATTAAATATTTTTTATGCACCATCATCATCCTGTGAATTTTCTGACTCACTTTCAGTCTACGAGTGTTGTCGTCGCTGCTGCTGCTGCTCTTGAGCTTGTTGACGCCCCGTAGTTTACATGATGTAGGCACTTTGCTCCTCAGTCCAGCACAAAATTCTCGATGTTCTTCAGGTATAAACTGGCAGAGTTCCTTCATTTTAGCTTCACTGATTTGTAGGCGGTACTGGTGGTGATGTGTTAGGGATTTGGGTATCTTGGCTTTCTTTGCAATGTTTATTTTTTTGTATTTTTCCATTTTTGCTTTGTGTGAATATGCAGTGTATTGGGCAATCATGATACGTGCAGCCTTTTATATTCTCACAATGTCGTTATGAATGTCCTCCTTCCTAAATATCAGATACCTCTTCTAATTTTCAACTGAAGCGAAGTCTTCCTGGGCCATTCGTTTCACATGAAAAGATTGTTTCTTCTTGCATGTTTCTACTAATTTGTACCAACCTTCTGGTGCGTATGGAGCAGAGATTCTCCTTTTCTCCTTTTCTGTAACACCGAAGCCACGGCCAAAAGATAAGAATGTATGCCCAGGTACAGGAAATTTGTGTTCCACTATATGGAGTAATTACCACGCGTGAAGAACATAGTACCATAAAGATAACAAATTCACATTTTTGTTTTGGTCTCCACGTGAGACTTACCAAGCGCTGAAGTGTTTGGCTTCTGTTGGCCTTCTAGTTGTTCGAGGTGTGCACTTAAATATGACAGGACATCTTGTGATCCCCGGCCAGCAGTATGCTCTGAGATCGTCATTTACATTTATAGATTCCAAGATTTTTTGTCCACAGTTGCGTGGAATAAAATGTGACACTGGTATGTATGTGTGGAGTTGGTAGGCTTTGCTGCATATCAAATGCTGTTGTGAAAAGTGTTTCAGTTCCAGCAGAATTTTCAAAATCTATTTTCATTTGTGTTTAGGCTTTTTCCCCTTTCCGAAGGTAAGCTCTTTGTCTCTGAGCATGCTCCTTTTCTCTGTCTATGAATTAGAACTTCCTACTGTTATTTCTAGAACGTCACACTGCTTGCATTTGTCCTAACTGGGTTCTCCAAAGTGTAAAGTAAATTCTGTTATGGAAACGTGTGTGAAGAAGGCGAACCTCGTTAGTTCTTGTACGTTGCCAGTACAACTCCCCGTGTATAAGTTATCTAACATTCTTTCGGGGAGTTCAGGGGACAGGCATTATGTCTCCTTGTGTAATGTCTCCTGTATTTGGGTATTCTGTTAATGAAATCTCTAATAACATTTCTCCGCTCTTTAGATAACTTGTTTGGTCTTGCCTGGTATTTTACCCTCTTGTCTTCTATCAGTATTCCATTCATTTTCGTCATTTCTTTTGTCTAATTAATTTTTGCAATTTTAATCTCAGGAACACTAGGTAGTGGTTGTTTAAATATTATAGTGTTTTCTGTACTTACAGATAGACTATATTGTACACTGAACTTCTGTTTTTTTGTGGACTATCTGCATAACTCCTCTTTGGTGACAAAAGAATGATGCGTTTAGAGAGAAACGCTCTCTGAGCCGTAGCATCGGGAAGGCTGTGACACTTAGATCCGGTATGGGACCTCACGTGTCCCTGACTGTTCTGGAAGCATTTCTTCGAACACTTACACCGTGGTTTACCTGCTTTAATTCCTTTGTAGCCGATGCACTTCTTTCTTTCTCTACGATTCGTCGTTTGTTTGTTCCTGTGCCAGGATGATTCATCGCACTTACGCTTTCTTCCTCTTTCTTTAGACGTTGTCTCACTCGAAATGTATGTCGAAAATAGAATGTTAGCAACATTAACATTCAAATTTCACTTATTTATTTTCTCTTGCCTCTAGTGATGATGTGGTGCATACCTTCTGTAACGTTAAGTGAATCAATGAATTTCACAATAAATAAATTGATATCTTTATCCAGTTATTAATATATTTTTATATTTTAAATCCAAAGTGCATTATCCGGTTGATTTTACTCCGATAACGTTGGAAAGGCAAGCTTTCTTTCAGCAAAGATCTCTTGTTATTTTCTTCAGCCATTTGCCGAGGGTTACCTGGTTCCTACGTAAGAGAATGCTTAGTTGCAAATACACACAACCACTAGCGGCCTCTGTGGAGTGAAAATTGAAACAGACATGATCTCCATGATTCAGCAAATGATAACAGAACAGTCACTCACAACTAATTTATTTTTAAAAAAATGTCTTCATCAGGTTCATGCATCAGACTACAGAATTGCTGCATTATTCACTTCGCAACAAGAAACGAACTAATTGAACTAATTGTGAACACAGGACAACAGTAATGTATGTAATGGCAACTATATTGCTTTAAGGCCTACAGTATAATCTATTATTGTTGTTACTAGCTGATAAACCCGAAATTGGCAGGGTATTCATTTTGCCAGTTTACTCTTGGAAGCCAAACGTTATTATGTGCTGCTGCAGTAGACGCTATCTGAGATGTTCCTGGACAGTTTGTGTGCGCTGGGTGCAGCTGCCTCCCGTGTCTACACCGCCATTGTGTAAACGTTTCTATGGCGACGTCTCTCCATAGCTCTATACGTAGACGGCTATCCTTTCGGCCTACAGCCATTTGCGCTTCGCTGTTTAAAGCCTTCAGAAGTGCTGCCCCGCCTCCCCACCCCCCCATGAACCATGGACCTTGCCGTTGGTGGGGAGGCTTGCGTGCCTCAGCGATACAGATGGCCGTACCGTAGGTGCAACCACAACGGAGGGGTATCTGTAGAGAGTCCAGACAAACATGTGGTTCCTGAAGAGGGGCAGCAGCCTTTTCAGTGGTTGCAGGGGCAACAGTCTGGATGATTGACTGACCTGGCCTTGTAACACTAACCAAAACGGCCTTGCTGTGCTGGTATGCGAACGGTTGAAAGCAAGGGGAAACTACAGCCGTAATTTTTCCCGAGGGCATGCAGTTTTACTGTATGGTTAATGATGATGGCGACCTCTTGGGTAAAATATTCCGGAGGTAAAATAGTCCCCCATTCAGATCTCCGGGCGGGGACTACTCAAGAGGACGTCGTTATCAGGAGAAAGAAAACTGGTGTTCTACGGATCGGAGCGTGGAATGTCAGGTCCCTTAATCACGCAGGTAGGTTAGAAAATTTAAAAAGGGAAATGGATAGGTTAAAGTTAGATATAGTGGGAATTAGTGAAGTTCGGTGGCAGGAGGAACAAGACTTCTGGTCAGGCGAATACAAGGTGATAAATACAAAGTCAAATAGGGGTAATGCAGGAGTAGGTGTAATAATGAATTAAAATATAGGAATGCGGGTAAATTACTACAAACAGCATAGTGAACGCACTATTGTGGCCAAGATAGACACGAAGCCCACGCCTACTACAGTAGTACAAGTTTATATGCCAACTAGCTCTGCAGATGATGAAGAAATTGAAGAAATGTATCATGAAATAAAAGAAATTATTCAGATAGTGAAGGGAGACGAAAATTTAATAGTCATGGGTGATTGGAATTCGAGTGTAGGAAAAGGGAGAGAAAGAAACATAGTAGGTGAATATGGATTGGAGCTAAGAAATGAAGCCGTCTGGTAGAATTTTGCACAGAGCATTACTTAATCATAGCTAACACTTGGTTTAAGAATCATGATAGAAGGTTGTATACATGGAAGAACCCTGGAAATACTAAAAGGTATCAGATAGATTACATAATGGTAAGACAGAGATTTAGGAACCAGGTTTTAAATTGTAAGACATTTCCAGGGGCAGATGTGGATTCTGACCACAATCTATTGGTTATGACCTGTAGATTAAAACTGAAGAAACTGCAAAAAGGTGGGAATATAAGGAGACGGGACCTGGATAAACTGACTAAACCAGAGGTTGTACACAGTTTCAGGGAGAGCGTAAGGGAACAAATGGCAGGAATGGTGGAAAGAAATAGAGTAGAAGAAGAATGGGTAGCTTTGTGGGATGAAGTAGTGAAGGCTGCAGAGGATCAAGTAGGTAAAAAGACGAGGGCTAGTAGAAATCCTTGGATAACAGAAGAAATTTTGAACTTCATTGATGAAAGGAGAATATATAAAAATGCAGTAAATGAAACGGGCAAAAAGGAATACAAACGTCTCAAAAATGAGATCGACAGGAACTGCAAAATGGCTAAGCAGGGATGGCTAGAGGATAAATGTAAGGATGTAGAGGCTTACCTCACTAGGGGTAAGATAGATACTGCCTACAGGAAAATTAAGGAGACCTTTAGAGAAAAGAGAACCACTTGTATGAATATCAAGAGCTCAGATGGAAACCCAGTTCTAAGTAAAGAAGGGAAAGCAGAAAGATGGAAGGAGTATATAGAGGGTCTATACAAAAGAATGTACTTGAGGACAGTATTATGGAAATGGAAGAGGATGTAGATGAAGATGAAATGGGAGATATGATACTGCGTGAAGAGTTTGACAGAGCACTGAAAGACCTGAGTCGAAACAAGGCCCCGGGAGTAGACAACACTCCTTTGGAACTACTGACGGCCTTGGGAGAGCCAGTCCTGACAAAACTCTACCATCTGGTGAGCAAGATGTATGAGACAGGCGAAATACCCTCTGACTTCAATAAGAATATAATAATCCCAATCCCATAGAAATCAGCTGTTGACAGATGTGAAAATTACCGAACTATCAGTTTAATAAGTCACGGCTGCAAAATACTAACACGAATTCTTTACATACGAATGGAAAAAGTAGTAGAAGCCGATTTTGGGGACGATCAGTTTGGAACACGTGAGGCAATACTGACCCTACGGCTTATCTTAGAAGCTATATTAAGGAAAGGCAAACCTACATTTCCAGCATTTGTAGACTTAGAGAAAGCTTTTGACAATGTTGACTGGAATAACATCTTTCAAATTCTGAAGGTGGCAGGGGTAAAATACAGGGAGCGAAAGGCTATTTACAATTTGTACAAAAACCAGATGGCAGTTATAAGAGTCGAGGGACATGAAAGGGAAGCAGTGGTTGGGAATGGAGTGAGACAGGGTTGTAGCCTATCCCCGATGTTATTCAATCTTTATATTGAGCAAGCAGTAAAGGAAACAAACGAAAAATTCGGAGTAGGTATTAAAATCCATGGAGAAGAAATAAAAACTTTGAGGTTCGCCGACGGCATTGTAATCCTATCAGAGACAGCAAGGGACTTAGAAGATCAGTTGAACGGAATGGACAGTGTCTTGAAAGGAGGGTATAAGATGAACATCAACAAAAGCAAAACGAGGATAATGGAATGTAGTCGAATTAAGTCGGGTGATGCTGAAGGAGTTAGATTAGGAAATGAGACACTTAAAGTGGAAAGGAGTCTTGCTATTTGGGGAGTAAAATAACTGATGGTGGTCGAAGTAGAGAGGACATAAAATGTAGAGTGGCAATGGCAAGGAAAGCGTTTCTGAAGAAGAGAAATTTGTTACAACGAGTATTGATGTAAGTGTTAGGAAGTCGTTTCTGAAACTATTTGTATGGAGTGTAGCCATGTATGGAAGCGAAATATGGGCGATAAATAGTTTAGACAAGAAGCTTTCGAAGTGTGGTGCTACAGAAGAATGCTGAAGATTAGATGGGTAGGTCACATAACTAATGAGGAGGTGTTGAATAGGATTGGGGAGAAGAGAAGTTTGTGGCACAACTTGACAAGAAGAAGGGATCGGTTGGTGGGACATGTTCTGAGACATCAAGCGATCACCAATTTAGTATTGGAGGGCAGCGTGGAGGGTAAAAATCGTAGAGGGAGACCAAGAGATGAATACACGAAGCAGATTCAGAAGGATGTAGGTTGCAGTAGTTACTGGGAGATGAAGAAGCTTGCACAGGATAGAGTAGCGAGGAGAGCTGCTTCAAGCCGGTCTCAGGACTGAAGACCACAACAACAGCAACAGCAACAAGTGCTGCTGGCTGTCAGGGATTTCCTTAAGTTAACTCGGCTGTAGGGGTGTCTTACAAGGGAACGTCCCCATCGCACCTCCCTCAGATTTAGTTATAAGTTGGCACAGTGGATAGGCCTTGAAAAACTGAACATAGATCAATCGAGAAAACAGGAAGAAGTTGTGTGGAACTATGAAAAAATAAGCAAAATATACAAACTGAGTAGTCATGTGTAAGACAGGCAACATTAAGGACTCTGTGAGCCCGGCAGTGCCGTGGTCTGGTGGTTAGCGTGAGCAGCTGCGGAACGAGAGGTTCTTGGTTCAAGTCTTCCCTCAAATGAAGAAGTTTACTTTCTTTATTTTTGCAAAGTTATGATCTGTCCGTTCGTTCATTGACGTCTCTGTTCACTGTCATAAGTTTAGTGTCTGTGTTTTGCGACCGCACCGCAAAACCGTGCGATTAGTAGACGAATGGACGTGCCTCTCTAATGGGAACCGAAAACATTTGATCGCAAGGTCATAGGTCAACCGATTCCTTCACAGGAAAACACGTCTGATATATTCTATACGACACTGGTGACGGCATGTGCGTCACATGACAGGAATATTTTGTCGACCCACCTAACTTGTACACTTGGCGAATCGGTAAAAAGATTCTTCTACCTTGCCCAATACTATGGCGCAGTTACCTCGCATCGGACGGACGGACGGACAGATAATAATTGTCTGAAAATAAAAAATTAAACTTTTCACTCGAGGGAAGACTTGAACCAACGACCTCTCGTTTCACAGCTGCTCGCGCTAACCACGAGACCACGGCGCTCGTGGGATCATATTATCCTTTATGTTGCCTATCTTGCGCATGGACTACTCAGTTTGTATATTTTGCTTTTTTCTTTTCATAGTTCCACACAACTTCTTCCTGTTTTCTCGATTGATCTGTGTTCGGTTTTTCAGGGCCTATCCACTGTGCCAACTTTTAACTAAATCTGAGGGGGGTGCGATGGGGAGGTTCCCTTGTTAGTAGGAAAGATTGGATGTATTAAAACTTCGTGCATGATACGGTTGTTTTTCTCCCACCTTATTGTTTATGATGTAATATCTCTTGGACTATGTTTCGTACAATGGTATATTTGTGTAGGTGCCTTCAGCGGCTTATGTGGATACCGTCTGTGAAATATGTTGCGAATAAAGTTAGTAGCAAACAAGTGACAAATTTAAACGTCACGCATGATACGGAAGTTTTTCACGAAACTCATTGCTTATGGCGTCGTATCTCCTGAGCTATGATAGGTATGTATTTGTTACCCCGACAGCGATGTATTGCCTGACAATAAGGGATGTGTGTACCGAGTTTGATCGAAGTCGGTGCAGTGTTTCAGGAAGAGATGTGGAAGACAAAAAAACACACACACACACATCCTTACATAAATCCATTTATATAATATTTGTGGATTATTAATGTTATTGGCAGTGGTCATACACTAACACTAGCAGCCTGAAGTCTTCCAATTTCTGTCAGTTCAGAAATAAGGGGTCCAGCAGTTAAGTGATTTACAAACAGTACACCTCAGTGTGGTGCATACAATTCAGCTTCGTATATTTTCAATGCGGATTCGAAGTGTGGATGAAGCGAGTGTCACTAGGGGTAGGGGGGCTGCAGAGGAAGCAAGTTTTGTAGCAAGTGTTCACCGTCCACGTCGGTAACTG
This sequence comes from Schistocerca piceifrons, assembly GCF_021461385.2. Classification (NCBI taxonomy): domain Eukaryota; kingdom Metazoa; phylum Arthropoda; class Insecta; order Orthoptera; family Acrididae; genus Schistocerca; species Schistocerca piceifrons. Next base: position 223,255,719 of record NC_060146.1, read on the forward strand.
GCCTCCTTTTCTGAGAAGGAGTTGCACGCACCACTCACGATGCACTGAGAATTGCGTCATCATTCTATGAGAAAAGCTACAAATTAGCAGCTCCAGTTGTCTCCCTGACTCATTAATTCCCGCTTGAATAAATCACCCAATAAACTCAATATAATTAATGTGTGTCATTTTAAAAATGAAAATGAAGAAAGAAAATTAGTTTTCATTCCAAAGTTTACTTGATAATGGTGGGTTGGTTCAAATGGCTCTGAGCACTATGGGACTTAACTGCTGAGGTCATCAGTCCCCTAGAACTTAGAACTACTTAAACCTAACTAACCTAAGGACATCACACACATTCATGCCCGAGACAGGATTCGAACCTGCAACCGTAGCGGTCGCGCGGTTCCAGACTGTGGTGCCTAGAACCGCTCGGCCACTCTGGCCGGCCATAATGGTGGGGGAAAGGGGGAGGTGAATAGGAGATAGTATCTAATATGTGATTGCACTCTGAGGTAATGGTGTGTGAAAAGTTGGGAGCAGCTGCTCTAAGTATTTCAATGAATGCTAACATCAATTTCATTGAAATCAACTGGTGTGGCGCAATCAGTATGAGTACGTCGGTCAGATAAGTACACAGTGCAGAGACTGGCTCACGGACAGCTTAAATCAGACCTTCACGAATTGACTATCACCTCATCACGCTCCGTGTCCTTAGACCTGGTCATAAGTTGCCGCGATCGCGCAAGACGCTACTGCCAGGCACTCGAACCAGTGCGAGGTCGCGAGTTGCCTTAGTGAAACATGCAGCACGAAGATTGATGCGAGGTGTATCCTTCGTTAGTAGCTCAATACTGCCGCTGAGCTACATTCTTACTAGGCCTATTATTTACCAGGAGGTGACAAGGTTCAAAATAGTTCAAATGGCTCTGAGCACGATGGGACTTAACATCTGTGGTCATCAGTCCCATAGAACTTAGAACTACTTAAACCTAACTAACCTAAGGACATCACACACATCCATGCCCGAGGCAGGATTCGAACCTGCGACCGTAGCAGTCCCGCGGTTCCGGACTGAAGCGCCTAGAACCGCACGGCCACCGCGGCCGGCAGGTGACAAGAAAGATGGATCGACGAATGATGCAGGCGGACCAGCACACACTGCAGACACGCATATTCCTTGAACGTCCAGGAGAGAAAGCCTGTATAGATCGAACCACGCAGAACCTATCATAATCAGTAGCGAAAAATCGAAACGGATGGAAGTAAACAACAGAACCAAAAAGTGTATCAGTTAACACAAGTCCGCAAATCAGCCGTTCACGAGACAACTGAGAACGTGGCCGTTACCATCCACCACCGACTTCTGTATCAAAAACACTGCTGGAAAAAAAAAAAAATATTAGTACGCCCACGCCCTTTTAGAGGTTTTCAATTCACTCAAGATTTATTTTTGCACCAGTGCATATGGTGTACATGAAATCATTACCTTTACAGATCAATCAATAGCACAGGATTTTCTTATTTACCAGGTATTGACCCATGTTGAAACATCCGTGGTAGTACGTGGTGTAGCCTGGCAACGAGAGGCAATGCAGGCGCTGACTCTGGCACACTGTCGATCGTAGAGATGGCGAAAGCTGTCCTGGAATACGTCGTGCCTCGCCTCCTCGACCTGTTCGTGTAGTTCTGTAAGAGTGGTTGGTCGGCGAGCTGCGCGGGTCACTTCTCGTCCCACCACATCCCACCCGTGCCCGACTGGAGACGAGTCCGGACATTCTGCTGGCCAGTGAAGTTGCTGCACAACACGCTCAGTTTCACGGGCAGGGCGTGGTCGAGCGTTATCCTGTTGGAACAATACATCACCTTCCTGTTGCAAGAATAGCAAAATAACGGGTGTAACGACATTCTGCATGTCCGAGCACTGATTACACTCCTCTACAGAAACGCCAAAACTGAACCAGAGTTGTAGCTTACCGCACGCCAGAGCATAAGGGCTGTGGTGGGGAGAGCGTGGCTTCGACGATTCCACTCTACGAGACAGCGTCCACCATGTCTACATTGTACTTGCAAACGACCGTCACTTTCATGCACGCAGAATCTGCTTTCATCGCTGAAGACGGCGGCGCGCCGTTCCGTCTTCCAAGTGATCCTCTGACGCCACCAGACGAGCTGTGGCGTGGGTGGAAGCCGGGCCAGAGGTGTGGGTGCCCGTAGTCCGACTGCTAACAATTGGTACGCAACAGCTCGTGTCGACACGTCTGGAATTACAAGCTGTCGTGGCCGTACGATCTGCCACTGGTGCCCTTACAATACGTGGGTCGCGGAGAGCATCTGTGCTGCGTGGACGTCCAGAACCTCGTTCACTGGTCAGAAAATATTCACCTGACCACAGATATCAGCATCGTTGCACAACTGACGCAGCACGTGCAATTTGTGTAGCAATGACCATCCCGTCACTCAAAAGGCCACAATCTGATCCTTTTCAAAGTCGCTCAGTTGACTGTAGGAAGCAGGAGAGCGTATCCGTGGCGTGGCTGCCTGCTTCCGTCACGCGTTTGCACCGCACTGACCCTTCTGGATGTGAGCATTGCCTATTAAAGGGTAGACACAGAAGGCTCTCTGGTGGCAGTGCCACTACGCTCTTTGTTGGCGGACTACGTTGAAACCATTATCCGTACATCTACTATCCCCCAGGTAGCATATGCCGTCATCGGACCGAAATCGAAGTCGTCTTTGCAGGTGTACTGTTTTTTCTGGCAGTCTATGTACAAATGTAAACTGTTAAAATATTAAATATATTACCTCATTCCAGCTAGTCCTGAAGCTGTCGTTTTCCTTATGCCTCATTATGACGTACACTACGCTGCGGGCCCAGCGGAACGCAGAATTTGAGATTGCGTCCAAAGTCTGTTGCAAATCGCCAAGTGCTGTCATCCTCAAATACTATATCAATACAGTGTGGGCAACTGGCGCACCGTGAGTTAACATACATTGTCCGAGATATTTACACTGCTTCAACCCGTAACATTTATCTCATTGTATTAAACCTTTAACTTAACATTACGCCTCTAAATGAGAAGATTATGAGAGAATTTCTACTTTTTAAATTCGGTCAGTAATTATACGAAATACTGTAAAAACATCTGGTGTGGGAGTGATCAAACTAACTACAGCGGTCTGAGATACCCAGTTTACGGTGAACCTGCCCATGGAGTTGCAGTCAGCTGCGCATCATACATTTAATTTACAGTATTTCGTATAGCTAGTGACCGAATTTAAAAAGTTCAAATTCTCTTATAATCCACTCACTCAGGGGCGTAATGTCAAGTTGAAGGTTTAACTTCTGCTGGCTCTCAGTTGGCTGTTTAGTAGATACTGTTCGGCAGTAAAGTTCTGCACAGTATAGGGTGTAACAAAAATGTACGGGACACATTACAGGACACGTTCTTCATACGTAGAAGTAAATTATGTCATTAGAACATGGGCATGGAAACGCTATGTTCCCACGTTAGGACTCATTTTCTCCAACTCATTAAACACACAATCGGCATCTATGGGCAGACGTCAATCCTCACGCCACTGTTGAAGCAAGTCATCGACAAAGACTTCCTGTCGGTGTTTGGGCTGGCATTGTTGGTCACTGAAGTTTCGGCCTCATTTTCTTCCACCCAGGCTCGGCGGACAAAGTTATCGTTCTTTTGTACATAATGTTGTACCTGATCTGTTTGTAGGTGTGCGAGGTGCCGGGGCTAGCAGTGTATTTAACACTGAATTCTTCTCGAATTTTCATATGGAAATGATGCTCTAAGCCCCCCCTTTTCTAACTCCTACTTTTGCTGTTGCACATGGACTAAGAAGAAACGCGAACTGACTGTAATCGACCCTGCAAGTGGAGTAGAAAAGAGTTTGGCACCTGCAATAATTTAATTTGATAGACATTAATTAAATAAAGGAAAGTTTCATTAACATAGTGATAAATGAAAGGGTTGCTTTACCGATCCACAGAATGAAAGTTCTGTCCAAAATAACAATTTGATTTATTATGACTAAACTCAAAATAATAAACAAAACACATGAAACATTTACAATACGTCAAATTGGATACTCAAATAAATGCTGTGAAGGTAAAGTTGTCCATAAACTAGCTTGTGACGTTTATGACCAAGAGGTATGTGGAGCCAATTCCTTGCAACTCAAATCTTAAGAGAAACACACAACCAACCCAACATTAATTGCTGCTACAGTAGTGAGAACTCGAACAATGTAAACCCAAGACAGAACAAAGTTAGAAAAAGACGAACAGGCACACTCTGCTGAGCTCTGATTATCACCTAGGGAAATCCCTGTCTGCCGGTGCTGCGGACATACATTACCAAGCTGTCTTCTTAATTGCAAGGACATGATCTGGTGTATCAGAAGCGATGGCTGGTTGCTTCGACGTCCCGTCGTGGTGATGATAATGTCGCGAGTATAGCCCGAAACAAATTATCCTGGTTTGGTTGTTCCAGACTAAAGAGTTCCTATCAATACAAATGCGCCTCTGAGGGAGACAAAGAAGGCTCACCACACAATCACTGACGGTACAGTGATTGATTTTAACAAGCGAAGTCACACAGTAACTCCGATACAGTCAACTTTAGCCAAAACTGCTCAAGACGAACAACATAGGCCGCTTGTACTCAGAATGCTCAATTGCCAACTGTACTCGGAGAGATACATTGAAGTCGAAACTTCAGCAACTTCGTCAAACAGTTACAATTAAATAAAAGTATATTAGACAGCCAACGGAAGGCAGGCTGTCCAGAGCAGCGAGAGCTCAGTCTTGTAACCTACTCCGACTGAAAGGCGAGAGCCGACTACCACAAGAGCACCCATACAAACCGAACACAGAACATTCCCGCCCCCACGACAGTAGCCGTGGTTAAACGTTCCAATCAGCAACTCGAAAACCGGCGGAAAATTCCACCCTATTGCCGAAGCACTACCATTCCACCAATGGAGATTCTTGGCGCCAATTTCTGCGCCGATATTGCGACGTCACGGAGCTATGGCCTGAGAAAGCCAATCGTAGTTACGGTTTTGCAGAAAACGCGGGAATTTGCCCACCAAGACCGCATGGGAACACAAGTCATTCCCACGCCTCGCTGGTAGCCCGCCAGAAAGTGTTTTCGCTAAGTTTCTGCGAAGTAACGGAATCTCTAGCCCAGCCGCTCCTCCAGGCCTCTGCGGGCGTGTCTCCGCCGCTATTCTGACAATGTCGGCGTCTGGAAAGCATTCACTCGACTCCTTCACACCCGTCGGCTTAACCCTTTCAAGATCAGCGGATCTCGGCTGTCATCGGACCACCCGGGTGACGAGAGACGCTGCGTGGGAAGTCCGCGTGTGAAGGAACAGCGACTTTTCACCGCATGCAATTAGAGAGGAAGATTGAATTACTCTGAGTAAGATAGAAATATGAGAGGGGGCTTCTGCCACCTCTCAACCTTTCTCATGGCGTTGCAGTCAGCTGGGCATCGTACATTTAATTTACATTATTTCGTATAATTAGTGACCGAATCTAAAAAATTGAAATTCTCTCATAATCTTGAAAGGTCTCTGTTGGATTCCTTTCATGCTTAATTTCTTAAATCTGTTGCCATTTATGGAATAAATTCCTCTGCTAAATGTACTGTGGCGTTTCTGACTATCTGGGAGGAGACTGAGCAGTGGAACGTGTTACTTTTACACATAAACAAGAACGATCTGTCACACTACTACACTTTAAAGCACAGTTTATATGTAATTCTTATACGTAATTCATGTCACACAGTTTCATACAGAACCTACATCCGCTTTCTTTTATATACTGTATATGATAAGATACTGTCATCCCCCTTCCCTTTTGTGTGAGAGGATGAATGAGCATATGTATTTCTAGTTGCATGCTTGAGGGTAGCAGACAAGGCTGTCTGCTAGAGAACAGTAGGACCAACGTCGGAACAGGTAGCTACGCTTCCTAAAAGCAAAGAGGTTTCTATCCTTAGTATGGTCCTGTCCGTCCGTTGTCATGTTGGTACAGGAAGCTGCCCCTCTGGCCACTTCCGTTGGTCTTTGTGAGCTACCCTCAGGAAGCACGTTCGGCTGTAAGGCAGTTGCAGGGTGGCCGTGGCGAGCGTCTGAAGTGGTAAGATCTCCGGCTAAGCGCGTGTCTGCTAAGTCCATAGGACAATGGATTTGTTAAGTTCAGCCTAACTGAAAATTTAATCATCTTTATTTCGGTTTTAACTCTAAAATATCTAAGGTTATCTTAAATTGCAGCGTAGTGTAATTCTCGTGTGAAGTTCATATTATTTTCCGGTTGTTGCTTTGTTACTACTTTGTGAGTAAAGTGGAACCACGTGTTGATCAGTAACTCTAACTAAGTTCATCAGTCTTAAATGCGAATGCTTGTGTGATTATAACGTCTCGTCTTGACTATATTTTCAATATAGCAACTTTTCTTTATGTTCAGCCCACGTGGGGTGTACTTTGCGAGACCACTACCACGTGCTTATATAACTGTTTGACCCATCAGGTTAATAGTAAGACGTTAGTAACCAGTTCAAGGTTTTGCTTTTGTCAATTGCTTTTCGATCTAATGTATTTTAATTATCAAAATTATTGTGGAGTTGTACGCTTTGTGTAAACCAAGTTGACCACGTGGAGCATGTGGTGTAATCATCAAAGTAGCCCTCAGCTATTCTTTTTGCGAAGACTTCACAAAGAGTTAATATGAATTTAGTATACCAGTGTGTGGTAATTACATGACGGACAGGATTGTGGTATGAACGTAATTTCTTTGGGTAAAAAAACTGAATCTGTTGGTTGTGGTTAATTTCTTCTTGCTTATGTTTCAATGTTCTTCGTGAGTTATTTTATGAATGCAGTGTCGTATGCAGTCTCCCAATCTTGGCTCCATATTTTATGTGTTCCGTAAGATTACAATCTCACATTTTTCAATCGTAAATAAGGCACCAGCTGAGTTATAACTCACGTATAATATGCTGAGATTTCAATGAACAATCTTAAAATAAATTTCCAAATATAAACTGATTTCTTTCTTTTTATTTAAATTCTCTTTTTATATATATATATATTACCGGTTTTGTATGACTATTAAAAGATTATCATTAATGTTAGTCTGCTTGGTAAACCTAGACTAAATATCTGATGAAACAGTTGCCCAGTAATCCACGGTTAACGTCCCCAGACAGATCACGGCTTTTGACCCACTTTCATTGTCAATTAGCACCGATATCAGCATACCAAATTAAAGTAACAACATTACACATGGCGACCCTGTTCTGTGATTCCGCTAGACTCTGGAATCTCTGAAACGTTAGATTGCGAGCGTGTTATAATCTTAATTTTTTTTCCCCTACAGCGCTCAAACAACTTCTGCGTTGTTTTCGAGCAGACTTTCAAAAGATTCACGGCGTTGTTGATCGGCGTTGCCTTGTTTGTCTTGTGTTTTTTATATTTGTGTGTTTTATATGTCTGTGTGTTTTTTTTATTCTCGCTTGTAAATTCCACTGTTTCGATCTAAGATAAAATTTTGTTTTGCGTGTGAAAAAGTGCGGACTAGGTTGGGTATCTTTCGTGTGACTATCGTAATTTTTGTGAGACACATTTATTTTGATTATTGTGTCGCATACCGGTTATAAATTGCACTAATGCAGACACGTAACCAAACTAAAAGTAAGCGGTCCGACAACCTAAGCAACATGGACCAAGGGGATAATTTAATTTCGAATGTTAACGCGTCGGGCGGTTCCGAAAATGCAATGGGGAATACTTCAGACGAAATGCAAGACAGGACGAACGGGCTCACATCAGAGACACAAATTAATTTGCCTCCAACTAACCAAATTGATTTGGCAGAACTCATGAAAGCCTTATTGCAACAAAATAAAGAATCATTTGAAAAATCGTTCCGAGAACAAAAAGAATCATCAGAAAAATCGTTCCGAGAACAAAAAGAATCATCCGAAAAATCGATCCGCGAGCTAGGCGAACAAATGACGCATAAATCTGAAAAATCGATCCGAGAGCTAGGCGAACAAATAGACGAAAAACTAATCCAGCAGACAAATAAAGTCGACAAGTCGATGCAGAGAGTGTCCGATGATATCTCACAAAGAATAAACAATCTGGCAAGTGAGATAAAAAGTGATATTATGAAAGAATTAGGCCGTACATTTGAACAAATCGATGATCGTCTGCAAGCTTTAGAACAGAGCAAGCGGAGGGGCGATACCGAATCTAAAGAAAGCGAAGAACGGCTACTTAGGAATTTCCAAGAGCTGAGGGAAGAATGCCAAAGGGAACACCAGCAGGTACTCTCGAGGGTCCAAGAGGCGGAAACGCATTGTCCCACGTCCGTTAGCAACACAATAGCGGACAACAGTTTAGCGATCCACGCGTTGGAACAGCAAATAGAACAATTGAAGCAGACTGGGGCGGAGGACAAGAGACAAATTGATGATAAGATTGCGGCATTAGCGGACACTGTAGCCACGATGAAGCTGACGGAAAGCGAGAACAATACTACACCGGTAGCGGCCGCAGAGACCGAAGAAGTGCGTTCGCTTCTGAGATTTCAGAAGGGACAGTTCGAAGTGAACAGGCAAAACAGAGCTGTAACAGGCGAATTACAAGAACGCGTGGCGCATCTGGAAAACCGCATGGCGTGTGATTCCGAACTCGCCAATAGCACTAAAAATAGCCGTACGAACAGTGCAGAGAGGGACTCCGGCCACGAGGGAGATTTTGACGACAGGGAAGAATGTAATTTAAGGGGCAGACATGAGAGAAACAGAAACATTCAAGGGCCTCGCCAGGAGGAAATGCGGGGATTTGATTTCAAACATTTCCTTACGGTGAGAAAGTTTGAGATATTCCGAAATTCGCAAAAAGGAATACATCCACGAGCATGGCTCGAGCAATTTGAGTTCTGTCTTCCTCCCGACTGGGCAAGTTCACATAAGATAGAATATATGTGTGGCTATTTGGAAGGCGAACCGGCGATTCGCATGAGGTCGGCAGCGCGTCACTGCAACTCCACTCGGGAGTTTCGACAAGCCTTTCTGTCCGCCTATTGGTCGGAAGCGGCACAAGATAGGGTCAAACATGGCATAATTATGCTGCCAAATTTGAACCAGTCTGGTTTCGGCAGCCCTGCACGCCTATTCGACCACATGCTGCAGGCAAATCAATTCCTATACGACCCATACGGGCCTGCGGAACTAATTAGGATATGCATCACCAAATTGCCGATGCACTTGCGGCACGTCATTCTTGCGGGACGATGCAAAGAGGACGTGGAAACGTTTAAGACGCTTCTCCAAGAGTTGGAATACAATACAGGAGAATGCCCGCCTAATCAGGCACAAAGTTATTACGGGGCACAGCAGCGCGACCGCAGTCGTGGCCGTATTGCTAATCAACGGCGTGACTGGTCGTCGCGACGCGAACGGAACAATAATCGGGACCGGCCGTATAGAAACTGGGGTGACAGTCGCGAACACAGGTGGAACAACAGAAATGATCGAGGACGTAGACAGAATCGTGAACGGAACAGTTACGGCAACCAGAATCGATACTACGGTGAACACGGTGGGAATAGGACTATAGGCGGAGCACCTCATGATGTTGAAATTCGGCCAGCTAACCCTAGACATAATCCAGCAAATGGAAATGAACAAAACCGGCAATGACAAACGATCAGCGCAGAAGGCGCCCAATCGGAAACAATGAACGACATGGCAAAGGAGTGCATACGGTATATAGAGAGGGAAGATATTAGAGAGGATTTGTTGCAAGAAATTACGAGTACTAAAATTTCGGGAGTAAATCCAGTCGTGACAGTTACAGTAAACGAAATATGTTTTAAGTGTGTCATTGACACTGGAAGCCCTTTCTCGATAGTGAGCGAGGCAGCATTTCAAAAATGCGAAGGGACTGGGACTTGGCCCGTTTTTCAAGTGCGAGGAATTAAGGTGAAGGGCGCAATCTACGGTAAGAGCATAGAAATCCGAAGGCAAACTCGGCTTAATTTCACCTGCCAGGGAAGAGAGTTTGAGTACAATTTCTTTGTGCTCCCAATGTTGAATGTGGCAATGATTTTAGGAAATGACTTCATGAATGCCCACCATGCAGTAATTGACATGGGTGGAGGAGTAATGACAGTTCAAGTTGGGGATCAGCCAATTTGTTTAGAATTTGATGAATGCATATTACGTGCCGAGTCAGAAATTAGTTGCCTAAAATTTCAAGCTCAAACCGAGTCGCAACCCAGACTGGAGCTACTCGTGAACTATGTAAGTGAGTCGTGCTCTCCGTCTGGTGAGCAGGGGAAAGATGTTGCGTTTGCTGATGCACTGAGAAAGAGCATCGCGGGTGTCAGAACCACGGACAGGGAAAAGGAGAAATTGTATTGTCTACTTAGGAATCATGAACGGGTATTTTCTGAGACTCCGGGGGCTATTAAGGGTTTTACGTACCAATTCAGAGTACGTGACCATCAGAAGTTTTCTGTTAGACCATACCCTATTCCCGTGGCGTATAAAGCCCAGGTGGAGAAGGAAATAAACAAGATGTTAGAACAAGGAATAATTGAGCGGGCAGTAAGCTCGTACAATTCACCCTTGCTTGTCGTGCCAAAACGCGACAACTCAGTTCGTTTGGTGCTAGACTCGAGACAGATAAACACAATTATTATGTCGGAAACGGACAGGCCTGAGAGCCTTGAGGAACTCTTACAACGTTTCCACGGAGTAAAGGTACTATCATCTGTCGACCTCCGTTCGAGTTTTTGGCAAATCGTGCTACACCCATCTTGCAGATTATATACAGCGTTCCTGTGTTACGGAAATTGTTTCCAATTCCGGCGTCTCCCGTTCGGACTAAACGTCTCATCAGCTGCTTTTATAAGGGGATTAAATAGCATTTTACCTGATGATTTGAAACAGCGAGTGACAATTTACGTGGATGACATATTAATTGCGGAAAAGTCGTGGGAGGACCATAATGACGTTCTAAACAGACTACTGGATGTTTTTGAGAAGGCAGGTGTAACAGTCAACTTAGATAAGTCACAGTTCGGACGAGAGAACATAAAATTCTTAGGCCATATTGTCTCAGCAAATGGAATACAACCTGACCCAGAGAAAATTGCGGCGATAGCGGAGTGTGCAATGCCGACAAATAAAAAACAGTTGCGAGCATTCTTAGGCCTGTGTAATTTTTATAAGCGATTTATAAATTTTAGTGTACTTGGTACACCCCGTCTATGTGGACTAACAGGGAAGAACGCTTTGTGGGTCTGGGATCAAGAGGCACAGGATGAATTTTATAAATTGAAAAAGGCATTGGTTGAGGCTCCCATCCTCGTGCATCCCGACCTGACACAAGAATTCTGTTTAATGACGGACAGTTCCTTGTCAGGATTAGGTGCGGTACTGTTTCAAACGGAAGGAAATGATGATATTACAACTTGGAAAACAATCTCGTTTGGGAGCAGGGTGCTCTCTCGATGTGAAAAAAATTATTCTGTGACGGAACTCGAAGCACTCGCGATAGTTTGGGCATTCTCAAAATTTAGGTATTTTTTATTTGGGAGGACCACCAAGGTGTACACTGACCATCGTGCACTCCAATTTCTGATGAGCACAAAAATCACGCATGGGAGACTAGGACGCTGGGCACTATACCTACAGGAATATAACTTCACTGTAGAATACATTCCTGGACAGAAAAATGTAATTGCTGACGCTTTATCGCGCATTCCTATAGGTTTGGTTCACACAGAAGAAAGGGAACTGGGTGAAAATAATTTTAGTATCCTATACTTACAGAATGTAGCGTTCGAGAATTTTGTTACCACCTCTTTAGGGAGTATAGCGGACGAACAGGATAAGGACGCAGTATTGAAAGATATAAAGACGAAGTGGGAGGACAAGGAGAATGTAGGAATACGCCAGTACTACTTAGTGCGCAATAGAATATTATTCAAGAAACGAGCCCCGGACGACTCCAGATGGGTGTTGGTGATTCCGGAGGAACTCGTAAACAAAATTATATGGTACATACACTTGAGTTATGGTCACTTCGGAGCACAGAAATGTTGTGAAAAACTGAAAGAGACATGCTATTTTAATAACATGCTACGGCGTATTCGTGGTGTACTTAGAGTGTGCGGACCTTGTCAGCGAGCAAAGGCGGCCACAGTGACTTATGCTGCATCATTGCACCCGATAATACCAAGCAAACTTTGTGACCTCGCGGCCGTGGATCTATTTGGGCCACTAATACGATCTAAAGCAGGTTTTGCATATGTTTTCGTAGCGGTGGAGCTAACCTCCAAGTTTGTGTGTCTGACTCCGTTGAAGAGAGCCACAGGAAGGGCAGTGGCAACTGCATTTGCAAAGCAGTTTCTGCATGAAGTTGGGAGCGTGAAAAGGGTTATCTCGGATAATGGACCACAATTTAGATCACAATACTGGCAGCGGATGCTTCGAAGAAGAAGAATTAAACCTATATATATATCTCTCTTTCACCCCAGCTCGAACCCCAGTGAGCGTATTATGCGTGAATTAGGAAAATTATGTAGGTTATACTGCAGTCGTGATCACCGATCGTGGGACATACACCTAAAAGGATTTCAGAACATAATTAATGAGTTGCCTAATACGTCAACAAAGCTTCCGCCAATCACTGTGCTAAAAAACAAGGAGCCCCCGAGCAAAATCAAAGAGGTGGTGCCTTGGCCACTAGAGCCGAGACTACGCCGGAACGCAATTGTTGACTTAGCTTTACGCAACATCAAGCGTGCAGCAGAAGCCAGAGTCAAGGCGTATAAGAAACACGTGAGAAAAACAGTGTTTCATGTAGGACAAAAAGTTCTTATCAGATCACACAAGCTGTCTAACAAACGGTCAGGTGTCTGCAAGAAATTTTTTAATCTCTTTAACGGCCCGTATCGGATAAGGAAGATTCCCCATGAAAACGCCATAGAAGTGGAAACTCTTCGATCGAAGAAATCAAAAGGGCTACACCATGTGTCAAACGTAAAACCATACATTGAGTAGAAAGGGTAGTGAGGAGTAGAGAGGACGGTGAAGAGAATGAATTGATTAGTTTAAATTTGTGACATGCATTTTGAATAATATGTTGGTAAAAATTAATGATAAAAATGTTTTTATGTGATTGATTGAAGTGATGTTGTTAATTTGTTTTCTTTCCTTGTGCAATTAGGATTTAGTTTGATTCAAACGTAAAGATAAAAGGTTTCCTTGTGAACGAGTGAAATGCTGTTTATGTTTTTTTGTATGTAAATTGAAAAGAGTCGCTCCTGAGGAAAGCAAGATCGTTGCTGAATTAGTGCATAAACTCAGGGGAATATCCGATCTGTGGGTATTATGGGTCTGGCAAACCCAGGTCCCCAGCTGTTAGTAGCCTTGTTTCCGATTTTCTGCTTTCAGTGCTACTATCTATCTATTACTATTCTATATCTGTCAGTATAAATGAGGATCTCTTACTATAGTATGCGTGCTGTATGAATATTTTAAGACAGGAGAACTCTGAGAAAGGAATGAGTAAATCTGGAATCTTGAAAACAGGACGCGATAATACGATTGTTTAACCATTGGCTTCCCAATATGCGATGATATGTTAATATTGATGATATATGTATTTTTTGTTCTTTATAGCTGAGTACGTAAAGTGCTGTCTGTGGATATCGTAAGTATATTGATTCCCTTCAAGGTGAAAGAAGAATTGTGGTTTGTGTAATTTACGTGGCTCTGAAATATTATAATGGCAGTCAATACGAGCAGTTTTTCAGCAAATGGAGAATGGTACAGAAATATGGATCCTTTCTGTAGTCATGATTGATGTTGAGCCAAAGCCTCGAAAACTTATTCTGCGTTAATACTTGTCCCAGAAAAGCGACGTTTATGTGTTTTGCTGATGCTGTGAGCATTACAGCTTACTGTTTTCGCTGGTGCGGGATGCACTGCAGCCTATATGATGTGTACTGAGGAAATTTCCCTCTTGAAGGTAGAGGATGATTAAATAATTTTGATTATGGGAACGAAGGAAAGCTTGGTTTAAGGTAATAAGGATGAAGCAAAACATTTGTCATTTAAACTGCAGGAGGATTCGGATCTTTTGTGTCTGTTGTAAGATCAATATGTTAAGATGATACTGTTTTACAGAATAGAGGTGACCACAATTTTGCCATTCATGAGAAATGAATCCAGAATAACCACCACAGGCGAAATGACTGATTTGGAAGCGAGAGGTAACTTAAAGAAGGAACGAAATCGCAGCAAAATGGGTAAGAAAATGTAGTATAACCTGTATAGTGCAGACATTTTACCGATCTCAGAGCCATCTGTGTGATTAATTCTTGTGATAACGTAATTTTAGATGAAATTTTCTTACTGTTTTATGTGTGAATACATGAGTATGATAAATGTATAATTGCGAGTCTCTTTTCAGGTGTGCGAACTGGTATAAATGTTTTGGTGTGTAAATAACCATTGTTCTTTTTACTGTGTATGTTTAAGGAAAGTTTCTCCATATTTATCATGTGACAAGACGTGTGCCGCGAGAGTCAAGAAGAGGACGAATTAGAACAATGTTGTAGTGGTATATACACGGTGTTGAAATAGCATTGAAGTAGCTTGTGGGCTTAACTAGTAGTGGAGTGAAGTAGAATTTTGAGTAATGCATGTTTATGGGTAGTTAATTTGTAGAATAGACAACAGGTGTGCATGTGTGTGTGTAAATAACATGTGAACCCTATGCTGACCCGACCTATACTTGCACAAGGCATAATCCTATTCATTTTAGTGAATTAATAAGTAGCATTTGATTTATTAAAACGTAAGTGAACCACATTAGTGATGTGGATTTAAATATTATATTGTCAGTTCATTTAATTCTTATTTTTTTTACATTGTAAAGTCATTTCATTTTTATTCTTTTACATTGTCAAGTCATTTAAATTTTATTTTATATTGTCGATTCATCTAATTGTTTTATAAAAAAAAAAAATTAAGTCTCACTTTGTTCTTAAAAATTGTGAAAGACAATACTAAGTGGTATTATGTATGACATTGTGTAATCACATAACTATGATAAAAAAATTTCTGTGAATGCAGTTGAGAACGTGAAAGCGAACCGGCTAAACTCTTACGAGACAGCGGGAGCAGCCGGACTAGTTGTAAACTGGCGGGTTTCCCAGCGGGGGACGCTGTCAACCGGGCCACTTCGGGAGCGCGGTCGACCACAAAAGAAGGGTACGCGCAAACACTTTCCCTTGTACCTGGAGCTAATGGGCGGCCGCCCGGCGACCCTACCTCGAGGCGATGACCTGAGATGGGCGAGCGGTCCACCGCGCGGAAATCCATCTGCTGGCAACGCACCACACGCACGCGACCGTGACGAGACGGCCGCGGTGAAACAACACAAGGGGCGTGGAGCCTTTTGACACATACTGTCCAGAGAAACTTGCAGACGTCAACGACGCCTATCGACATTTCCTGACGGATGCCTACTGTCAAGCGACAGTAAATCATGGTTCGATGTTCTCTGGTCGCTAAGGGTGGCACAAAAGAAGAGCCATTAAGTGTCATCCTTGCCCAGGAATATCAACCTGGCGTGTCAATCGAGGATACCGCATGAATTTGGCAACACAAACATGGAACCAAATCGAGATGTACGTGACACAGACCACCAAGAGAAACTTCATGAGAGGGCAGAGACGGCGGGATTGCACGCAACAGATGGACAAAAATCCCTACTGACAGCTGCGGCGACGCACCCCCTTCCCCTCCCCTTATATTGTGCCTCGGAACAGTGGAACTAGTGAGTGTATCAGTGAACAGTGATTATACGGTTCTTAGTTCAATGCATATACGTGTGTTTCTGTCACAGAAACTTTGACTCGTGTGTTTTGCAGGGATTCGATTTATTGGTGTTTACTAGACTGACTCTTGTATTTTGCAGGTGTTCTATTTCTTAATTTTTTTTAGACTTTGACTCTCGTATTTTTCAGGTGTTCTATTTATTGTTTATTCTAGACTTTGACTCTTGTATTTTGCAGGTGTTTTATTTATTGGTGTTTTTTATTAGATATTGACTATTGTACTGTTTTATTGATCAATGTTTGTTCTTGTGTGATGTATTAGATTTGTGTTATTTTGTTTCGTAAATTCATTCATGTGGCATTGCTTCGTTTATTAGTCAGATTGTTATTCATTCTCATTGGACTGTGATCGATTAGCCTTTGCATGGGGCATATTTATAGTGAGGAACCCCTTAAGGGTAACAATCACGTAATTAATTGTATTTTCAGTATAATGACACAGTGCTCATTGTTTGCTAACTAACTGAAAATTAATGCCACATAGTTATGTTAATTCTACAAATTATTAGTTTTATAAGATATAGAATTTTTTTTTTGCGATAACCACTTTGTAAAACATGTTTTTTTTTCTTATCAATTTATGCTTTTGCAGATTGTGCATTGTTATGTTCTGCTTTTTAATACCGATGTTATTTGATGTTCTTTTTTTTTAATTGCTGTTGCACCTTTGCTATTTTCATAAATTTTGCTTGTTAATAAACAGTCATAAATTTTCCTGTGATCAGTTGGCTCTTGCAATGAGCAAATACTGGTGAACTCCATAAGGGTAACAACCAGAAATTGTTTTCATATTAATGACACAGGAACCATTGTTTTTACTTGCTGACCGAATTAGATCTACACTACCTTTTAAATAGGTGTCACAGATTGTGTTCTTTTTTTTCTGTTTGAAATTGGTAGATTCTAAAGATGTGTTGAAATTATTGTGTTTTAGCAAGTAGCTGGTGTCCTTTTGCCTTTTCTTTTACACTTTTGGTTTAAGTAGGGTGTGAGAAGCCTGCTTGGGAATGTCCTAGCATGGCCAGAAAATTCCCTGCACAGTCTTTTCCCGGAGCGTTGGGGTTATGAAAGGTCTCTGTTGGATTCCTTTCATGCTTAATTTCTTAAATCTGTTGCCATTTATGGAATAAATTCCTCTGCTAAATGTACTGTGGCGTTTCTGACTATCTGGGAGGAGACTGAGCAGTGGAACGTGTTACTTTTACACATAAACAAGAACGATCTGTCACACTACTACACTTTAAAGCACAGTTTATATGTAATTCTTATACGTAATTCATGTCACACAGTTTCATACAGAACCTACATCCGCTTTCTTTTATATACTGTATATGATAAGATACTGTCATCCCCCTTCCCTTTTGTGTGAGAGGATGAATGAGCATATGTATTTCTAGTTGCATGCTTGAGGGTAGCAGACAAGGCTGTCTGCTAGAGAACAGTAGGACCAACGTCGGAACAGGTAGCTACGCTTCCTAAAAGCAAAGAGGTTTCTATCCTTAGTATGGTCCTGTCCGTCCGTTGTCATGTTGGTACAGGAAGCTGCCCCTCTGGCCACTTCCGTTGGTCTTTGTGAGCTACCCTCAGGAAGCACGTTCGGCTGTAAGGCAGTTGCAGGGTGGCCGTGGCGAGCGTCTGAAGTGGTAAGATCTCCGGCTAAGCGCGTGTCTGCTAAGTCCATAGGACAATGGATTTGTTAAGTTCAGCCTAACTGAAAATTTAATCATCTTTATTTCGGTTTTAACTCTAAAATATCTAAGGTTATCTTAAATTGCAGCGTAGTGTAATTCTCGTGTGAAGTTCATATTATTTTCCGGTTGTTGCTTTGTTACTACTTTGTGAGTAAAGTGGAACCACGTGTTGATCAGTAACTCTAACTAAGTTCATCAGTCTTAAATGCGAATGCTTGTGTGATTATAACGTCTCGTCTTGACTATATTTTCAATATAGCAACTTTTCTTTATGTTCAGCCCACGTGGGGTGTACTTTGCGAGACCACTACCACGTGCTTATATAACTGTTTGACCCATCAGGTTAATAGTAAGACGTTAGTAACCAGTTCAAGGTTTTGCTTTTGTCAATTGCTTTTCGATCTAATGTATTTTAATTATCAAAATTATTGTGGAGTTGTACGCTTTGTGTAAACCAAGTTGACCACGTGGAGCATGTGGTGTAATCATCAAAGTAGCCCTCAGCTATTCTTTTTGCGAAGACTTCACAAAGAGTTAATATGAATTTAGTATACCAGTGTGTGGTAATTACATGACGGACAGGATTGTGGTATGAACGTAATTTCTTTGGGTAAAAAAACTGAATCTGTTGGTTGTGGTTAATTTCTTCTTGCTTATGTTTCAATGTTCTTCGTGAGTTATTTTATGAATGCAGTGTCGTATGCAGTCTCCCAATCTTGGCTCCATATTTTATGTGTTCCGTAAGATTACAATCTCACATTTTTCAATCGTAAATAAGGCACCAGCTGAGTTATAACTCACGTATAATATGCTGAGATTTCAATGAACAATCTTAAAATAAATTTCCAAATATAAACTGATTTCTTTCTTTTTATTTAAATTCTCTTTTTATATATATATATATATTACCGGTTTTGTATGACTATTAAAAGATTATCATTAATGTTAGTCTGCTTGGTAAACCTAGACTAAATATCTGATGAAACAGTTGCCCAGTAATCCACGGTTAACGTCCCCAGACAGATCACGGCTTTTGACCCACTTTCATTGTCAATTAGCACCGATATCAGCATACCAAATTAAAGTAACAACATTACAATCTACTCATTCAGAGGTGTAATCTTAAGTTAAAGGTTTAACTTCTGCTGGCTCTCAGTTGGCAGTTCAGTAGATACTGTTCGGCGGTAAAGTTCTGCACAGTATAGGGTGTAACAAAAATGTTCGGTACACATTGCAGGGCACATTCCTCACACATCGACGTAGCTTACGTGATAATAACATGGGTCTGGAAGCGCTATGCTTCCATGCTAGGACGCTTTTTTTCCAATTCATCAAACACACAATCGGCATGTGTGGGCAGACGTCAATCCTAACGCAACTGTTGAAGCAAGTCATCGACAAAGACTTCCTGTCGGTGTTTGGGCTGGCATTCTTGGTCACTGAAGTTTCGGCCTCATTTTCTTCCACCCAGGCTCGGCGGACAAAGTTATCGTTGTTTTGTACATAATCTTGTACCTGATCTGCTTGCAGGTGTTCCTTTAGCTGCGCGACAAAATTTGTACTTACTATATGATGGAGCATCTCGTCATTTCAGTGTTAATGTGCGTCGGCTTCTAAATAACAGATTCCGTGACGGGTGGATAGCTAGAGATGGACCAATTGCCTGGCCTCCACGCTCTCCGGACCTAAAACCACTGGACTTTTATTTGTGGTGGCATTTGAAATTTCTTGTGTACGGAAATCCAGTACAAGATGTTCACAGTGTCCGAGCTGCGTCCAGGATTCACTGCGACGGCGGGCTGGTGCGTGTGGCAGTACCCACGAGGGCACACTGAACATCTCCTGTGAGAAAGAGCTGCGTGTGGTATGCTGGTGCATTCTGTTTGAGTGTGTTTCCCATGATTATTAACTTGAAGAAAATGAGTTGTAACATGGAAACAAAGCGTTTCCAGACCGATTTCGTACAGCATAATTTCTTCGTCTGCGTGCGAGGACTGTGTCCCGCAATTTGTACCGTACATTTTTGTTACACACTACTTACGCTAGAGGGCGTCAAGTAGTGCCGTTTTTGTGTTCAAATGCGTGTGAAATCTTATGAGACTTAACTGCTAAGGTCATCAGTCCCTAAGCTTACACACTACATAACCTAAATTATCCTAAGGACAAACACACACACACCCATGCCCGAAGGAGGGCTCGAACCTCCGCCGGGACTAGCCGCACAGTCCATGACTGCAGCGCCTTACATCGCTCGGCTAATCCCGCGCGGCACCGCCGGGTTTCTTGCGCAACGGTTGGCGAAGATGTTTTCAACTGTATCACGTATTTTACTCGATTAATTCTCAAAACATATCAGTGATCAGTTTTTGTTCACATGTACATATGTGCGAGAATATTACGAATTCTGATGTCATGTGCATGATTTCTCTGTTTCAGGTTTCCCTTGACCACCAGTCACTGTTACCCAGGATTACAGATACACATTTCATCAAACAGTATTGATGCGAATGACAGTGTGGGACTAAGGAATACAAACGTAAACCGTCGGTGTGTAAACAAAGCCTCATTTGCAACTGTTAATGTGCCTACAGCTGAGAAAAATAAATGTCAGTCATATATTGTTCAAATTGCAACCTATTGTGGCTCAGACAGTGATGCAGGTGTAACGTACAGTGTCGAATACCTCCAGCAATAAAGGAAGGAAGTTCGTCCGACCGCATGTGCAAGACATTGACTCGATAAATGAAGAACAGATAGCCTTAATCCTAACTGCACTGGAAGTTTTGAAACGAGGATTTACGTTTAAGATGGATGAAGCAGAAGGTATTTGCTCAACTAAATTTGGATTTAGGTTTAAGATGGATGAAACAGAAGGAATGCGATGGCTACACAGCCAAAACAATTCACAATTTAAGCAGATAAATACACAAAAGGAAGAGGACGGATGGACACACTGTGAAAGAAGAGAAAATATTCGCCAGTATCCCATACCTGGGCCCTATATTACAAAAAATCGCTAACCTTTTCAGAAAAACAAATGTAACAGTTGCCTTCTCAACCAATAATAAGTTAGGAAACTTACTCATCCATAATGTAAAATCAAATACACAAAGATACAATAACAGCGGAGTGTACACAGCATCATGCCCCAGTTGTCCTGCCTACTATGTAGGGAAAACAGGCAGAAATTTCAAGACCCGTTTCCAAGAACACGTAAATGCTTTCAGGCTCAACTATTTCGAAAAATCAGCCATTGCGTAACACATGTCGGAAACGAAACATGTCATCAACATTTTAGAAAACAATTTGGTAGTACTACATAAGCCCTAAATCTGTTAGAACAACTGGAGATATACCTCCACAAAATCAAAAAACCAGAATCTATGTTAAATGAATGAACAGATTTCGCAAGCCATAACTACTTCAGCAATTTTAAAGAGCTATTCTAAAGTTATTTGCTCCACATGTCAATTGTTTAATAGTTATATCTTTAGCAGTGCGAATAAATTCGTCTTTGACAACACCATGTATAAAAATATCTGTTAAGTGTTTATAAACATGTGTGTGCAAATGTGCCTCTTCAGTGACGTGACATGTGCTAAAACGACGGAGAAAAGGACGTTTGCCGGTGAAAAACGTTAAAAACGCTTTCCTTGGAGTATGTGGTAAGTTTACACTGTTTATCTTTTCCACTATTTTCCGCGTTCGACTTAAGAAATTCATAACCTAACATTAAACCTTTTCGTGACAGGAATATGCATTTCACCTCATTCGAGAGAGAAAATAAAATATGTATTAAGACAAATTATACCTGACGATGCACCCACAGGGTCCGAAATGCATCGTGTAGTTAATAAAAGGCGAAAAGTTGTGACTGAAGGCGTTTTTTATTCACACCTTCACTGTATATCGTCTTTAGCATCAGTAACGTTGACGCGCGCGTAGGCTGCCCGCCGTCTGTAGCTACCAGCTGACTTGCAGAGCCTGAGCAGCAACAGGTGGCCTGCGATGTAAACACGCGCGCGTGGCCCAAAAGTCGGACGCGTTTTCCTTCCGGTGCCTCAAGGCGATGTTCCGCTGCCGTACACAGCCGCTGTTTTGCTACCGCGCGGGCTGGTGTGTGTGTGTGGGGGGGGGGGGGGGGGGGGAGTGGCCCGCGTGTTCAGGGGCGGTGGTGGGGGGACGTAACGTGTCGCCACAGCTGTCTGCGGGCGCGCCAAGCCAGTCACCGACGCGCTAGCGCAGCGCCAGCATCAAATTCTGCTATTCTGCTGCACGCACCTGAAGATTCCGCGCGTTACCGCCGGAACTGCCGCGGCGTCCAGAAGAGAGAAACTGCCCGACCTCGTTCTCCCTACTGTGCCGACGCCTCAGAGTGCTTGTGCTGCGAGAACTGTGCCGTGTGCGTGAATGGTGTCACTTGTTCTAAACTGTTCAAATGTACTTCTAAAGTGACCCGTGCACTTTCCCGCAGAGGTTCCAAAATACTGACACATTCCCTTACGCGCGACAGTTTTTTCGAAGAGCGTCTTGCCGAAACGAGAACAATATTCTCATTTTACTGCGAACGGACGCCCGCAAGAAACTGCGTGTCTTGAGAAGTGAGCAGATTGTTGTGACGGCGCGTGCGGTTTGTAAACATATCGAGCGGGCTCGGGAGGAGCAACAGGTGGGTGTGGCAGAGGCAGGTGCAAAATAATTCGCGGCTCGCGCCATCCGAGAAGTGCCCAAGTGTCGTGATCCACGAATCAGAACACGCAGTTGCTGGCAAGGCACTGACAGCTACAATTAATGCCTCTTTCTTACCCCCCCTCTTGAAAACTTTTATTGACATTCTTTGTTCGGAGTGAGTAAAGTTAGGTGGCGACTATCGTGGCGGCGGAACGCAGAGTGAATTGCCTCTTCAGAGCTGACAGTGTGGGAGGTCGTGGCGACACAGTGGATCGGGTCTCGGCCATTCACGGAGACCTCTGGCGACATCGGAGCAGCAATCAAGCGGTAAGTCGGACGGCCTAACTGCATTACCGCCGATTAGTTTCGCTCGCTCGTCCTGCGCCAAACTCTGCCCCGCTGGCGCCACAAAACAGCCGAGTCTTTCGCCTGACGAGACAATCACCGCGCCAAGGACACGGGAAGTGGCGCCCGACAACACGCCAACACGCTTACCGTACACTCAAAACAGGACCCGTTGCCTTTTTTCTCTGTTTTACGTGGTAACTAGCTAGTTACCACGCAGAGTCCAGCTATTAATGCGCACCATGTATGTGTTAGAGAGGAAAAGGAATTAAATCTGTCTATAGTGTCAAAACAATGTAGAGTACAGCATTCTGTGATAGTACTGTAGGAAACCTTGGTACATTACTTAACGTCATGAGGCGATCTACGAGCTAGAAGTATTTTATGGAAACTATGTTTATGTAGACGCCATGAAAGGTGACTCAAAAAGAAAAATATTTCAGTTGTTTATTACAGACAAATTATGAAAGGCACAAAAGCAAAGGCTGGAACATGTTTTTTTTTTATTTTTTTTTTACTTTGAGCTTGTAATGGTACTTGAATTACGTAACCATTACGGCACCTCACCTGAACCTCTCGATACCAGTAATATTCTACTGGGTTTCTGTAAAGTAGTTAGCCGGCCGCGGTGGTCTCGTGGTTCTAGGCACGCAGTCCGGAACCGCGGGATGCTACGGTCGCAGGTTCGAATCCTGCCTCGGGCATGGATGTGTGTGATGTCCTTAGGTTAGTTAGGTTTAAGTAGTTCTAAGTTCTAGGCGACTGATGACCACAGAAGTTAAGTCCCATAGTGCTCAGAGCCATTTTTTTTTTTTTTTTTTTTGTAAAGTAGTTAACATATTTCTCAGACAACATTCGGATTTTATTTCATTAATGTATAGGTACTTTGATACATCGATATGTTTATATTGCAATGATGTTATTCTTATATGTATTCTTTCTTTTGTCACTATGATCTTTGTCGCACTTGTTACTCTGATTTTTGGGCGCGTAAGCGGTTATTAGTTACTTAGAGAGTCGGACCTTGAGAAAGTCAAGTCTTGGACGTCATGTTGGAAAGACGCATAACGTAGTCAGCTTATAAAATGTGAACTTTAACAGTGAGGAAGATGTTTACGAGTATGTTTTGTATTGTGAAGTGATGTTTTGTGTTTTACGCGATATTGCAACAAAAGCAATAAAAAGGAAGTGTAAATTAAATTCGGAGTGCTGATTATTTTTTACATCACCATTGTGCTAACTTTCAAAGGTTTAATCGTCAAGAATGGTTTGTGAAACACATCTATAAAACTTTTGAATATAGCAGAATAAAACCTAGGTCTCTTTGCATCCGAGCTTAAAATCATCACGACCTAGATTTTCGACGATTGACCCATGATTTTACAATGAGACCAGCGTGGGAAACACGGAAAGATGAGTGCCTAGTTTATTCATTATTACATGAAATGACTTTATTAACTGTGCTCTAATGACACCTGCCACACAATAACTATGTTGTTGCCCGAAAACGCGGTATTTAGCAGCGTGAGCAACACCACAATCATCATTAAATTTTGACCTTTGTTGTGGTAGGGTTGTTAGAAGCTCAGCTTCTCCAAATTCTGACCAGTACTTCCTCGCAATGTAGTTTTACGGTTCTTCAGAATTTCATTCTGATGAAGACGCCCTTAGTAGGTGTCGAAACCTAGGTCAATGTACCAAACAGTTATTTGGAACCGGCTGGCTGTACAATCCTTTGTTGAAAGTAGTACACGGCTGTCGAGAAACAGCCATGTTTGAAACTGTCGGTGTTTTATGTTCGCACAAACGCTGTACCATGCGCTCATCGTGAGCACCACGCGCTGCTCGAAAAACATCGAAACGGCTGTCGATTTCATTCCACATTCGAATCAACAGGTACTGTTTAATCAATCGACAGCTTCAATAAATCGATTTCTCAGCTCTTGAAGATTAGCTCTCATACGTGGATCAAAAACTCTGTCTTTTACGCACCTCCACAGAAGAAAATCGCAAGAAATGAGTGACGTCTGGTGACCTGGGAGGCCAAAAGCAAAGGAGAAACATCTTGTTGTCCACTTCTTCCAGTCCAATGTTGTGGGGATGGTGCTGCTAGGATAACGGTGCACCTCAAGGCGAAAGTGTGACGGGGCGTCGTCATGCACAAAAATTAAATCATCGGAATCTTCGTGAAGCTGAGGAAACAACCAGTTGTGCAGCACGTTCAGTTATGACATTCCTGTCGCAGTTTTCTCTGCAAAAAAGAAAGGTCCATAAACTTTGTCAACAGAAACGGCACAGAACACATTCGGTTTCGGTGAGTCTTGGTTCAAATGGTTCAAATGGCTCTGAGCACTGAGGGACTTAACATCTGAGGTCATCAGTCCTCTAGAACTTAGAAGTACTTAAACCTAACTAACCTAAGGACATCACACACATCCATGCCCGAGGCAGGATTCGAACCTGCGACCGTAGCGGTCACGCGGTTCCAGACTGAAGCGCCTAGAACCGCACGGCCACTCCGGCCGGCTTTCGGTGAGTCTGTTTCGTGTTCGACGACATCAGGATTTACATTAAATGAATTAGCAGTTGCGACTGAGGACAACCGTCAGCTGTAGAATGGGATGACGGCAATGAAAGTTTGTGCCCAACCGGGAGTCGAACCGGTATTTCCCGCTTATCGCGAGCGGCCGCCTTACCACTCGGCTATCCGTGCACGAAACACGGCCAGCCCCAGACTTCCACATGTCGTCAGCCGTGCGGCTACCATCTCTGCTCGTACATCCATTATGTATATCTCCGTACAGATCAGACACTGTACTTGAAAGTCCCATACCCGGTATCGGCAGATAAATACGATACCGCAGCGCCTGTGTTATTGTGATTACGATGGGAAGTTTCTTTGTACATGCAGGCATGTCAGAAGGGACTTCGCATCGTAATCGGAATAACACAGGCGCTGCAGTATCGTATACATCAGGATTTTGTGATCCCCAAAGTCTTACATTATGGCGGTTTACTTTAACCGATAGATGAAACGTTGATTCGTCCGAAGAGGCGTATCTTTCGGGAAAAAAAGTGCCCCCTGTTACATCCTGGAGAACTGAAATGCAAATTTCGTAGAGGTTGAACAAATCAGATAAGCAGCTGCAAACCAGAGATGTATTTAGCCCTTGACCTAGGTTTCGATATTTCTAAAAATCTCTGTCTCTTCCATGGCGAATACTTGGGTTAAGCAAGTGTTTTATCCTTTGAACTCCTGTTATAATTTCATGCAGACAAGAGCCTTTACCACTGGGCGAATACACTAGTGCATTTATTCTGACGTACGCTGAATGTAATCTGGGTGCTGTCCAAAGCCATTGTATGTGATGTTTCTGCTTTTTGTATCAATTTTATGCACGGCAGGAGCCGCTCGGCTTCAGCCAATGTAATTTACCACCATGTGATGTAACAAGGCCCACTCCTTCTGAAGAAGATATGTTTAAAAATATCTAAAACTAGGTCAAGGGCTAAACAAACCATTGTTTCTGAACTGGTTGGCTGGTTTGTTCAACCTCTTCAAATTTATAGAGTTGCGGAATCGCAGTAGTGTTTGAGATTTTTGCAAATTTCATAACTTCTGTTATGGTCGTCGGGACATAACAGCATCTTGTAAGGCTTCATATCCAGTCGACGCTTCAGAACGCGACACGCCGTCCTCTGAGCAGGTTGAACTCCTTGGCCTGCCCGTCCTGTGGGGTTTCCAGGGCTCCGTGTGAACACATGCTGAATGCGCTCGACATTATCATCAGGCGTACGTAGTGCTGTTCCCTCTGCACGTACAACCGAGTTCCAGGAATTTAGTATTCCAGTCACAAACGTGCTTGTGCACGGGCGACTTCTTGCTGAATCGACGGCGGAATGCACGCTGCACTTGAACAGTGAATTTACTTCCCTCAAATTCCAACACAAAAAACGATTTCTCGTGTTGTGTAGTCGCCATTTTGCTATAAACAAAGGACAGCTGGTAGATGTGTGGAAATTCTGAACCTTGCTCCGTCCGGTGATATGCGCGATCTGTTTCTATCTTTTGTTAGTTTCTCGGTAATAAACGATTGAAATCTGTTCTTTGTTTTCGAATTGCCCGGTATAGAACAATGTACAAATTATACTATCGAGATTGTTACCAATCAACGCAACAATATGAAAGATTATGGATTCTACAGTAATATTGGTCCTTTTGGATTACCGTCACAGATCATCGAATCCCAGTCCGTTCATAAGAGTGCCGGGTATTTCCAAGCTCCATAGCATTTATTTTTGCGTAATACTGAATGACAAGAGTATAAGGTTTGGACCATTTAGCTTCAGTTTCCCCGGAGATTTTCTTCACTCGCAACCATTTTCCACCACTCACCTCCTCTACCTGTAGGGATTAAATGAGAGAATACCGTTCTACGGGCTAGGGGAGGACAGGATAGGACAGAGGTCACCGCGTTTGTTATTGCCCCCCCCCCCTCATACACACACACACACACACACACACACACACACACACACACGCAAGAAATGTAACTTGGCGTCATGCTGAATTTTACCGGAAACAGATGCCTCCAATGAACTGGAAACAACAGCCAATCATTTGCAAAATACCTATTTATTAAACCTTGACCATGATTTCGACAGTCTCTTCTTCCGAAGGTATTGTCCTATTAAAAATTATTACGACATTGTGTGTGGAACGCAGGTGGTACCATTGTTGTTGTTGTTGTCTTCAGTCCTGAGACTGGTTTGATGCAGGTCTCCATACTACTCTATCCTGTGCAAGCTTCTTCATCTCCCAGCACTTACTGCAACCTACATCCTTGTGAATCTGCTTAGTGTATTCATTTCTTGGTCTCCCTCTACGATTTTTACCCTCCACGCTGCCCTCCAATACTAAATTTGTGATCCCTTGATGCCTCAGAACATGTCCTACCAACCGGTCCCTTCTTCTTATCAAGTTGTGTCACAAACTCCTCTTCTCCCCAATGCTATTCAATACCTCCTCATTAGTTATGTGATATACCCATTTAATCTTCAGCATTGTTCTGTAGCACCACATTTCGAAAGCTTCTATTCTCTTCTTGTCCAAACAATTTATCGTCAACGTTTCACTTCCATACATGGCTACACTCCATACAAATACTTTCAGAAACGACTTCCTGACACTTAAATCTATACTGGATGTGAACAAATTTCTCTTCTTCAGAAACGCTTTCCTTGCCATTGCCAGTCTACATTTTATATCCTCTCTACTTCGACCATCATCAGTTATTTTGCTCCCCAAATAGCAAAACTCCTTTACTACTTTAAGTGCCTCATTTCCTAATCTAATTCCTTCAGCATCACCCGACTTAATTTGACTACATTCCATTATCCTCGTTTTGCTTTTGTTGATGTTCATCTTATATCCTCCTTTCAAGACACTGTCCATTCCGTTCAACTGCTCTTCCAAGTCCTTTGCGGTCTCTGACAGAATTACAATGTCATCGGCGAACCTCAAATTTTTTATTTCTTCTCCCTGGATTTTAATACCTACTCCGAATATTTCTTTTGTTTCCTTTACTGCTCGCTCAATATACAGATTGAATAACATCGGGGAGAGGCTACAACCCTGTCTCACTCCCTTCCCAACCACTGCTTCCCTTTCATGTCCCTCGACTCTTATAACTGCAATCTGGTTTCTGTACAAATTGTAAATAGCCTTTCGCTCCCTGTATCATTACAACAAGCAAAATTGCAGGAAATATTTACAAATAATTTTAGTAAAGCATACTCACGTACAATCACATATCATCTATATTCGATCTGGGAGTCGTTGATTCTGTCTAAAACATGTGCGTGTCATGCACTTAAACACCGTTTAAAATACATTATTTGAAATTGGTAGTTCTCTACTGTAGAGTTTTGTCCTAAAACTTTTAAAAATACCACACTTTCACTGGATCCAAGAACTGTTAGTATGCCACTCGACAGATTTGTATATATACGTTACACTTAAATATAAAACGTCGCACAGAGTCCTACTGAGCATTTAGTACGCCACATGCAGTGCTGTCTATACAGTGAGGTGTGCCGACTGGCTGAAGAGTGCCGGCCTAGGGCCGCCCGTGTCACGTGGCGCAGCTGAGCGACCTGTATGCACGTAGCTGCAATGAGCAGCGTGTTTGATTCCACAAGTACACGTTCACCACTGGAATTAAAGTATTAACTAAAAAGTTGAAAAGAGGGAGCGGGGAGGGGGGTAAAAAAGTGTGCCATTAAAGTCACGTGCCTTATAAAGAGCCCGTAAGTTCAGGTGAAGAGAGCAAACTCTTTACAATTTGTGCAAAATGCACGAAAACCACTTGTGCATGAACACGCAACTGTAACAAGCATGAGTGCCTAAGGATAAACGCTTCAAAGAAATGTTAGCAGTGTGTAAGGGGCCCAGTATTTGACGTATTAAGTTAACCTCTGACATGAAGGAATGCTGTAAAAGGGCACACTGTGGTGGAGACGCTGAAGATATTAAAAGATAAACGCAAATACAGGAAAAGAGAAAGGGGGGTGGGGGGGGGAGGGGGCAGATCATCATTTGTAAAGTGGGTGGTCGTACTGATAAAGCACGCTATATTAACCATTGTAGTAGAAGGGGGCGGGGGGTGTTATAAAATAATGAATAAAAGAAGCCTCACTAAGGAGTGCACATTCGCCTACAATCACAAAGCCCTACAGTACAGAGCCTCTACTTATAAATCATGTATTTTAAATGGTGATTAAGTGGATGACACGCAAATGTACTAGACAGAGTCAACGACTCCCACATCGAATACAGATGTTATGTGATTCTACGTGAACATGCTTTACTAAAACTATCTGTAAACGTCTCCTGTAATTTTCCTTATTGTAACGACACCATCTCTGTTCCACACACTATGTCGCGATATTCGTTAATAGATACAATACACTGAGAACAAGACTGTGGCGTCACCGCCAGACACCACACTCGCTAGGTGGTAGCCTTTAAATCGGCCGCGGTCCGTTAGTATTCGTCGGACCCGCGTGTCGCCACTATCAGTGATTGCAGACCGAGCGCCGCCACACGGCAGGTCTAGAGAGACTTCCTAGCACTCGCCCCAGTTGTACAGCCGACTTTCCTAGCGATGGTTCACTGACAAATTACGCTCTCATTTGCCGAGACGATAGTTAGCATAGCCTTCAGCTACGTCATTTGCTACGACCTAGCAAGGCGCCATGTTCAGTTGCTATTGATATTGTAAATAATGTACAGACAAGAGCTACGTTCAGCATTAATGGATTAAAGTTAAGTATTCTACCAGTTACCTCCTTTTTTCTAAGTTCTAATTACCTTGTCCTGTTCCAGACCTCACGCCAGCCTGCGTGAGCTTAAACGCGTGCCTTTCGGCTTCCTCCAAACCCCGTGGGTTGGCTCCTGCCAATCCACAACAAAGACAGTCTTAAAACTGTAGAAACCGTGGTCAAGGTTTAGTAAATCTGTATTTTGCTACTGGTTGGCTGTTATTTCCATATCACTGAAGCTCTTGCACAGTTGCTGAAGCGCGGCCAAGTTTAAAATCTTAAAAAAAAAGGCAACGATTTTGATAATAGTAACAGTGAAGCATGCTAAATGTTTTAATATAATGATAATAACTTGTTTACGTGAGTGTTCCTCTCGCTTTGGTCTAACTCGACACAAGATTGCAGTGCAGTGCCCCATGCCAACGTGGCTGCACGGAGCTGCGTCTCGGGCTGAGTGGTGGTGACTGTACTGCCGCAAGCCCATCTCGGTCAGGCTCTTAATCTGGTCTGTCCACCGTAATGGTGAGCGCCCTCGAGGTCTTCGGCAGTCGACTTTCCCTTTACGATTCTCCTTTCCATTGCCTCTTGCCGTCTGGTAATGTGATCGAAATATTTCAACTGCGTTTGACTCACAAGTGTCGACAGTCCTGTTATGATGCTGAGCTGCCTCAGGGTCGACTCATTAGTTCGACGTGCTGTCTGTGGCATTCGAAGTAGTCTTCTATAGCACCACATGCCCAGAGCATCAATCCCACGGGGATCCACCGTCTTGACCGTTCCAAGTTTCTGGTGCACAGGTAGAGGTAGGGAAGATTTTAGAGTTTGCTCGAGGGTGAGCTTTGCCCAGGCAGCGGTGAGAGTGTCCTTCCAGATGCGAGCAACTGTTTACTACAGCACTGTAGCACAGTGTCCGAGAAATTGTAATTCAGATATACATAGCATCTGACAGGCAGTCTTACCAAAGTTTGAGAAGTAGATATGCGCTGAACCACTAGCAGTATTCCACTCAGCACTGCGATTGTGAACCAGATCTGCAGTTTCGGTCGTATCCACCAGTCTTCTGGGTGTCACTGGATGTCTCTCCATCGTGTCTTCGCTCAAGAGGCCGACACACTTTCGAACTACGAGTAGTTTGTCAAACCTTCAGCACACCGAAACGGCTGTCACACCATCAGTGATACTGTCGGTTGCCGACGCGTCTGTAAAAGTTACACTGAAAAGTAAAGCGTGTGCCACAACTACTTCATCTACAAACTGATGAATAATAGGAAAACAACGAAATAGAAGAACTCGATACGAGAAGTACTGAAAAAAAGGGAGTGACTTATCGAACGTTTGTTTTAATTTACCGAATAAAACTATGAGATGTCATAAGCTAATTTCGGATTAGCCCTGGATCTTACGACAAATTGTTAGTGGTGATACGACACCAATTAGAGAAGCAAAATATGTTAACAAGGGAGGCAACCACAGTCGACAACACATTAGGTGTGAGCCTGAGACTTCTGCCGACAGGCAAGTCATTCGAATACTGCATCAAGTTTAGAGCTGTAATAGCAGCAAACACATTTAGCAATGCTGTTATTGAAATCTGCGCAGTAACTATATCTGTGCTGCAAAGATATATTCAGGTAATAAACGTTTCTTTTTTTTTTTTTTTTTTTACTTACAGTTGTAATGATGTGAGGCGACATGTATTTGTGAGACCCCTTACTTGTCATTGCATATAGATACTATGTACTTTTCGAAGTACAAGCCCTTTTCTACACTCCTATGTAATTCAGCAAGCTTATATGTTGTGAGAATGAAAACATGGTCCAAATCGGCTGTTCTCTGTTGTCCAGTTTGAACCTTGGGTCAGTTTCAAGCACATAAACAGGATTATTTTTCCCAGCGTGTACAATCTCTAGGGACTGATCGATGAGAGGATAAAGAACAAAAACATCTAATGAACTTATGTCCGTAAATGCATATTTTCGATACTAGAGACCATTTATTCAATTATACATTGTTACAGAGACTGTGGTCTAATACGCGCTGTACCATGCATTACAGTATGTGTTGAAAATGGTTCCCATGTGCCCCAAGGCATGCGTGTACGCGCCGTAGCGTGTTGTGTCTCACACGTTCACATCGGCCAGGCTGCATCCGAACATTGTAAAACGTAGCATGAACACGCCGTTCCAGTGTCTCCATATCTTGAATGGGCTCTGCATACACGATACTTTTGAGATGGCCCGATAACCAGAAGTCGCACGCGTTGAGATCCGGTGAACGAGCAGGCCACGCAACTGGACCCCCTCGTCCTTTCTATGGACCAGGGAAGACACGACTGAGATGCGTCCGAACGTTAACGGCTAAGATGGCTGGAGCATCATCGTGTAGCAGCCACATACTCTTTCGAATCGTCAGCAGCACTTCTTCCAGCAAGGGAGGCAAAGTCACCCGCAAGAAACGCCGACAGTTCCGGCCTGTTAGGCGACGTGGAAGAAGGAAGACTGGTCTCGAAATACGGTCGCCAGTTACCCCGGCCCACACACTCCGGCTGCACGGATGCTGATGATTCGCTGTCACCATACCATGGGGGTTCTGCTTACAGTCCCACAGATGAATGTTATGAAAGTGGAAGATACCACTCCGCGTAAAGGTAGCTTCATCTGTGAGTAGGATGGATGCCACAAATCCCGGAATCGTAGTTACCTGGTGAAGAAACCAGAGACAGAACTGCTGCTGATGTGGGAAGTCTGCCGCTAGTAAGCCTTGCACACGCTGTAAGTGATTAGGGTAGTAGCAACTGTCATGGAGAGTGCTCCACACGGTCGTCTGGCTTACCCTGTACTGGCGGGCCAACTGCCTGGTACTGACACGGAGGTCGCCTTCCACAGTCTCAATCACATTTTCCTCCAAAGTCTGGTGTCCGAACATTTCGGGTATGTCCTCCATGATTTCCTGCTTCCTGAAACAACCCCGTCTCAGACAAACGGCGAAATACTGCTGCAAACTCTGAATGCTGTGGTTTCTATCGGCAGGGGTAGGTCTCTTGATACAACCTTGCTGCCCGCCGCCCGTTGCCATTTGCCTTTCCATAAGTAAACACCACGTCGGCAAGCATTCTATTGCGGAACCAATGTGTACAACGCTGTACCACACCCACTACAAGGTGAGCGGTTATAGGCGCTACAGTCTGGAACCGCGCGACCGCTACGGTCGCAGGTTCGAATCCTGCCTCGGGCATGGATGTGTGTGTTGCCCTTAGGTTAGTTAGGTTTAAGTAATTCTAAGTTCTCGGGGACTGATGACCTCAGAAGTTAAGTCTCACAGTGCTTAGAGCCATTTGAACCAACTAGCTACTATGGCAGGAGGGGGCGCTAGGGCATGACGTATGAGGAACAGCACCACCCTCTAGGAGGAAAGCATGGATTCTGTAAAGCGCGTATTAAACCGCAGTGTCTGTAACAAAGTGTGATTGAATAAATGGTCTCTATTATCGAAACCATGCATTTCCGGAGATAAGTCCATTAGATCTTTTTTGATCCGTATCCTCTCATGGATCAATCCCTATAGTTTGTACACTGTGGAAAAAATCCTGGTGTATTTAAGCTTCACGCTTTTTTACTACGTGGTGGCCAGGTATACATTGTATTTCTATGCGTATGTGCGCACGATCTATGCCTGTCCACATGTACCAGAGAGGTAGTAAAATGTGAAATGAAGCGTGAAGCTTAAATAAAAATGGT
Organism: Schistocerca piceifrons; assembly: GCF_021461385.2. Taxonomy (NCBI): domain Eukaryota; kingdom Metazoa; phylum Arthropoda; class Insecta; order Orthoptera; family Acrididae; genus Schistocerca; species Schistocerca piceifrons. The sequence continues at coordinate 223,289,420 of NC_060146.1, forward strand.
TGAAAATGACCGACGGTTGAAAATGGCTAACTACACAGGTAATAAACTGATTGTAGCCTACTTGGACCGTATTTTCATTCTCAAAACAGGCTGGCTGTGGTCGATCACAAAAATTAAAAAAATTAGAAAGCTAATATATCTACTTCGTTTCCAAATTAATAAAGAAAGTAACGTCATTTATGACCACCATAAAGTTGTAGAATATAACGAACACTCCTGTATAGTCCTATTAAAACTGTTTTCTGTTTAAAGGACTACTTGCAAAATTCGATCTGAGGAATGATACGCACAAAGGCGAACTGAAAGCGTATACAGCGCAAGCTGTTACGCGGTGTGGCTGCTTCTTGAAGCTCTGTCAACATGTGAGTGGCGAATGTTACCAGACGGTACTTCTCGACTTCATACGCTCACTACGTAGTGACAACACTGAGAATATTTTTGAGGCCATCAATACTGCTCGTCAATACTTCTAGTGCTGACACGACGCCAAACGCGCCCTCAGACGGTCAATACAGTAACAATTTGGCAATGCTGCTGAGCGTGTGACGGTCCATTTACTCAACTTCCCGTCATTTGTCTGTTCTACGTGTGCACATGTGAACCGCGTCGGATTTTTCGTTGAAGGCAGGCGTGCTCAGCTTTTGGTTGGGCGCTCTTAATCTGGCTGCAACGTTCCTGGCCAGGTCATAAGCCCATCCGTGTTGGTACTCCCTCAAAGAAGCAACTGAAAAGCGTTCTGTGTTAAAAGTAGCTTGTAATGTATAGATTTCCTCGCCATTTCCGGGACACTTCAGTTTCGTGGTGCCTTATTCTGCGACAGTGAGCTGTGAAACCTTGAAACTGTTGTATGTTAAAATGTAGATGCTTCTGTTATGATACTGTTTGTGGGAGAGAGGGGCTCATAACCTTCAACAACCCCCTCCCCCTCTTTCCATGGATCCGCGCCCGCCTGGTTAAATGTGATCGCTACCACTACTAGTTACTAGTCAAAACAATAGCCCCCCCCCCTCCAAAACTGTGAGCTCTCCCCTATTCTGCTCTAGTCCATTTTCGATTACTTTCAAGCTTTTCACAGCCCAGTCGCGCATGTGAAGGTGCCAAAGTTGTGTCACCCAGACAGTAAGACACACATACGTACCAACTTTGGTTCAAATTGCTGCAGGCGCTCCACACTTATGTTTACTTTTCCAGAGCGAATATCTATTTCGGCCCAATGATGCCGTCGCCAGGCACACGGACTGTGCTGCTTACGTGCAAGCGACTGTGTGACAACACTCCCGGCAAGTAACGAGCTCTCACGTAAGCAAACTGTGGGAAATTGCACTCTGCAAAGCGTACTTACGTAACAGTGAGTTGGCTGCCAGAAACCTCACGATACGTAGGCTTCCACATACAAAACAGAACTCAGTATGAGGTTATTTGTATCAACACGGCCTCAGTGTGCTGCTTATCTATCACGGAATTGTAAATTAGTGACATACTGACTGTTAAGTAACAATAAAAATGTCTCATATAGCTTACAATCCTCTATACGTTTATTAATGTCTAAAATAATGAAAGCTCCCGCTGTTTTCAGAGACATTGTGTTTGTCTGCCCAGTTTCTCGTTTTACTTTTTCAAGTCCTAATTACATTTGAAGTACGTCGTCGTGCCAAGGTTTATGCGTTAGCTCTATGTTAAGGAAAAGTTGTATGTTAATTCTAGAGTCAGCCCTACGTGGGAAAGCAGACCTACGTTTTCCTTCTTCTGAATACCGCAATCCTTTACTAATTTATCCCTTCCTGATCTGTCAGCGGCAGTTGCTAATTCCAGTAATTGAAATTGCCCTCTGCATCACGTTGTCGTTTATTAAAGACTGCTGCTTAACATTCCGTGGTTAGCAGCCTTGGACTTTTTTTTTTTTTTAATCTTATAGCACTTAACTGCTAAGGTCATGTCCCTAAGCTTACACACTACTTAACCTAAATTATCCTAAAGGACAAACACACACACCCATTCCAGAGGGAGGACTCGAACCTCCGCCGGGACCAGCCGCACTGTCCATGACTGCAGCCCCTTAAACCGCTCGGCTAATTCCGCGCGGCCCTTGGACAATTATAGCCACAGACAAATGGATGGGTCAGTAACTCATCCAGTGCTACTTGGCAGTAATTGTCCAAGCCCCATAAAGGTGGGGCATTAATCTTCGAAAACAATAAACTTTGATAAAGGATAAAGTGTGGCAGCAGCGAAATCTATTTGGTGTAAAAGAAGTGAACAAGGAATTGTGTCGTGTGCCCGCTCACAAATACACGCAGTGTCGTTTCGAAGCTCGAATTACGTCATTAGGAACATATACTAACAAACAACATTATTGCGCGTATCTTAAGAGGTATTATTACATAGGTGGAATTAATCCAGATGATGATGATGATGAAAACTAGATATTAAGAGGCAGTCCGTGGGCTCAGTACATCGAAGGTAAAGACCATGGATATTTCGGATTTGGAAACTTGAAGATAAAGCTGACTTCTAACGAGGTGCGTATCTGCGGAAGAAAAAAAAGAACGTGTGAGCATACGACGTACGTTACGGGATTGGGTGTCATTTCCTGAATTTCCTACCCGCTAGCCTTTATGGCACCCTGAAAAAGGCACAAGAATCTATCCAGTGCTCTGGATTGGACATGACGATTGTACCATACGCTGACATTCAGTGACAAGCTTCCGCAATATGTGTGTGTGTGTGTGTGTGTGTGTGTGTGTGTGTGTGTGTGTGGTTGGGTGGGTGGATGTATGTGAGTTTTCATGATGGTTCAGATTTTGGACCATGACAGAGACCGAGAACACAGAGAAACAGTTGTTCTATCAGAAACTGTCGCCGACAACGTTGGTCTGAGCTACAGAAGAGTACCACGCAAGCAGCTGTGCCATTACGCGTTGTATTTCCCAAACCTGGTGGATATATGGTACTTCCCGCTTCATCATGACGCACTGATAATGCGTAATAATTTACCGTGCCTGTTGTTTTCCGAAGAGAACACGAGAGAAGCTTTGCGAAACACTTCGTCGCGGCCTTGGGTTTCCTCAGATGCAGTCCTACCTCGATGAGTTTGCCTCTACGTTCGTTCGAGTAAAGCTGCCACAACCAAATACAAGCGTTTTCAAACTGTTTCTACTGCACATGCGCAGCTACGTGATAGTTTCGACAGTCAGAACCTTTTGCGTTTTCTCCGACGCATATTTCGCGTGTTTCGTTATCTGACCATCCGAAGCGCTAGGTGACATTTCTGAAATTCAGTTTAACGTTCCTGCTTCCCACATGTGGTCGGCACTTCTTGGAGAACCAGTGGTACAAAATGCTAACTGAAGACGTTCTTAATTATTCCTGACACCACTTTCCTCATCAACATTCCGTTTTCTTTTGCAAGTTTTAATAATATGCATATGATGAAAAAATTTGGTAAGTACGTCCCACTGATTTTGCTAACACAAATTTTGTGGCTGACTGAAAATACATTTGCAGATAATTAGCACCAATATGAATAAACAACAATGTATGCTGAAAAATTACAGGTGCCGGAAATTATTTAATTGGAAGAAAAATTATCGTTGGTTTAGTTGGTAGGGTGTGACCGCAGTGTGTGCACTGGTTAAGAATCTGGTATGCTCCTTAATTTCACCAGTAAATGTGTAACAGCATAGCATGCTTATTTCTACCTATTCCACCTCTGCTCAAAAATGAGGCATTTACAGCAATGAGTATAATATGTGACTCGCAGTTATCGACCGTTGTGATCGGATCCTTGTACGGAAGAGAGAAAACTCATTCATTTTGAAAGTGACCTTAACACACGGTAGTCAGAGCCTTTTGCTTTTGATAGACCAGGCTTTGTATATGCAACACATTTCTGCAGAAAAATCCCTCAAGGGAATAAAGTTACACCAGGATGTATTAAATTTCCACAAGGTTGAAATATACAGGTCCTTTAAAAGGCTGACAGGGACCTAGTACATCTACATCCACACGGATTCTCTGCATATCACATTTAAGTGCCTGGCAGAGGTTTCATCCAACCACCTCCACAATTGTCTATTATCCCTATGTCGTATAGCGCGCGGGAAGAACGAACATCTGTATCTTTCCGTGCGAGCTCTGATTTGCCTTATTTTATCATGGTGATCGTTTCTCCCTATGCAGGTCGATGTCAACAAAATATTTTCATATTCGGAGGAGAAAGTTGGTGATTGGAATTTCGTGAGAAGGTTCCTCCGCAACGAAGAACGCCTTTGGTTTAGCGATGTCCACCCCAAATCCTGTATCACGTCAGTGGCACTCTGTCCCCTGTTCACGATAATACAAAACGTACTGCCCTTCTTTGAACTTTCTCTATATACTCCGTCAATATTATCTGGCAAGGACCCCACACCGCGCAGCAGTATTCTTAAAAGAACCTTCAACATCGCAACGCGTCAGCAATCGTTGGTTAATATATTAAAAAAATAAAACCCGCCTCGATTGCGAAAAAAGCACCTAGTGTTAAGTGTTAACCCAGGTTTCGGCGTAGATAACTACACCTTCTTCAGAACAACAATAAAACCCTTTGTCAATGATTAAAAGAACATCATGGCTATACATTTATAAACGAAAAAGAAAAGGAAAACAGAAACAGTACATATGTACAAAGTCAAAACCACTACTTAAATTAATGGTGTACGCTCGACCTTACACCGGCATACGTTCGATGGGCCATGACCCGTTGAGTTTATGGACTATCAGAACGCAACTGAGGGGTGTTTCTGTTTGCAGAGAGCACGTTGTTCACGGATTTTGTACAGGCAGCGAGGCACCGTCAACGTTGCTAGTTACTTTTTGTTCTGTTGTAATGTATAGGTTATATTTACTGGTATTTTGTGTGGTAATGTGAAATTGAACTCGAGATTAGAGGAACAGTTAAACTCGTATTTAAGTTCGTAAGTAACCTCGTAGTTCTTGGAAAGTGATCACCAGTGCAAAAGTTAGTCAGAAATGCAACATTTAACTGTGTACTGTAATGCCCGTGGCCAGAGTACAGTCTACTCTGTTAAATGTAAGACAACTGTGCTGTTAGCAACAATACAAGCAAGCTGATTGCGGGAAAAATATGAAATATAGGCTAAATAACTGCCAAAAATGCCCTGTCTGAAAACTATGTCACTGCTGAAACGTTAATTGTATCACATGGAAATTATAAATGGCCTACCTGTTTGCGTTGTGAATAAATGCTGTGATGCCACTATCTCCGAACTACTGCGGCTGCTGCTGATATACTAGTTTTTAAAAAAAAATTAAACTACCAGCAACGCAATGTGCAATGTGTGCTTTAAACTATACAGACAACCACGAAACTTCAGTGCTAATAAATCTCATTAACGTAGTGATCAGTGTCAATTAAAATTCTGTTACTGAAAAACTCGAGGAAAAGCAAAATTACACTAAAAATCGAAAGAAACTGGTACACCCGTGTAGGGCCCTCGAGGGCTGACACTTTTTGATGGTCCAGCATTGAAATCTACAGCAGTTTGCGGAAGGGTTGCACTTCTCTCACGTTAAAAGATCCTCTTCAGTCGTCGTTGGTTCCATTCTTGTAGGATCTTTTCCGGCTGCAGCGTTGTTGGAGATTTGACGTATTACCGGATTCCTGATGTTCACGGTACAGTTGTGAAACAGTCGTGCGGGAACATTCGCACTTCATCGCTGCCTCGGAGATGCTGTGTCCCATCGCTAGCGCGCCGACTACAACACCACGTTCAAACTCACTTAAATCCTGATAACCTGCCATTGTGACAGCAGTAACCGATCTAACAACTGCACAAGACACTGGTTGCCTCATATACTCATATAGGCGTTACCGACCGCAGCGCCGTATTCTGCGTGTTTACATAACTCTGTATTTGAATACACACGAGTATACCAGTTTCTTTGCCCCTTCAGTGTATGTACGTGAAATCTGGATTAAAGAGACGAATGCCAATTGATGGAAAAACAATAAAGTAACTGTATTAACAAAATACTTTAATACTTGGCTCTGGTTCAAATGGCTCTGAGCACCATGGGACCAAACTTCTGAGGTCACCAGTCCCCTTGAACTTATAACTACTTATACCTAACTAGCCTAAGGACATCACACACATCCATGCCCGAGACAGGATTCTAACCCGCGACCGTAGCGGTCGCTCGGCTCCAGACTGTAGCGCGTAGAACCGCACGGCCACTCCGGCCGGCTTTAACACTTGAAATATCAAAAATTCACTTTATATTAATAGCGGAAAGGCCTGAACAAATACTCTTTACTTTCTTACAAACATTTATGCTGTCCATCTTTCAGAAATACACATTGTTACGATATCATAAAAAAATCTTTATTTCTTAATCCCTGACCAAATTAATTACTACGCTTGGATGTCTCGGCAGATGCTCTATTACAGTACCTTTTGAAGTCTTCTGAATGAGTTTACATAATATTCCTCCATAAATGAAAAATAATATAAGGAAATTATTGCTGGCATACTGCACGGCCTACCACAAGACACGACTCGATTCCCCTCTCTCTCTCTCTCTCTCTCTCTCTCTCTCTCTCTCTCTCTCTCTCTCTCTCTCTGTCTTTTTCTTACCGAGTCTGCACTCCACTCACGAGCAAAGGTTCTACTGACAGTCTCCCTCTCAGCACAACCTCTTTGCCAGCGCTTCATTCAGATGCTATTGAAGCCTTACTCTTCCGCGTGACATCCAAAATATTACCAAAATCACAATTTTCTGCAAGAAATAAAAGCCTTGCAACCGTTCATCCTAAATCTGCCTCTCTGGAGTCCGGGGTTCACTGTCCGTCAGTTGCGGCCTCGAATATTCCCGGCTGCCGCTAGGGTCTTTCGCAGCGTCTGCGAGCCAGGCAGGCGTTGAGTGAAATGAAATGTCAGAGCGAGGTGAGGTGTAGGCCCCCTCTGGGCGTTGACTGCTGGCTGAGTCAGCACGGCTCTGCACTTTAGTAGTGTGCTGTGTGCTTTGGTGTGTAGCGGAACCGCGCTTGAGTCATGTCGGCTGGCGCGGCGACTGCCAAACTGGCTGGCAGGTGAGCGAGCGACACACACACACAGCACTTCACTTCCTGTCTCTGCCGTGTGCCCGCCGTCTCTGACCACGCTCACGCCACTCCAGCAGAAGGTAGTTTTGCAGAAGCTGTCTGCCGGGGTCACACTGTATGTCTTCAAACGGATAACGCGTTTCGGCAAACTGCCCCATCGTCAGGCCCGTCATTACACAAAAATAATACACCGTACATACAGGGCGACAACTATTGAACTAAATGAAATAAAATAGTCATAACTTCTGATGTGCGTTAGCACGCTCAAACTGCAGGGTTGGCCTTGGGGCATGATCGGAATTAGTGTGATTTGGTTTAGCGACGAAGCCCACTTTCAGTTGGATGGGTTCGTCAGTAAGCAAAATTGGCGCTTTTGGCGGACTGAGGTACTTACTACTTTTTGTTTCACGGAGCTTTCTTCACACATTCTTACCCATAAATACCTTTCTTTTTTACAAAATTATTCATGAATGATTAAAAATACATCATCTTATTAGTACATAGTTTTCTTCAATTAATATACGAGGGTTAGAACAAACAATAGCAACTATCTATTCACAACCGATACGAAAGAGTTACACGTTTACACCTGTTACTGTCCTTCAAAGTAGTCACCAGCTTTGTGTAGAACCCGTTGCCAGCGATATGGAAGGCGTAGTATACCGTTAGCAGAGCCTGTTCTGTTGATGGTGCGAATGGAGCGGCCTAAAGTTATGGTGATTCTCGTGAACGACTCTGATGGTGTTATCCTAACGCATTACGTTCCTCCACTGCAGACCGTCAATGCACAGTATTACTGTTCGTTTTTGGAGCATCACCTGCGACCGGCTTTGCGAAAGAAGTGGCGACACTTTCTGCGCAACCCATCCATCATTTTACACGACAATGCGCGGGCGCATACAGCGCAAGCTGTGGCTGCTCTGTTCGGGACTGGGAAGTACTGTACCATCCACCATACTCCACGGACTTAAGTCCTTGTGACTTTGATTTGATTCCGAAGATGAAGGATCCATTTTGTGGCATTCGCTTCAGAACTGTTCCAGAGATTCGACAGGCAGTAGACCGCTCCATTCGCACCGTCAACAGATCAGGCTCTGCTAACGGTAAACTACGCCTTCCACATCGCTCGCAACGGGTTCTACACAACGCTGGTGACTACCTTGAACGACAGGAACAGGTGAAAACATGTAACTCTTTTATATAACTTTATTTACGTATGTAAAATTGTTTATAATATTTTCAGGCGATAATTAAAATTGGTGCTATTCTTTTATACATTTATACAGTAACATTTCAACTGGCTTTCTGATGGCGAAGCCAATGTGCAGCTAATCCAATGAACTAAGGTCGTACTGGCTCCTCCTCGCTGTCTGTACGTACAGAGGGTGCTTTCGTCAAAGATTCTTGGTGTACACTGCGACCAGTGAGAAATACAATGAAGGCCTTCATGGTCGGTTGTTTAGCGAATCCTCCGGATTGTGTGGCCGTGGTCCAAGATACTTTTTCGTCCCTAATTTTTGTGCTAGAGCTGCGATAGATATCGTGAGAGGCGCTCCTGGCTGCTGGTAAGCAAGACTCAACAGAACCAGGAGCGTCTCTGAAGACGTCCGGCGCAGCTCAGGACGAAACGTTAGCAACGAGGAACTTCCACAGAACATGACTACACAACCTGGAAGATTCAGCAGCAGCCAGAAATGCGTTTCAAAGGCTGTTTAATTACCATTTTCGTTTTCGACCCATTATGTTCGTTTAGAGATGGCTGCACTTCTTTCATTACACTCAATGTCGTTTGCCCCTGTACTTTATTGTACCTGGCATGCAATGAACGCCACGTTATGTGCTGTACGGACATAAAAATATACTCATGTGACAGCAGCTGAAATCATAGAAAATCAATGAGTTATGCTTACGTCCTCATTAGCGTATGCGTATATGTGATGTAACTCATCCGTACATCACATATCGTGTCGCTAACTACACAACTATTCTCATTGATACATGGTAGACAATACGCGTCTGATTATACTAACAACGCACTCTAACAAGTGCGGCCATTTGGTGACGGCCATATTAAATGAAACAAAAGGTTTACTGTTACCAGTCACAGTTTTATTTTTTCCACGACGCGTTTCGAAGGTTTAAACCTCCATCATCGGGTGGATTTACATTAGTTAGTATTACATGTGTGTGTATGTTGTGTTACGACTTTGGAGGAACTTGTGGCACTGCCTAGTGGAGAAACAAGACACTATTTCAGAATATGGTTTTGGATAACTTTTGACAAAAAATTAAACTGATATCTAATGGTAAACTTTAATAAGTAAACTAGAGTACCTCCAGTGGTCACAGGTTCCTTTTTCTGTCGTAACACTTCACATGCATACTGCCACATTTGTAAACAAATATGCCGTCTGGAATCAGCTGGGTGCAAAGAATATACATCGTAACAACATTATTACAGAATAATCGTTTAAACCATTTGGAGGTGTTTGTTTTTAAGTGTCAAATATATGTGTGTGTACTTCAGGTGGTATATAAATCCAATTTTGAAAGGTTAAAGCAGCTAAACATTCGTACTCGTTTATGCAATCAGGTGAAATGTTAAAATGGATTAAACTTCATACTTGCTAATAACAATTAGGTAAAATGTTACAGGCTTGAATTACAATGATCATATTGGCTACAGCAGTAAAATCATACATAGGTGACTCTCTTAGAAGATATATATATATATTATTCACGTTTGGGCCCTACTGGACCACGCGAAGTACAATCACGGGGCATTCAGTTATTTTCTTTTAGACTTTCTCTCTGCCCAAATTGTTTTCATTCTCTCGGAATGAGCTCTTTTCCTTTCATCAGACCATGTGGTTCCAGTTTTCTTTGGTTTCAGCTTGACCAACTACCCAGTCATGAATTTTTTGCCCAAATAATTTTCTGTCTTGAATTTCATCTTGTTTTATATCTGCCTCTTTCATGTCCTCTTTTATAGCAGCAATCCATTTTATTGTCTCAAATTTAGCTTTACTTCGATTTTCGTAGAATTCCACTACTTGTTTAGTTAGTCTGGTAGCATCCATTCTTTTAATATGCCCATAAAATTTTAAACTGCGTTTTTTCATATCCGAATATATGCTGGTGTATTGTTGAATTTCACTATTTGCTCTTAGCCTGTATGTTCCTTCTTCAGTATATTTTGGACCTAGAATTTTTCTGATTACTTTTCTTTCTCTTTTTTGGATTTCTTGAATGTCCTTTTTTCTGTTTAAAATTAGCGTTTCAGCCCCATAAAGGCACTCTGGTTTTATGACCGTGTTGTAATGTCTCAATTTAGAGTACCTCGAGAGACATTTTTTGTTGTCGATGTCTTTTGTAAGTCTAAAAGCTCTCTCCATCTTTTGACAACGAATTTCATTTCCAATTTTTTCTAGACCAGTCTCTGAGATTGTTTCACCTAAATATTTGAATTGCGAAACTCTTTTGATTTTTCCATACTTAGTTTCCAAAAGTTTGGGTGCCAGTTTGTTGCTAGTCATATACTGTGTTTTTTCAAATGAGATTTGGAGACCTACTCTTTCTGCTGTTTCTTTAAGAATTTCTATTTGTTTCTGAGCAATTTGGATGTCCTGCGTTAGAATAACCAAGTCGTCTGCAAAGGCCAAACAGTCTATTCGAATATTTGTTCGTCCTAATTTCACTGGTTGGTCAATTTTGAACTCCAATTTTCGTTCGCGCCACTCTTGTATTACTTTTTCTAGAACGCAGTTAAATAGCAACGGAGAGAGTCCATCACCTTGCCTCACGCCTGTTTTTATTTCAAAGGATTCTGAAATTTCTCCTCTGAACTTTACTTTTGATTTTGTACCAGTTAGCGTGTCTCTGATAATTGCCGTGGTTTTAGGATCCAGGCCTTGTTCTTTCACAATTTGGAAAAGAGATTCACGATCCACTGAGTCATAAGCCTTTCTAAAATCTACAAAGGTACAAACTAGTTTTTTATTGTAAATTTTTTGATGTCTGAGAATTAGTTTGAGGACTAAAATCTGTTCTGGGCAAGATCTATTTGGCCTGAAACCTGCTTGATATTCGCCAATTTTCCATTCAAGTTGTTGTTGTGCTCGGTTCAGAAGACATTGAGAGAGGATTTTGTATGTGACTGGAAGAAGAGAAATTCCTCTGTAATTATTAACATCAGTTTTGTCTCCCTTCTTATGAAGTGGATGAATCAAGGCGGTTTTCCATTCATCAGGAATTTTTTCAGTTTGCCAAATGTTTTGTATGATTGAAGTAATTTCTTTAACGGTTTTTGGACCAGCTGCCTTTAAAAGTTCTGCAACAATTCCATCTTCACCAGATGCTTTGTTGTTTTTCAACCTATGAATTTCTTTAATGATTTCCTCTTCATTTGGTGCAAGTGAAACTGGATTGCATTGTTGGGGAATTTTTGGTGGAAATCTTTCTGTGGGCTCGGGGCAATTTAGAAGATTCTTAAAATATTTAGAAAGTTCTTTGCAATTTTCTTATATATATATATATATATATATATATATATATATATATATAGAGAGAGAGAGAGAGAGAGAGAGAGAGAGAGAGAGAGAGAGAGAGAGAGAGAGAGAGAGAAAGAGAGAAAGAGAGAGAGAGAGAGGAAGGAGTGATTATATGAGAGGAAACATTTACATGGCAAGGAGTCTTAAGATAACATGTTGCATATATTAGCTGCCTAAAGGTTGGGGTAATACACTGGTTAATGTTATAAAATGTGCAGATAGATATACATTTGTGCGAGTAGTTGATGTACACACAGTTTTAAGCTGACAAGGGGTACAAGCTGTTGGTGTGATGAATTATCTGTGAATGAGGTCAGTCTCTTGTACTCTTGGCGGCTGTCAATATTTATGGTAAATATTAGGATGTGTGCACATGTGTGTGTGTGTGTGTGTGTGTGTGTGTGTGTGTGTGTGTGTGTGTGTGTATTTTAAGAGTTTAGGCAGTTGCTGAAAACAGAGATGATACTATTGTAAATATTGTCATTTTTGTCATTTAAGATGGATTCTGGTTGTTTCATTTGGTGTTTGTATATTTGGAGTGTTTCAAGGATGTCTATTGTTCTGCCTTTTGGTTGGATGTGTAGGATGCTAATACTTGTGTTGTTAACATGGTGTTTTGTTTCATATAGGTGGGTAGCTATTGCTGATGTGTGGTATTTTTTTGTTTTTTAGAGCTGCCATGTGTTCCTTGAACCTAATCTCAAACGATCTGCCTGTCTGGCCTATGTAGAAGCAGTCACAGTCCAAACATTCAATTTTGTACACACCTGTGTGATGAAATGGGTTTCGTGTGCCGATGTTGTGGGGTAACTTCTGTCCAATCTTGTTGTCTGTTGTAAAGGATATGCTTATGCCTTTCCGTTTGAAGACATTAGCAATCTGGTATGAAATGTTACCCAGAATGGGGATTGTATGGAAGATGTTATTTTCTTTTTGTTTTTTGTGTTGTGATTGCTTTGCCATTATTGAGTGTTTTAGAGTGTCTACTATGGAGCTGTTATAGCCATTTTCAATAGCTGTTTTAATGGAATGTCGTCTAATCTGGGGGCCTTGTTTCGACTTAGGTCTTTCAGTGCTCTGTCAAATTCTTCACGCAGTATCATATCTCCCATTTCATCTTCATCCACTTCCTCTTCCATTTCCATAATATTGCCCTCAAGTTCATCGCCCTTGTTTAGACCCTCTATATATTCCTTCCACCATTCTACTTCCCCTTGTGAATGGATAAAAGAACATCGATACTTTTATGGTTACGGTGCCATTGACATTGATGACTTCCAAGTCAGAAAAAAATAACAGATTTCAGATGTACGAGTGAACGTCACAACAACTACAGAATTCGCTCAAAGCTACACAGAGAAACAACTTTGCAAGATTCAAACCAGGCTCTATTGTGTCTGACCACTGCATTCGCTACATACAGAAAGAGGTCACCAGAGTAGAGTCTCGATCCGCTGACAAAACTCGGCAGCAGGTCAGACCGTAGGTGCAGGGAATGTGTCGCAACACCTCTTGAGAAACACCTTTCGCGAGGACTTCCGGTTGGGTGTGACGAAAGCTAGAGCCGCGTCTGCCCAGGAATTTCGTATCACACACACACACACAAACGCGCGCGCGCGCCGGCCGTTCCAGAGAATCCGCGTAGACTTTCACCGCCTGTCAGCTTCCCGCAACGTCACCTGCGTCAGCAAGATGACGCGCGCTGCGGAAGTCACGACGCAGAGATCACCGTGCGAGCGTATTTCTTATCAAAGTAGATAAAGTTCGAGTGCACTCAACAGCGGAAAAAGTTTCGTAAGACACGTATCACGTCGTGAAGCCCTAAACTTGCCAAAGATTCCGGTGAACTACTTTTCACATCAATACTGCGCAAATCATGTAGCAGAGTGTGGCGGAGGGTACTTGCACTCCCTCTCTTTGTTATTCCATTTGCGAATGGCACGCGAGGGGCACGAATGTCGGCACACAGCCGTATTAGTTCTGATTTTCTCGATGTGGTCATTCCTCAAGGCGTTTGTGGCACTAAACGTGGTTGTTGTTCTTGTTACAGAAGTCTATTCTCCCAGATCGCATAAAAATACACGGTGCTTACTAGTTCCAGCAAAATTAAATCGCCATCTTCAGATCATTTACAGAGCCAATCCATTTCATCGACTGTTCACACTAACTGGACACAACTTATACGAACCATATTCCATGTTACTGTCTCTCGTCATACAATATGAGAATATATACAAATAAAATAGACAAGACGTGTACTGTGCACTCTTCACACAGCTATTCTCTTAGTGTACGACGCGAGACAGAACTATGGAATATCGTCTATATAAGTTGTATCCAATTAACGCGAATAGTGGACGAAATGGATTGGCCATGTAAAAATTTTTTCTATGCTACTGATCTGGAGGTGACCATTTAATTTCGCTGAAACTAGTAATTACTGTGTATTTTTATGCGATCACGGTGAATAAACTTCTGTAATGAGAAGAACAGCTGTTTTTAGGTTCGGAGATTGCCCCCAATGAAGGTGACAATGTGAGGCAATGATCACAGTATATGGAACTGCTGCAGTCTATGTCGCTTGTTCGTACGTACGCTCTCGGAATTTTATCTCTAAACTTCTCCGTGCTGCACAACGCCTCTCTTGTAACGTTTGCCTCTGGAGTTTGTCAAGCAGCTTCGCGAGGCTCCCGCGCCTAAGAAGCGAACCCGTCGCGAGATTCGCCGCTCTTCTCTACACGTCCTCTACTCCTCTTGTAAGTCCTAGCTGGTAACGGTCCCAGGCCTACTGAACAGTCCGTCCAACAAGTGTTTTCCAAGCTGTCTGCCCTGTTGACGGACCGAATTTCCTTAGGATTCTCGCAGCGAATCCCAGTCTGTCTGTCGTCGGCTTTTCCTGTACCTAGTCCCATGCCCTGTTTCTACTTTAGGTCTGCCCGAACTACTACGCCCAAATAATTAACCGTTAGTGCTGTTTCCAGAGATTTTTCGCCAATGCTGCAATCTAACATCGTCGTGGCACCTACTCTCTGGGAATATTTCTGAAATTCGAAATCGTTTTCGCGAGATGCTTCCGTTTCTGTAAAACATAGTCTGCAGCTAGGGGTGTTGTGTTTAGCGACGCTGACTATCGATCACTGGGCACCGCGTTCGATTCCCCGCCGGGTCGGCGATTTCACTCCACTCGGGGATGGATGTGTGTGTGTGTGTGTGTGTGTGTGTGTGTGTGTGTGTGTGTGTGTGTGTGTGTGTGTGCGTGTGCGTGTGTGTTGTCCTCATCATAATTTCATAACACAGCTACAGTCAGGCAGATTTTCGGACGTAACATCTTCTGCAACACTCCTGAGGAATTAGCCATAATATTTACTTCGCGAATAACAAAAATAATGTATCCCTACCTACTAGAAATAGCTTACGAATTTTCTCCTAGAAAAAAATCTCACAGTGAAATCTTTGTAACATTGGACTTATTCGTAGCGTATCGTTAACATGTCTCGTCCATAATAGGTCAGTTTGCAGAACGTCACAGCATCAATCTCCTTCGGGCCGTAAGGTCCACGTTTCGCCAAAACAAACCAGCTCTACACTAACATGTTTGTTTGCATTGCCATATTCCGCAGCACCTGTTACAATCAATTACTATGGGTTTTTCCGTCTTAAGCTAACTGCAATTATAGAATAATCTGCACAAGCCGTTTCGCTTTTAGTTACAAAGCATCTTCTGCCGTTATTTTGAAAATATGGATACACAATATGTCTGTACGTTTTGGTATTTACAGATTGAAATCAGTATTTGCTTACAGAGTTACCGTGCAATTTAATTACGCTGTCTTTGACTCTTGTTCATATATTCTGCACACCTTCGCTAACAAACAAGGAAAAATCAGTTGTTTGTAGAGTACGTAAACAACAGTAAACTGTACGCCAACACTGTAAGGAAATAACTGTTTTAAGTCTGTAAATACCAAAGTGTTCAGACATACTATTGATCAGAATCACTACAGAACGTGCTTTAAATAGAAACGACACGCGTCTGCTGTAGAATACTGTCCAAGGGGGTAGTCCTGCTTGAAAGCATGAAAAACCGCTGAGCCGGCCGCGGTGGCCGAGCGATTCTAGGCGCTTCAGTCCGGAACCGCGCGACTGCTACGGTCACAGGTTCGAATCCTGTCTCGGGCATGGATGTGTCTGATGTCCTTAGGTTAGTTAGGTTTAAGTAGTTCTAAGTTCTAGGGGACTGATGACCTCAGATGTTAAGTCCCATAGTGCTCAGAGCCATTTGAAAAACCGCTGATTTTGGTGACTTTTTTTTCAAGTAAGATAAAACGTAATGCTAAATCTGATTATATATTTTCATTCCTTACAACTTCGTATGTAAGCAGTCATTAATGCGTCCACATCGGATGCTCTCTGTAACCGCTGAACCAGGTGGAAAAAACCCCTTGAACCCGGAAAGTTGGGTGGCCATCGGCGGCAATTCTCGAAGCCCTCCTATTTGACCCATAACACAGTCACTTCGTATAAATCATTTTAAATATATTTTCCAGCACCATACGTAGGAGAGTTGAAAAATATTGAAGTCTAACAAAATGGTGACGTGTTGAAAGAAACGTAATTTTTCTTCGCCCACAAAATCGAGACAAAAGCCACCACCGAAAGTAAACCTTTGAAAATATCGCAAAACAACTATGTACGTTGATAGAGAATTCGGTTTAGAATGCCGGCATCAATATCAAAATCGTAAGTACCTCTACTCAGCGATCCGTGGGCCATACAGCAGTCCTTCCAGATCCAAAACGGGGTCCTGTTCCATCTTCCTCGTGGCCTTTGCGGTATTGCGGGCCTGTTTGGCAGCTTCCGTCATCCGCTTTTCGTACGCGTTTGTCCAGAAGTTGTAAAATGATAGTGCGTTCTCGATATGTAGCACGTTCAGAATGTCCACTGTGTGTGTTAGGCCGTCGCTGAAATTACATGTCGACTATTTTTTTTCCGCTGTGAATGGTTTACGGGGACATTTTTTCACAGATCGCCTTGTAACTCGATAACATACTTTCTGGCAACTTGGAATGATAAAGTAGACACCCCGAAGAAAATTTTAAGCAAAAAAAGGAAAAAAATCGGTTTTTAGAAATTGTTCGTGGACTACACTTTAAATGCAATAAGTACAAGACGGACAAACGACCAATAATTGACTAGCTCTTTACTATGCCTTTATGTAGCGAAAACGGCTTGTTCAGATGCTTTAAAATTTGCCTGAAATATCCACGCAGTGAATAGTCGTAGGGTTCTAACTAAGAACGCGGAGAATCAACTCCCGACAAGACAAAGTGTGTACTGGCGATAGCGCACTCCGGTCAACAGATTAATCTTTGCTGTTTGCGAGGAGGTCATAGTTCAGCACAGTGTTTGACAATAACGTTACGCCAAAACTAATAATGTCGTCTCTGTTTGTCGTAGCCATTTGAGCACTAGCAGCAAGCTTCCGCGACAAAAGCTTTCATCCGTGGTATGCAGTGTCCGAATCCTAGTACATTCACGAAAATTTGAAACAACCCCCCCCACCCCCACATACACAGAGAAAGGAAGAGATCGTTTGATGCAGCTCTCCACGCTACAAGTCTGTTCTCATGTGCATAGGTATTGCAACTTCCATGTATCCCAACCTGTTCACTGTAGTCAAGTTTTGGTCCCCCGTTACAGTTTTCAGAACGTGGGGAAATTGTGGTTTTCGTATGGTGGGGTGCTTCTGCAACCGAAGTGTTTGGCGTTTCACCATACCGCATACATGGAAGGCGGGAAAACGTCAGCCGCTACGTCACGACGCGGACGGAAGTGTGTGTTGAGTGACCGTGAGTAGGTGGTCTCTGGAGAGGCCTGTGACGAAGAATAACAGGGCGGCGGCTGACAAAGTCACTGCAGAGCTGTCAGCACCAAGGCAATACGGTGGCAGTTCCAGAAACCGGAAACTGCAGGGCGAGCTGCTAATGTCCGTAACAGGAAGACGCCTTGCCGAAGTCACAAATCTTGGATTACGAAGCAATGCACGAATGTCATTTGCTCGGATGAAACTTGTTTCACATTGTCCTCAACTTCTGGCCGAGTTTACGTTCGAAGAGTGCAACATGGCAGGGGCTCGGTGGTGACTTATGCACTCATAACGCGGCACTGCGTGGGCCCCATGGTTACTCTGAAAGGTTGCATTATTGCCAACGGCTATGTGGCCATTTTTGCCGATCAGGTCTATGCCATGGTACAAGGTTTGTCCCCCAATGGTGATGCTGTTTTCCTAGACGGCAGGGTCCCTGTTCGCACAGTTCGCATCGTCCTGGACTCGTCTTGCGAGCAAAGGGATGAACTGACACGTCTCCCCTGTCCACAACAGTCACCAAACCGCGATATTATTTAGCCTTCGTGGTCTAATTTGGAGTGAAATTTGCGTCATAGTTCTGCACCAGCATCATCTCTACCTGAACTTGCCACCGTTTTCAAGGAAGGTACGAAAGATTCATTAGAAAAAGATACACAACCTCTATTTACCGATTCCGATCCGATTGGGAGCTGTCAATGGCTTCCCTACACAGTATCAGCCATGTTAATGTGTTGTCGTTTTTGTGTTGCCTTATTTTTGTTATCCCCTGCAGGTTTGTTTTCATAATCTCTTACATCCTTTTGAACAATTTATTGTACAGTTTAATTCCTTGGTAGAAAATGTTGTTTTGAGTTTTATGTTTACTCTTTCTTTTTATGCGTAAGTTGAGACATGATCTCGTTAAATGGTCATGCACGGAATGGGTCGTTTATGCACTAAGTAACAACGTTAGTTACTGCTGACAAATGAACTCACATCGTGTAATTAGAAGTCCCCAGTACTTAGACCAGAGCTTTATGATAATATCAATTACTATACTGAAGTGCCAAAGAAACTGATAAAATGCCTAATATCGTGTATGGGATACTGCGAACACGCAGAAGTGCCTTAACACGACGTGACACGGTCTCGACTAATGTCGGAAGTAGTGTTGAAAGGAATCGACATCATGAATCCTGCAGGGCTGTCCATAAATCCGTAGGAGTACGACGGGGTGGAGATGTCATCTGAACAGCGTGTTGCAAGGCATCCCAGATATGCTCAATAACGTTCATGTCTGGCGAGTCTGCCGCCCACCAGAAGTGTTTAAGCTGAGAAGAATATTCCTGGAGACACTCTGTAGCAATTCTGGACGTCTGGGGCGTCGCACTGTCCTGCTGGTATTGCCCAGGTCCGTCGGAATGCACAATGGACATAAAAGGATGCAGGTGTTCAGACAGGATGCTTACGTACGTGTCACCTGTCCGAATCTTACTAGCCGTATGAGGGGTCCCAGATCACTCCTACTACAAACGCCCCACCCCATTACAGAGCCCCCACCAGCTTGAACAGTCCCGTCCTCACATGCAGGGGATCCATGACGTTGTCTCCATACCCCTACACGTCCATCCGCTCAATACAATTAGAAACGAGACTCGTCCGACCAGGCAACATGTTTCCAGTCATCAACAGTCCAATGTTGGTGTTGATGGGCCCAGGCGAGGGGTAAAGCTTTGTGTCGTGCAGTCATCAAGGGTACACGAGTGGGCCTTTCGCTCCGAAAGTCCACGTCGATGATGTCTCGTTGAATGGTTTGCACGCTGATAGTTGTTGGTGGCCCAGCATTAAAATCTGCAGCAAATCGCTGTAGAGCTGCACTTTTGCCACGTTGAACGATTGTCTTCAGTCGTCGTTGCTCCTGTTCTTGCAGGAACTTTTTCCGACCGCAGAGATGTCGGAGATATGATGTTTTACTTGATACTGACGTTACACTCTCGAAATGGTCGTACGGGAAAATCCCCACTTCATCGCTACCTCGTAGATGCTCTGTACCATCTCTCGTGCGGCGCCTATGACACCACATTCAAACTCATATAAATTTTGATAACCTGCCATTGTAGCAGCAGTAACCGATCTAACAACAGCGCGAGAGACTTGTTGTCTTATAAAGCAGTTGCCGACCGCAGCGCCGTATTTTGCCTGTTTACATATCTCTGTATTTGAATACGCATGCCTGTACCAGTTTCTTTGGCGCTTCAGTGTATTTTCGGTTATTACTCTTATGGCCCTTTTCTGTAGTTTGAAAACTGTGTTCATATTTTGTACGTTTCTTCCTCTGATAAGTAATCCATAGCTAAGAACTATGTCTGTGTAACTAGAAGACGGTCGCTGTTACACACTGATGGGTGGACTCAGAGTGCGTTACACGCTCATGGCACTCTGTTTGGAAGCATCGCCGTGCGTCCACTTCAGCTGAGAATCTATATTCATTCCTAGAAATTTTGTGTTCGCTATATTGTCTACATTGGTGCCATCTACATTTAATTCAACAGTTTCATTTTCATATTAACAGAATCTTCCGCCGGTTCTTGGTAGAACAACATTATAATAATAAATGAAAAGCACCAGTTTGCTTTTGTTCTACAATATTATTTTTATTGCTAACCGGTTTTCGGCTTACCAGGCCATCTTCAGGCATTTACTGAGTATTATCTTTGGTGATAATACTCAGTAAATGCCTGAAGATGGCCTGGTAAGCCGAAAACCGGTTAGCAATAAAAATAATATTGTAGAACAAAAGCAAACTGGTGAGTTTCATTTTCTCCTATTCAGACTGAAATCCATGACATCTTTATGTTCATTGTCACTTTATTCCATATTTACCAAATGTAAGCTTCCATGAGGGTTGCCATTTGCTTTCTGTGCAAGGAGTTCTTTTGTTTCCTCAGCGGCTCTAATACTGTTGTCATAGGCAAACAGAATTTTTTTTCCTGACTAACACTAATAGGAAAGTTATTGATGTGTCTCACAAACAGTACTGGTCCCAATATGCTACCCTGAGGAACTCTTAAATTAATGTATTTTAATTCTGATCGGTGTTTGAGAACAACAAAACTGTTGGCGAATTGTCAGGTCACACGGTGTTGTTCATTGAATGAGTCCGATTGTGACGTAATAAACGCACCTTATCTACAGCTACGGTGGTTCTAATTAAGCTCATCCATTACGGATATTGTAGAGCCCGTGACTGTTTATTTAATGTAATACGGTGGTTCTTATTAACATTAACATGAATCATTTGCGAAACAGAAAACAAGCAAGAAGTTCAATACCTTTCCTCGCAAAGGCCATTCTAATATGCGACGAATGTTCAACTCAGTTTCGGTGGTCACGTCTCAGAATGCATGGGTCGTCACAAAATGAAAAGCTGTTCCAAAAAATCAACGGCTCAGCAGACGTTACTCGAAAAAATGTTCGTCTTGTTCGTTAGTGAAAAACATCCATATTTGCACCTGTTCTTCAAATGATTTGACATGTTTATGTGATTTTAATAACGCAATACTGCCGTAAATAAGATAAAACAAGTGCAAGTACTAACACGGAACATTTCACCAATGCAGAAAACTCTGTGTCGAAATGAAGGTGATGAGCTGAAGCATGTGTAAGGTCTAAGAAGGTTAATGTTGTCCTTTGAAAGCGGATTACTTCTACAAATATTTGTGACCTGGGACGTATAGAAAAAGACATACATATGCACGCCGACTATTACCTCATGTGTGTGCTGTTGTAACTTTCCAGGCGAATTTATTCACTCAGTTGCTACTGTCAGGAATTTGTAATACTTGGAGACCGCGGGATAAAATGAAGCAAAGTCTTTACACGGGCGACCGTGTCTCGTGAAGTCATCGTGAGCGGCCTCACTTTGCTGAATATTTCACAGTTCAGCGGAGACTGCGTCGTAAACTCTTTCTAATCCTTCTTTTGCCCCCTCGGAGTTGTGGGCAGTAAACTTTTGAAGTTGAGGTGCGGTTATAAAAGGTAATGGCTTGCCGAGTATTACGACACGCCCTCCGTCCGACCTTTGGCGCATAGTCTATTTTTCGCAACGGCTTGATGTACAAAATTTGCGTTAGTCGGAAGTTGTTCTCAATCGACTGCAGTCTCCCGTCTTTCTCTTAAGCCGTATCATCGTCCGCTCACCTGGAATAGATGGATTTTTCACCCGAGTAGAAATAAAGTGTCGCCTTTATACCACACTAGCGAACCGGACAGTTCTTCGCAATTGATAAATATGCGTGGG
This sequence comes from Schistocerca piceifrons, assembly GCF_021461385.2. Taxonomy (NCBI): domain Eukaryota; kingdom Metazoa; phylum Arthropoda; class Insecta; order Orthoptera; family Acrididae; genus Schistocerca; species Schistocerca piceifrons. The sequence goes on from NC_060146.1 coordinate 223,311,217, forward strand.
AATTGGATGTCCGTCTCCCGCGCCTCTCTGTCCGTGCCTCCGTCGCTCTCTTTGTCCACCTCCCCGGCCTCCACAGGATATGGCGCGGATCTTCGCTCCAGATCACTCGTTTCTAATGGCGACACTCACTGTCCCGCCTCAAGCATCGATTCCCATCGCCCACAGAAATGTACGGCTTATGAGGAATTGCTCGGCCACTGTACGGCATGCCTCTTTAATTCCTCACACACAGTCATTGCGCTGGCTGGACCACTGGTAGCACTTTGATGATCGAGTGATGCCATCCGCTGATTACAAGCGATTCTTTCACAACCGCCCATCGCATTTCTCCACCGTCTCTTTCCGTGAAGTACATCAGATTTCCCTGGTCTCGGTTTAGCTGGCATTTTTCCTTCACGTTTCCACTTCACAACCACATCAACAGTGGACTTGGGCAGCCAGAGAAAGGTTAAAGTGTCCGTGATGGATTTGTTACCCAGATGACATCCAGTGAGTAGACCACGTTCGAAGTGAACGAGATGCCACGACTGACTCACTCCACTGCTGCTGCTGCTGCAGCTCCCACCGTCCTTTTGTATTGCTGGGTCCGCTTCTCATCACTTTTTGACTCATCAGTCTTATGACTGGTTTCATGCGGCTCATCGCGAGTTCTTCTCCTATGACAACCGCTTCATCTTCGAGTAGCACATGCAACCTACATCCTCAATGATTTGCTGAGTGTATTCCGATCTCTGACCTCCTCTACAGTTTTAGCCCCTCTAGTACCATGGAACTCATTCCCTGATGTCTGAACATATGACCTATCACCCTATCCCTTCTTCTTGTCAGTGTTTTCCACATATTCCTCTCCTACCCGATTCTGCACAGAACCTGCTTACTCTTTACCTTATCAGTCCACCTAATTTTCAACATTTGCCTGTAGTACCACATCTCAAATGCTTAGATTCTCTTGTGGCCCAGTTTTCCCACAGTCCATATTTCACTACCACACAACGCCATGCTCCAGACGTACATTCCCAGAAATTTCTCTATCAAATTAAGTCCTATGTTTGCCACTAGTGACTCCTCTCGGCCGGGAATGATCTTCTTGTCATTGCTAATCTGCTTTTTATGTCCTCCTTGAACCGTCCATCATTGGTTATTTTGCTGCCAATTATCAGAAATCCTTAACTTCATCTACTTCGTGACCATCAATCCTGTTGTTAAGTTTCTCGCTGTTCTCATTTCGCTATTTCTCACTACTTTCGTCTTTCTTCGATTCTACTGTCAGTCCATATTCTGTACTTACTAGCTGGTTCATTCCATTTAGTAGATCCTGTAAGTCTTCTTCACTTTCACTCAGGATGGCAATGTCATCAGCGAATCGTATCATTGTTATCCTTTGGCACTGAATTTCCATTCAATTCTTGAAACTTTCTTTTATTTCTATCATTGCTTCTCCGCTGTATAGACTGAACAGTAGGGGCGAAAGGCTACATCCCTGTCTTACACCCCTTCTTCTTGCTCGCCCACTCTTATTGATCCCTCTTGGTTCTTGTGCGTATTGTCTATTACCCGTCTCTCTGTATAGCTTACCCGTATTTTCCTCAAAAGTCCGAATATCTTGCACCATTTGACATTGTCGAACGCTTTTCTCAGGTCGAGAAATGCTGTGAACGTGTCTTAACTTTTCTATACTCTTACTTCCATTGTCACGTGCAACGTCAGGATTGCCTTTCTGGTGGCTTTACCTTTCCTAGAGCCAAGCTAATCCTGATGTGACTCAATTTCTGGTGTCCGGATGCTTTTCGCCAGATAGTTCCGGTTTCTGTACGAACCCGGATCTCACTTTGTCCGTAGGGCAAGATGAACTTTGCGGGTCAGTACGGTATTTCTGCATCTACATCTACGTGGATACTCTGAAAATCACATTTAACCGCTTGGCAGAGGGTTCATCGAACCATTTTCACGATTGTCTACTAATCTCGTGTAGCACGCGTAAAGAACGAACACCTGTATCTTTCCGTGCGAGCTCTGATTTGCCTTATTTTATCATGATGATCGTTTCTCCCTATTCAGGTCGGTGTCAACAAAACATTTTCGCATTCGGAGGAGAAAGTTATTGATTGAAATATCGTGAGAAGATTCACCCGCAAAGAAATACGCCTATTTTTTAATGATGTCCACCCCAGATCCTGTATAAATTCCGTGACTCTCTCTCCCCTACTTCGCGACAATATAAAATATGCTGGCTTTCTTTGAACTTTTTCGATGTGCTCCGTCATTCCTAAATGGGAAGGATCCCACTCCGCGCAGCAGTATTCTAAAAGAGGACGGACAAGCGTAGTGTAGGCAGTCTCTTTAGTAGGTCTGTTACATTTTCTTAAGTGTCGTGGCGATAAAACGAAGTATTTGGGTAGCCTTCCCACAGCATTTTCTGTGTGTTCCTCCCAATTTAAGTTGTTTGTAATTGTAATACCTAGGTACAGGTATTTAGTTGAGTTTACGGCCTATAGATTTGACTGATTTATCGTGTCACCGAAGTTTAACGGGTTTCTTTTAGCACTCACGTGCATGACCTCACGCTTTTCGTTATTTCGGGTCAATTGCCAATTTTCCTACCATACAGATATCTTTTTGCAACTTGTTTTGATCTGATGATTTTACTAGCCGATAAACGACAGCGTCATCTGCAAACAACCTAAGACGGCTGCTCAGATTGTCTCCTAAATCGGTTATGTAAACAAGTAACAGCAGAGGGCCTATAACACTACCATGGCGAACGCCTGAAATCACTTCTGTTTCACTCGATGACTTTCCGTCAGTTACTACCAACTGTGACCTCTGTGACAGGAAATCACAAATCCAGTCACAGAACTGAGACGGTATTCCATAAGCACGCAATTTCACTACAAGCTGCTTGTGTGGTATAGTGTCAAAAGCCTTCCGGAAATCCAGAAATACGCAATGAATGTCAAATCCTTTGTCAATAGCACTGAACACTTGATGCGAGGAAAGAGCTAGTTGTGTTTCACAAGAACAATGCTCTGCAGTCTGTCGGAAATACTGTTTCCCAAGCCGGCCGCTGTGACCGAGCCGTTCTAGGCGCTTCAGTCCCGAACCGCGCTGCTGCTACGGTCGCACGTTCGAATCCTGCCTCGGGCATGGATGTGTGTGATGTCCTTAGGCTTATTAGGTTTAAGTAGTTCTAAGGTCTAGGGGACTGATGGCCGCAGATGTTAAGTCCCATAGTGCTCAGAGTCATTTGGACCATTTTGAACTGATTCCCAACACTGCCTCAAGAGCCTTTCGCACAAAAAAAAGAACCGCTGTCGCGAGATACGGGTGCAGTGCCACCGTGTTGACACTGACTGGATCACTTTGCAGATGGCTGGCAGTCGGCCGCGATAGCGTCGACCTTCGCACTGTGGCGGGAGGTGCGGCCGGTGTCACAGCCCCGTGACCCACTGCAGATAGCGGGCGGCGGCTGCGGAGACACGCTCTCAGAGCCTGCGCGTGGCTCGCCGGGACACTTAGGAGCCTCAAGTACACCCACTGTACTGTGATGAGCCAAAGCATTATGACGACCTGCTTAACAGCTTGTTTGACCGTCTTTGGAACGAAATACATCACAGATTCTGCCTATCAGGGATCCGACAGTTTACTAGTAGGTTTGTGGAGGTACGTGGCATTAGAGGTCTACGTACAGGTCATGGGTTCGCATTAATAAGGGGCCGATGATGGCGCCCGATAGCAACCCAGATTGCTTCCATCAGATTTACATCAGGCGAATTTGGTCGCCGAGACATGAACTTGAGTTCACTGTTAAAGCTCTTCAAACCACTGTAGCACCGTTCTGGCTACGAGACACGAATAAGTACACAGCAGAAAGATGACGTCGCCGTCGCGGAAGACATCAAAGCGTGAACGAATGCAGGTGGTTCGCAGCTGTTCACTATGGGACTTAACATCTGAGGTCATCAGTCCCCTAGAACGTAGAACTACTTAAACCTAACTAACCTAAGGACATCACAAACCTGCGACCGTAGCGGTCGCGCGGTTCCAGACTGTAGCGCCTAGAACCGCTCGGCAGTTGGCAGCTGTCAGCGTGTCTTCGTTAACTATCACAGATCCTATGCCAGCGCAGGGGGAATGTCTCCCTAAGCATAATACTGCTCCCACCAGCCTACGTCCGTTGCGCGCTGCACGTGTCGAGCAGCCGTTCACCTCGATGACGGCGTTTGTGGAGACGACCAGCGACCTAGTGTAACAAAAGTGTGATTACAATGAAATGAACACATTTAGCTGCTTATAGGCGTTGACATACGTCAACGGGGACAGGTGAAAATGTGTGCCCCGACCGGGACTCGGACCCAAGATTTCCTGCTTACATGGCAGACGCTCTATCTATCTGAGCCACCGAGGACACAGAGGATAGCGCAACTGCAGGGATTTATCTCTGGCACGCCTCCCGCGAAACCCACTTTCTCACCGTATTGTCCTGCACTACATTCGTAGTGCCCCCGCCCATTATACTCATTACTCGCGGCGCGTTGCCGATTCCCGTGAGAGTTCGGGCACTGTTTGTGCATTCGCACACAAGAAGAAGATGGTCAAGTGGCCGGTGAGCCTTATATATATATATATATATATATATATATATATATATATATATATATATATATATATGATTCACCCGAACAGCCGACACGTCTCCGTCGATCGAAGGTCGAATCCCGATGGTCCCGTGCCCACAGCAACCCTAATTAACGACACGGTTGGGTCAACATGTGAACACGCAGGAGTCGTCTGCTGCGGAACTCCATGGTAAACAGTGTACGGTGAACGGTGTGTTACGAAACACTGGTGCGTGCACCAGCGTTGTACTCTTTCGGCAGAGATGTCACAGATCACCATCTGTCCTACTTTACAGAGCAGGCAAGCCTGCGAACCCCATGTTCTGTGAAGAGTCCTGGACATCCAACCATTTAGCGCCCAGTCATAGCTTCACTGTCCTTCAACCTATTTTCGTAGATACTGACGACAGTAGCACGTTAATATTCGACAAGATTCGCCGTTTTCGAGATAGTCGTTCACAGCCTCTGCGTAATAATAATCTGTCCTTTCTCAAAGTCGTTTATCTCAGTGGACTTCCCCATTTGTAGCCCATATCTTGGCTAGGATGATCCCCCATCCGTGTCTGCTCCGGTTACATATTTTCGTTACCGAGTCACGTGTCCGCAACGTCACCACACCACATCCAACGTCGTCGTGGACAGTGGTCGTAATGAGGGTAAGGAGGTCAGCGATAATTTCCTCTGCTGATAAAAGACGACACGTGACCTTCTGTCCCTCTAGAGAGTATGCAAAAATAGTAAATACTGAAAGGAAAACTCCTAACCAACTCTGATTCCATAAGAAACCGTTGCGCACAGCGACCGTATATTACTTAAGGCAGGATAGGAACACAGCAATCAGTCACAGTAACACTCGATTTTTATTATTGTTACATACCCAGATTTCGGCTATAAATAACCGTATTCAGTGTTGCAAAACAAGGAAAACACAGAATCAGAACTGATTTACATAAAACAATGAGTAAAACGCCACGTTATCCAACAGCAACGAGACGTTTTAGTCAACATACCATTTCTGTGGATTGCCGTCCAACAATCTCGCAGCAATATGTATCACCGTATGTCCTTACCGGTGCATAAGCGGACGCAAACTGACTTTGTTGTTTACAACGTGAATAGCACCCTCAGTTTGCGTCATGTAGTATGCCCTGTATGTTACAAAAATTCTAACCCAGTCTCATTCCAATATAGTTTTCTTTAATAAATAAAATCAGCAAGTATATTTCCATAACACGTTTAAAATACATCAATAAAGGTTTGTCAATATGTTAGTGCTGAAGCCATCCACCAAATTTTACGCAAATGATGATTAATAGGTTCATACAACTGTCCTACACAGAATTATTAAATCAGATCAGAAATAAAAAATTTAAAAAATTTTGAAGGTCGTCTTGAGAAAATGCAGTTTTGATAAATTTCGAATTTGTATGGAAGTATATTTTATCAAGTTGATCATCACTAATTTTTTTTTAAATTTTCTATTTCTATTGTGATGTAATAATTCTATATAGGACTGTTGTATGAACCTATTAAAGTTGATCATCAATAATTTTTTTTTAATTTTCTATTTCTATTGTGATGTAATAATTCTATATAGGACTGTTGTATGAACCTATTAATGATCTTTCGCATAAAATTTGGCGTATCGCTTCATCACCAGCATATGAACTAACACACTGTAAATCGGCATTTCTTGGTATATATTAAAAGTGATATGCAAGTATACTTGGATGGTAACTTTCCGGATGAAAATGCACTCCGAACATGGTCCGACGAGATCTTCGCCTCAGAACCACGTGACTTCTACAGTGTCGGAATCGATAAGTTACCCCGGCGTCGGCACACTGTTGTAAACACTGAAGGAGAATGTACATTGATGACTAAACTCCCTGTTATATTATGTATTCTGTTTATTAGACTTATGGAAAAACTTATGCACCAACCCGCTAATTATGGTTGTATACCGGAGTCCGGAATAGCCTGGAGCGGTCCAGCGGCGGCTTCCTGGACGCCCCGCGGCGGCAGCCAAACCGCGCTGGCTCCGTCTGCCTTCCTGACGGGCACTCCCTCCCACCCTCCTTCCCTCCCACTGAAAAGGGAGCAGGCCGTAGAGCGAAGGGCGGCTCGGCGCTATGAATGCCGCCCTTCACGAGTCGCGGCCCTACAAAAGGGCCAGCCAGCCCTTCTGGGCTCTGCAAGAAACCGCCGGCAACCGTACGACGAAGACCAGGCTGCCAGCACACAAAACACGCCCCACTGCCGCCGGCCGGTCCCCCCTTCACAGCCAAAAGCGGCAGCGCGGGATAATAGCGCTCACACAGCCGGATCCGCCACCGTCTCCAACTACACCTCCCTTCCTCAGGGTTCAGTCTTCCCGTAAGACGATTTCCAGCTTCGGCAAGTATTCGGTTACTTCGTAATAGTGGAGCGAAAATAAACCTACCTAGGAAGTCTGTCCAGAAAAGATTCCGGAAACTTGTCCACTCAATTTTTCTACGCTTACCCTTTCCTTATTGTGCACGGGTCTCCTTCGATGTACTCTCCCCCACAATGGATGACTGCTTCTATAATCTGCTTATGAACTCAAGAGCGAGCAGCGCTTTTGATGGGGGAAGTGGCCTTTCCCGGAAGCCCGCTGCCACCGGCCTACAGGGGCACCCAAAATGTGTTGCCCGTTACCTGTCTAGCGGTGTAGATCGGCATGCAGTGATACATGTCGTTTCTGTTCGTGGGATCTTAGTTGCCAGTGTCAATCAGTTAACTTTGTATACTTACTGATATACTTCGATTTTCGGAAGTGATGGATAATCGTCTAGCATTGCAAGAAAATGTACAGAATACGTTGATGTGGAGGTATTTGCGGAGTAACGAGCGTTCGATCGTCTCTAATGTTATTACATCGTGTGTTAAAGAGGCGGCCCATAAGGAACTGTTGGCTAATATTACCAGTCCCAATCAAAGGGCTGCAATTTATGCAAACGTCCAATAGGACGCATAAGGAAGGAACGCGAAAATAAGCCGCATGGTTTAGTGGAATTGCCACGAAGGAAAACTGATAATCTTGGGAGGAAACCGATCGTTATAGACAGTTTCTAAATCACGTAACACCTTTGATGCTTATGGAACACTAAATCTCTATCTCGGTCACTCTTCACCTGATTCTGAGACATATTGCTTGAAATTTGTGCGCAGTAGCTACTCTAAACACTGCTGAAATTTTTGTCGAAACATGTACGTGGATTCTGGACTTCTAAGCAAAAAGCTTGACATACGAGATGCGTTCACGTATTAATTTTTATTTTTTGGTAAGAACTTTATTTGTTAATCTACAGCAATGTTATTCCCCATTACATACTATATACACTTGTGCCACTGCTTTTTCCAATTTCCGAAATTCTTTAGGAACTGTTTCTTCGGGGTAGTTTATAGGCCTCTTAACTGTGCATTTTTAATCTCATCCATGCTTGTAAAACCGCTGTCCTTTAAGACTTGCTTTGAAATGTTTATACCACTTGTATGCCCTTGGTTCACTTACAGCAGGCTCACCAAAAGCAATATTTAACATTTCTAAAAATTTCATACACTTCATTACATTCCTATAACAAAATTTAATACAGATTCTCTAATCTATTTTTATACAAAACAAATAATCGTTGATGCTACCAAAACACATGTAACCTTTTTGACAGCTGACAACAGAGTAAATACCCAATATGCATAACATTGTACACATACTTTTGAGACATGTTTACGAAGACAGTGACAAAAAGTTGTGTAAATCGGACTAATACAACACACAAAATTATAAATTTCTGCTTACTTTTTAAACACTCTTCGTGTTGCAAAAATTGTTAAGTTTCGATGCAGTCCTTCAAAGAAAACTTGTACCTTTTAGTAGAAACACAAAGTAAGAACAAGCCTCAAATTCTACAGATTGATTTCATTATATGGGGTTCGTTTTACGAATAGCAATAGAGGATCATACAATACATGCACATGAACAGGCATTCGGTTCTATGTTTGTAGTATAATCCTGACTTCCATTCTTATCTTAATATTATTTACTCTATAATATTGTTTTTTGTATTCCTTATGGTCTTAATACATTTGTCTAAAAATGAACGCAGCCGAGACGTATCTATCTCTACACGGCATCGCCACAGATTTAAAGCACGCGGCGCGGCAGGGGAGGTACAACTTTGTGAAACAGCCTGTAGAAGAGCGTTGTGACGTAGCTGACTTGGCAGAGTGGGGACTCGCTCGCTCGCTCGCTCGCTCGCTCGCTCTTCAGTTTAGCGACAGACTTACAACGCCGTTCCCGCTTCCGGAAGCAGGTGTGGTACGCCTCTTGCTGAATCGCGCGAAGCACTGTCTGCGAATTTTCTTTTGCCTCGTCTATCGTTGCGAATCTTTGCGCTTTCAACGGGGTTTTCACTTTCGGAAAGAGAAAAAGTCCACAGGGACCAGATCTACAGAGCGCGGGGGATGAGACAGCACGATGATTTTTTTTTTCTTTTTTTTTTTTGCAATAGTCTCGCACCAGCAGGGATGAATGAGCGGGCGCGTTATCGTGATGCGAGAGCCACGAATTGTCTCGCCACATTTCAGACCGTTTCCTTTTCACATTTTCTCGCAGGCACTGGACGCGTCCCGATAGTATCATCGATGAACAGTTTCTCCCTGTTTGTGACGAACTAATCCTTCAATGTTAAAGAAAACTATCAGCGTGGCTTTGACATTTGACGTGACCTGACGAGATTGTTTGGTTTTGCAGAACCTTTCCCAACGCTCTGTGCTGACTGAAACCTTGGTTCTCCAGTTTATATTTTCCGTACTTCGGCCATCATGTTACTCGGCTGCCTAAAAAACAAAAGCCATCTACTACCTTTTCTGTTTCATTTCTATTCACATTCTGTCAGATTCGCCTTAGACTTCGTTCCCATACATATTTTTCTTTTATTGACATCTATCTTATAATCTCTTTCCGAGACAGTATCGGTTCTACGACGTTACTGCTCTACTCTTAATGAGAGAGAGGCGGAAATTTACGGTTCTGAATAAAGCTTGGCATATAAACGTCTTAGAGACGAGCCGTACACCGTCTGCTTTAAGCCCTGTTGCAGTTATTAGCGAAATTCTATTTTCAAAGGCGATATTGCGGTCGAATAACTGAGGGCAGACAAGATATGCGAATTATAAATTAACGAACATGAAGAAACAGGGATACATTAGTAAGCCGGCGTGCTCCCCTTGTATGAGATGCAATAGAGCTACCACTGCAATGTGGATACAAGAAGTTTCAGGAGACTTGTAAGGAGAAGCGACACGTACAGAAAGCTAGCAGAGGTGCACAAGGAAATAAGTAGACCAGAGGAACAGCAGAGCCGCCACTGAGCTCACAACTCAGAACGTGCAGAGAGGTTTTGGGAGGGCAGGAAACTGAAAAGCATTAGCTTAACGTGGCACACCAGAGGGCCCGCAAGGCAGTAACAGGACGGCGAGTAAGAGATCTTCTACCAGCTCCTCATACTGTGCCTTTGAACCCATCAAAGGAGCGCCAAACGGCGGAAGTTGATCGGCCTGTTTGCCGTTGTTTACACACAAGCGATAGCAGCTGTGTGAGTTACCGATCCCGCTACGTACACAAGTCCGTCAAACCCGCCCTGCCACATCGCTCATCAGCTCGACATACGCAACACACGCCTTTGCTAAAAGTCGATCTTCAGTTTAATCTGCATCTGGCTCTGTACCCAGGAGACCACCTTACGGCGTCTGGCAGGGGGTACTTTGTGTAACCGTTCCAGTTGCGTATGTTTAGCGGGCCCGTGAACTGCCGCATGGACTCGAATCTCTCTAATTTTTCTTGGTGATCTTATCGCGAGGCGTTCGTACGAGGAAGCAATATATTGGCTGACTCTTCTAGGAACGTAAGCTCTTTAAATTTTAATAGTAGACCATCACGTGATGCAGAATTCCGCTCTTGCAGCGTCTGCCGGTGGAGTTGCCTGCGCATCTCGAGGCCGCTTTAGTGCTTACCAGATGCACCTGTAACGAAACGTGATACTCTTCTTTGGATCTCCAGTGTTTCATCTCTCCATCCTACCTGCTACGGATCCCAGAATGACGAGCTATATTCAAGTGCTCTTCGAACGAGAGCTTCGTAAGCTTGTTGCCGGACTACATTTTCCGTGGTTTGTACCAATAAATCTCAGTCTGGCACCTGCCTTTCCTGCTATTAGTTTCTTGTGGTCGTTCCACTTCAGATCGCTCCGTGAGCATCCTCCTAGATACTTCATGGAACTAACTGCTCCCAATGATTGTTCTGCAATTGTGTAATCATACAATAGAGGGCCTATGCAACTAAGTGAAGACAGTTTGTTTATTTCCATACGCATTTCGCTTCTTTTATTTGGGAAGCATCATCAGTAGCCTGAAATACATGTTTCCTTTTATACAATCAATTAACGTATTATGTGGTACATACAATACGCTGCTATATTACATTTTGTCGTGTTTTTATCTTGTTTTTCAAATTAGGAGGAACTTCGTAACAGAAGTTCCGTACTGTTAACGTATCGTTCGGTGTTACGATTTCCAGCCCTTTTAACTCGTGTATGTGGTCCTGGAGATGTATTTGTTAGTTTCCATACTCCAACTGGCCGATTTCTGGTGTTCTTTCATCCACATTTGTCACATCGCATATATCACTTGCACTTTCCATTTTGTGATCAGCATATGCGTGTTTCTGGCGTGTAGTGTTGCCAACTGTTGTTGTGTGTTCGTCTGCCTCTTGTTTGCGTTGTGTTGTGGTTTGATGTTTTTCATTTGTTGTGTGTGTGTGAGTGTTTGTGTGTGTGTGTGTGTGTGTGTGTGTGAGTGTGGATGTATTTCGCTGTGTGTAATTTTTTTAAAATATGAATTTATGTGTATGTGTGTGTGTGTGTGTGTGTGTGTAAATTTTTTTTCTTATTTTTTAAAATAATAACAATAAGTTTGTGTATGTGTGTGTGTTTATTTTTCTGTGAGCAAATGCATTTTTTTAGTAGTAAATATCAGTTTATGTGTGTGCGTGTGGGAGGGGGGGGGGGGGAGGCGAGAGTGAGAGAGAAGACGGCAAGGATATTCATTAATTATTTATCCTGGTTACATTTCAGTTTGTTACTGTTTTGGTGGCTAACATGATCAGGGAAAGACGGAAAACAGACAAAAATGACAATAAAGAGTCTGTCTATCCGTCTATGCATTCACAACACGTTGCATTTCTTTATGCTGAAGCTCAGTTGCCGCCTACACCAAGCCCCGCTCCTCTGCATGTTTCCTGCATTTAGCTACGATTTGCTGACGTCGCGACTTCTATGTATACAACGACATCATCTGCGAAAAGCTTCCTGGAACTTCCTGCGTTATGTACTAGGTCACTTATCATACGGGGTGTCCAACTCGAAAGAGGCCCCACAAACATACACTTGCTTGAATTACACTTAATGGCTCTGCATTAAAATCAGAAAATGAAAAGAAAATGTCATACCTTGTTCATGGGGGATAAAGGTGAATCGTGAAACGTGCTAGAAGTGACCGCCCTCGACTTGTAAACATAATTGAGGACGACGACGCAGATTTTCGAATATTGCTGCCAGAACTTCTGGCTTCACTGTCTGGATTTCACGGATCATGTTCTCTCTTAAATCTTCCAAGTTGTGGGGTTTGTTGCAATACATTTTGCCTTTTCGGCCAACCCAGAGCAAAATGTCAGACGGTGGTAAATCAGGTGACCTTGGGCCCCACAGCCCTTTCGGAATCTCTCTTCCGGGGAAAAATGATTCGACCACAGCCACGGCCACTGCAGACATGTGGCATGCGGCGGCATCCTGTTGGTACCAGATGAGGGTGAGTTCTTCATCGTCCAGGTGGTTCAGAAATACCTGAAACATTTCGACGTAAACTGCACTTGTCACAGTAGACTCGAAAAAAATTGGTCCGATTTTGCGACGCTGTGATAATGCACAGAGCACGCCATCTTTTGTGAATGCAGCAGCTGCTCGACCCGTGCATGCGGATTTTCATTACGCCACAAACGTGTACTATGAGAGAATGAAATTTTCACTCTGCAGCGGAGTGGGCGCTGATAGAAAACTTCCTGGCATATTAAAACTGTGTGCCGGACCGAGACTCGAAATCGAGACCTTTGCCTTTGGGGGGAAGTGCTCTATCGAAAGGCAAAGGTCCCGAGTTCGAGTCTCGGTCCGGCACACGGTTTTAATATACCAGGAAGTTTGCTGTGTTCAGAGAGTTTACATAGCCAGACAGGTATAACTGCACTTCATCAAAAAATGGTTCAAATGGCTCTGAGCAGTATGGGACTTAACTTCTGAGGTCATCAGTCCCCTACAACTTAGAACTACTTGAAGCTAACTAACCTAAGGAGATCACACACATCCATGCCCGAGGCAGGATTCGAACCTGCGGCCGTAGTGGTCGCGCGGTTCCAGACTGTAGCGCCTAGAACCGCTCGGCCACTCCGGACGGCCGCACTTCATCACTCAACCATGTGTACTGCAATATCCCTGGCTTCTGAGGAATAAATTGCTGAAACGAACGGCAAAATGAAATGCGTTTGTCTTTGTCATTGACCTTCAGTTCCGGAAAAGCTGTAAATATCAATGGATACACGTTGGTTTTCTTCTCTGTGACATGTGCTCCTAGACATTCCACATTCCTGAGATAAACAAACTTGGCAGGAGAGGCCAACAGCCGTTGTCGACTGGAGTCATCAGAGGATCACTTGGAAGATGGAATGGCGCGCCGCGGCCTTCAGCGATGAAAGCAGATTCTGCCTGCACGCAAGTGATGGTCGTTTGCAAGTACAGTGTAGACATGGTGGGCGCTGTCACGTAGGGTACATTCTTTCGAGACACGCTGGTCCCTTCCCAGGCGTTATAGTTTGAGGTGAGAAAAGCTACAGCTTTCATTCACCCTTGGTATTCCAGGAGGGGACGTTAAGCAGCGCCCCGTAAGTGTAGACTGTTGTGAGACCAGTTCTTTCGCCGTTCTTTCAACAGGCAGGTGATGTTCCAACAGGATAATGCTCGGCCACACCCTGCCCTGAAACTCAGGGTGCTGTGTACACATGCAGCAATTTCTCTGGCCAGGACGGTCTCTGGACTTGCCTCCAATCGAGCACTTGTGAGATGAGATATTATGGGACGAGAAGTGACTCCTGCGACTCGTCGACCAACAACTCTTACAGAACTAAGTGAACAGGTCGAGCAGGTGTGGAATACCGTATCATCTGTAAGATCGACAGGATTCCAGAGTCAACGCCTGCATTGCCTCCCGTCGTGGATACACCACGTACTAATATGGGTGTTCAAAAAATGGTTCAAATGGCTCTGAGCACTATGGGACTTAATATCTGAGGTCATCAGTCCCCTAGAACTTAGAACTACTTAAACCTAACCAACCTAAGGACATCACACACATCCATGCCCAAGGCAGGATTCGAACCTGAGACCGTAGCGGTCATGCGGTTCCAGACTGAAGCGCCTAGAACCGCACGGCCACACCGGCCGCCAATATGGGTGTTTCAGCATGGATTGGCTCCTGGTACCTCAGAACTACTTGTGCAGTTGATCTGTAAATGTAATAATTTCGTGTACTCCATATGCACTGTTACAACAATGAATCTTGAGTGGGTTCGAAACCAGTAAAAGGGTGTAAATTATTAATTTTTTTCCGGCAATGTAGATGCCTAAAGATGTGTCCTATCTTTTACACAGATTTGCCATAAATTTTTCTCATCATTCAGTACCTCATCATAAGCTATCCATTTAACCTACAGCATTCTTCTAGAGCATCACATTTCAAAAGCGTCTATTCTCTCCTTGTCTGAACTTCTTGTTGTCCAAGTTTCACTTCCATGCAAGGCTACACTCCATACAATTCGGCTCAGAAAAGACTTCTTAACGCTTAAATTTATATTGGACGTTAACAGATACCTCTTTTCCAGAAACGCTTTTTTGCTGTTGCCCTCCTGCATTTTATATCTTCACTATTTCGGCAACCGTCAGTTGTTTTGCAGCCCAAATAACAAAAGTTATCTACTGCTTTTAGTACATCGTTTTTGATCTATTCCCCTAAATCACGATTATGTCACGTTGATTACAGAGGATTGTTTTATTGAATACTGTGCCGCGGTTGCAGTAAATGTTTAAATTTCCTCTTTCTACTACAGCGGGAGGATCGTATCTGCAGTACAGAGGGAAGTCTCTCATTCCTCAAAGAAATTTTTCACTCTGCACAGAAGTGTGCGCTGATATGAAACTTCCGGGCAGATTAAAACTGCGTGCCGGACCGAGACTCGAACTCGGGACCTTTGCCTTTCGCCGAAAAGTGCGCTACCGACTGGCAAAGGTCCCGAGTTCGAGTCTCGGTCCGGCACGCCAGGAAGTTTCAAGTGTCTCATTAATTGCTGCTGCTGTCTCAACTTCTGGTGGATTATTTTGGCGACTTTATAATGCATTTCAAATATTCAGTGGATGCCTCGGTTTGATATTCGCCAATATTGTTACTTTTTATTCGGCGAGGGCGATTACAGACCACTCCAGGTGACAATAGCGCATCACTATCACTGCAACCCACAATCTTTGCATTCTGTCTCTGGCAGCCTGCGTCCTTTCCGCTGTTCAGTATTTACAGCTGTCTCCCGCTCACTCGTATATTATGTTCTGTCTGAGATACCTTCTTGATTAAACCCAACCCGTTCAAGATTCTTTCCCACCTTTCTGATACATCTATCGGATATTATATTAAAAATTAATGTATTGTCAATTTCTTCCTGCCAGTCCCAAACACATGTCTATAAAATTCTTCTGTTTCTAACTCACTCAGTTAACTTTCCATTTTACTGGCGCACTTCTTTGCTTCTCCGTTTTCTCTGCCGTCTGCCGACGCTCATTAAACCCACCATATTGACGAGGCTTCTTTCGCCCCACATTCTGTTATTCGGAAGCACCAGCTAGCACACAGACTTTTTTTTTTTAACTTTGGTGTTGTAGCGTCATGGTTTAGCTCGCCTTGAAATATATTTTCTCTTGTCTAAGGCACGTGTCCTACTAAACACATTGGTCGTCTTTCCTCAACTGTTTTTGTTGCCATCTCTTTCAATAGTTTTCAACTGTGTCATTTACATTTATTATTATTAATTTGTTATTATTATTATTCCACGAATGTACCCATAAGAAACGTAAGCAGGAGATTTTCAATCATTCGTAGGGTTGTTCTTATTTTCCCAATATTTCATTTTCTCCCCAAAGGCCTTGTTTCTTTCTTCAGTCCACTTTGGTCGGCATGTTCTTGGTTCCATCTCTGGAATAAACTTCCACTTATCAATTTTGCGAGCGGTCTAAGGCGCTGCAGTCATGGACTCTGCGGCTGGTCCTGGCGGAGGTTCGAGTCCTCCCTCGGGCATGGGTGTGTGTGTTTGTCCTTAGGATAATTTAGGTTAAGTAGTGTGTAAGCTTAGGGACTGATGACCTTACCAGTTAAGTCCCATAAGATTTCACACACATTTGAACATTTGAACATCAATTTTGCTTCTGCATGTGTCCCTGTCTGACGCGTTCGTTACGACCATTTTTGCTTCCATCAAATCCCTTTTAACTTCAGTCACCCAAGGTATTGATGCTTTAAGGGATGTTACATAGCCCAATAGACGTTAAGTTAGTCTGTTTCCAGGTGTCTGTCTAGGTGTCCATAGAACTTCATTCGTCTCTTTATGATGTCAGTTTCGATGTTTGATGCTTTTTTTGTTGTCCCGATGGTTTTCAGTATGAACCGATCTTGTGTGCATCATGGTACAAGAATTTTTCTAATAATTTTTCTCTCTACTTCCTTAATTTCTTGTACATATAGTTTTCGGTTCAGTAAGAGTGTTTCACTCGCATATGTGACTTGTTATTTTTAACATCATTATTGTTCTCATTCCCGAACCCAAGTAACTTACGTAGGTAATGCGAGGAAAGGAGTCACCACTGAAACATTCCAGTTGCTAACGATGTAAATTAAAGGATGCTTCAGCGACTGTCGTATCGGCCATTTGAACTGCACAGTGCTCTACAGAGCTTGGTTGCCGGCCTGACTCTGTCGTTCTCCGACAAACACCGGCTTTCGCAACCGGTTTCAGGGAAGCTGACGCCTGGGGTGGCTACAGTCAGAGTAGCAGCTACACGCTTCTCGCCAGTGAGACACTTCAGGTTTTTTCTGCAGACTGCAGTGCTCAGCCTAAGACCTCTACTCTGTCATTTACTGTTGGGAAACACCTCACGCTTCGAGAGCGATCAGGGAAAATCTGTGGTCAGGCGGCGTGCCCGGTAGCTGACGTCAGCACTGAGTCAACTGCATTACTGTGCGTTAGAGGACAGAGCGACCTCCAGGGACGAGCGAGTCCGTACCTGAAGGATAAGACGGAAATCCAGTAGCCGCGCCGGTCTTCAGCGAACACACTGTGTCTTTAATTTCTTGTATGAATCTCTCACGGGGACGCATTGTTACGGTTATGGAGGAAGCGTAGTCGCTAATTTTGCTTACAGCTGGCGTTGAGTTCTTGAGTTCAGTTTCAGATTACGGTATCAGAGAAAACATGGGATGCAATTCACAGTTTCCGCTATGGCCCGCATTTCACTATCAATTTCTATGTCAAAGTTGATGTCACATATTTATGTCGAAGAAATTTGATGGTGTAATAGGGAACTCTGTCAAATGTCGCCTGCCGTCAAATAAATATGAACAAATCTAGGGCATCGCCGCAGATTTGATCATAAAAGTCGTTCGTCTTCTGTTCACTGCAACGTGGAATGTAGCCGCTTGGAGCGCTGACATCGCTACAGCTATGTAGGGTCTCTGTAGTCTGTTTGTAAACTTGGCTTCAGAGTTGGCTTGTTCCTTCGACTCTTTTTTTTTTTTTTTTTAATAAATTGCTTCGACTAGGGGGGGGGGGGTGAGCAAAGGGCACAGTGCATGATATTAATTGTGTGTTGCTGGGCAGGCAGAATATGCTGCAGACGACTTCACGTCCACAATCACAGCTACAGCCCATCCACCTCTACATCTGGAAACATCCCGGCAGCTTTTCAGCAAGCTGGAACAGAGTATGTGGTCACACTCTAAAATAAAACATTCTTTCTTAGCTTTCCATTCTGCTTTGTCTGTTTTTGAACTCTGAGTGCCACAAGTTAAAAAGCGCTTCATCTGCTTCGTACTTTTCATTAATTTTGCAGTTGTTGGAACAGTAATTCCATTAACTGAATTATTCAAAATTTAAAATAGCTCTAATTGCCTTATAATGTACTAAAATTTTATTTGCCTTCACATATTCCCTCTTCAGTGCTTCATGAATAGCTTCACACGTTTCTGGAATTATTTTGGTTAATGTACAATGTGATATTCGAGTGCTGTGTTGTAAACTAGAGTAGCTCTCTCATGTATCAAGAAATCGCAGTGTCGCAGTTTGCCTGTCTTCCGCGCATATAGCATTTCTGAATAGAGTATTCTGTTTTGTAATATCAGAAGCCACTTTACCCAGAAAATATTGAAATACATTCTCATCCATTCGTAAGTAATTTATATATTAAGGCTCGACTTCCTCCACTTGCAGCTCTCGTAACAAATTTTGCTGAATACTTTTACTATCTCGACGTAATACCTAGGGCTTCATCCAAATATGTTTCCTTTTTTTCCGCAACTTTTCTTCCAAATACACACACAATGCAATTGTGGTACTAGCAACTGCAGCGCATAAAAGCAAGTTGTCATCCGCCACGTCAAAGATCTCTGTCAAAGAAACATGATAGTGTAATACCGGGCTAAGGATTACTAGCGGCTGCGTCTGCACACGGTGTCATCATTTCCTCGCCGCAGCCGAGATAGTCGTTTTTTAAGTACAATCACGGATTCAGCACCGCCCAGATTAGTACGTCCGTTAACGATTATCCGTAATTATCTAAGATTATTGATGGATCTTTCAACGACCTTTGCATTTGATGTTACCTGGATAAGTGCCTTATAAAACGTTGGGAGATTGTACTGACTTAATGACTTAACGTAATTCAGCCAAATTAAGCTGATGATGCGATTCATTATCGCGAATCAGGTTATACCTAGATCCCACAGTAAAATGACGATTAGCAGCTACAAGCGGACTCTACAGTTTTTTAGAAGCTTTTACCACAAATGTTTTAAAGGTCCTTTAACTATGTATAAGTTTCTAGTTTGGCAATATAGAAAATGTATATGTCATTCAGAGACGTGACGTCAAAGTTTTTAAAAAAGTTGAATGCGAAGGGAATGTTGTTGTTGTTGTCGTCGTCTTCAGTCCAGAGACTGGTTTGATGCAGCTCTCCATGCTACTCTATGCTGCACAAGCTTCTTCATCTCCCAGTACCTACTGCAACCTACATCCTTCTGAATCTGTTTACTGTATTCCTCTCTCGGTCTCCCTCTACGATTTTTACGCTCCACACTGCCCTCCAATACTAAATTTGTGATCCCCTGATGGCCGGCCGGAGTGGCCGAGCGGTTCTAGGCGATTCAGTCTAGAACCGCGTGACCGCTACGGTCGCAGGTTCGAATCCTGCCTAGGGCATGGACGTGTGTGATGTCCTTAGTTAAGTATAAGTAGTTTTAAGTTCTAGGGGACTGATGACCTTAGGTGTTAAGTCCCATAGTGCTCAGAGCCATTTGATCCCTTGATGCCTCAGAATATGCCCTACCAACCGATCCCTTCTTTTAGTCAATTTGTGCCACAAATTTGTCTTGTCCCCAATTCTGTTCAATACCTCCTCATTAGTTACGTGATCTACCCATCTAATCTTCAGCATTCTTCTGTAGCACCACATTTCGAAAGCTTCTATTCTCTTCTTGTCCAAACTATTTACCGTCCATGTTTCACTTCCATACATGGCTACACTCCATACAAATACTTTCAGAAACGACTTCCTGACACTTAAATCTATATTCGATGTTAACAAATTTCTCTTCTTCAGAAACGCCTTCCTTGCCATTGCCAGTCCACATTTTATATCCTCTCTGCTTCGACCATCATCAGTTATTTTGCTCCCGAAATAGCAAAGCTCATTTACTACTTTAAGCGTCTCATTTCCTAATCTAATTCCAGCAGCATCACCCGATTTAATTTGACTACATTCCATTATTCTCGTTTTGCTTTTGTTGATGCTCATCTTATATCCTCCTTTCAAGACACTGTCCATTCCGTTCAACTGCTCTTTCAAGTCCTTTGTTGTCTCTGATAGAAGTACAATGTCATCGGCGAGCCTCAAAGTTTTTATTTCTTCTCCATGGATTTTAATACCTACTCTGAATTTTTCTTTTGTTTCCTGTACTGCTTGCTCAACATACAAATTGAATAGCATCGGGGAGAGGCTACAACCCTGTCTCACTCCCTTCCCAACCACTGCTTCCCTTTGATGTCCCTCGACTCTTATAACTGTCATCTGGTTTCTGTACAAATTGTAAATAGCCTTTCGCTCCCTGTATTTTGCCCATTACACTTTCAGAATTTGAAAGAGAGTATTCCAGTCAACATTGTTAAAAGCTTTCTCTAAGTCTACAAATGCTAGAAACGTAGGTTTGCCTTTCCTTAATCTATTTTCTAAGATAAGTCGTAGGGTCAATACTGCCTCACGTATTCCAACATTTCTACGGAATCCAAACTGATCTTCCCCGAGGTCGCCTTCTATCAGTATTTCCATTCGTCTGTAAAGAATTCGCGTTAGTATTTTGCAGCTGTGGCTTATTAAACTGATAGTCCGGTTATTTTTACATCTGTCAACACCTGCTTTCTTTGGGAAGGGAATTCCAGAGAAAATCTATAATAGTTGCAACTAAAATATGCCGTAGAAATCATGCCGAAAGTAAGAGGCAAACATCTTCTCGCCCGGAGGTGTACAGGACACCGTTTCTGTCCGTCTCTGTGCTACGCCCGTTTTTTGTAGCGCTGCGCACCAGTTATCTAGCTCGAGTTGATCTGAATGTACTGTGATCGATGCAGTTGTGGACCATTAATATGGCCCACCAGTGATGAGCTCAACGTTACGATAAACAGTTAACATCGAGTGTCTGCCCTGGTTTGAAGCTCGTACGTTCGTCAGCGTTCTCGCGAACCTCTTCCGCTGAGAGCGGTCTAATCTCGACCGCAGAGGTGATCTCGCAAGCTCTCTGTGAACTTCGTGCCGCCTCATCTTCTTAGCACCTAAACACGCAGAAACTGAATCCGACACCAGGTAAACGAAATAGTACCTAACTGCGACGTGAAGAATGGCCCAGGAGGTTTCTCGCAGGGCACTAGCTGCTCCTCTGTGCGAAACAACAGGGGTTCCGGAAACAACGGTCGTATGAAACGCAGCTCCCTCTGTTCGTCCGCGAGACCCAGAAAGCGGAAGAATGCCGGTGCGTTGGCTGATCCCGTGTTCCGTGACTTCCGGAAAGCATTCGATGCAGTTCCGCGGCCGGCCGAAGTGGCCGTGCGGTTAAAGGCGCTGCAGTCTGGAACCGCAAGACCGCTACGATCGCAGGTTCGAATCCTGCCTCGGGCATGGATGTTTGTGATGTCCTTAGGTTAGTTAGGTTTAACTAGTTCTAAGTTCTAGGGGAGTAATGACCTCAGCAGTTGAGTCCCATAGTCCTCAGAGCCATTTGAACCATTTTTGCAGTTCCGCACTGCCAGCTAATAAGCGAAATACGAGAGTATCGAATACCAGACCAGCTGTGATTGGACTGAAGAGTAAATAAGACTCCAGTATCACTGCTTAAAACATTTATTGAGTATTACGACAGCTGTTTCGGGAGATTACCATTTTCAAGTACGTCTACATTGTCCTGACGTATAAATAACATCTGGTGTGACTGTTTTCGTTAATTTGTACGTGAACTTTCTAAAATTAAAGGTAATATGGTTTCAAAATATTAGGTCACACTGTATAAAACAGTACAAAATCGACGTGAGGTCGATATTTTAGAATTCCACTTGAAGTGTAACTAAAACAGTCACCAGACACAGTCACACGGATGTTATACACAGAAGAGCCAAAGAAACTGGCACACCTGCCTAACATCGCGTAGGAGCCCCGCGAGCACGCACGAGTGCCGCAGCACGACGTGGGATGGACTCGACTAATGTCTGAAGTAGCGCTGGAGGCAACTGACACCATGAATCCTGCAGGGCTGTCCATAAAACCGTAAGGCTACGAGGGGTGAAGCTCTTCTAAACAGCACGTTGCAAGGCACCCAGACATGGTCGATAACGTTAATGTATGGGGAGTGTGGTGGCCAGCGGAAGTGTTTAAACTTAGAAGAGTGTTCCTGGGGCCACTCTATACCAATTCTGGACGTGTGGGGTGTCATACTGTCCTGCTGGAATTGCCCAAGTCCGTCAGAATGTAGAACGAGCATGAATAGACGCAGGTGATCAGACAGGATGCTTACGTACTTGTCACCTGTCAGAGTCGTATCTAGACGTATCAGGGGTTCCATTATCACTCCAGCTGCACACGCCCCACACCCTTATAGAGCCTCCACCAGCTTTAACAGTCCCCTGCTAACACGCAAGGTCCACGGATTCATGAGGTTGCCTCCATGCCCGTACACGTCCATCCGCTCCATACAATTTGAAGTGAGACTCGTCTGACAAGGCGATATGTTTCCAGTCATCAACAGCCCAATGTCGGTGTTGAGGGGCCCACGCGAACCGTAAAGCTTTGTGTCGTGCAGTCATCAAGGGTACGCGGGTGGGCCTTCAGCTACGAAAGCCCGTACCTATGATGTTTCCTTAAATGGTTCGCACGCTGACACTTGTTGATGGCCCAGCATTGAAATATTCAGCAGTTTCCGGAAGGGCTGCACTTGTGCCACGTTGAACGATTCTTGTCACTCGTCGATGGTCTCGTCCTTGCAGGATCTTTTTCCGGCCGCAGCGATGTCGGAGATTTGATGTTTTACCGGGTCCCTGATATTCACGGTACATTTGTGAAATGGTCATACGGAAAAATCCTCACTTCACTTCATCGCTATCTCGGAGATGGTGTGTCCCATCGCTCGTGCGCCGACTGTAACGTCGCTGTCAAACTCTCGTAACTCTTGATAATGTGCCGTTGTAGCAGCAGTGAACTACCTAACAACTGCGCCAGACACTTGATGTCTTACATAGGCGTTGCCGACCGCAGTGCCGTATTCTACCTGTTCGTTTATCTCTGTATTTGAATACGCATGCCTAAACCAGTTTCTCTGGCGCTTCGGTGTATATACGTCAGGATAACACAGACGTACTTTAAACTGGAAATTTACGGAACAGCTGTTGTAACACTCAATAAATGTATTAAGCAGTAGTACTGGAACCTTACTTACGATGTCTTTTCAAGACATATATTTCAAAAATGGTTCAAATGGCTCTGAGCACTATGCGACTTAACTTCTTAGGTCATCAGTCCCCTAGAACTTGGAACTAATTAAACCTAACTGACCTAAGGACATCACACACATCCATGCCCGAGGCAGGATTCGAACCTGCGACCGTAGCGGTCGCTCGGTTCCAGACTGTAGCGCCTATAACTGTACGGCCACTCCGGCTGGCTACATATATTTCACTGCAAGCCATTCGTCGAGAAAAGGGAATGAAGAGTGCATAGCATACAGAATACAGCAAATCGTTCTCAACGAAGAGAAGTCTTCAGACGTCAAAGTAACTTGGAGGTACCCCAGGGGAGTGATGTAGGAGCATTACTTTTCACATCATACAGAGTGTCCCGCTCGACAGAGGCCCCTACAAACGTGTGTAGTAATTCCACTTAAATTGCACCGTGTAATTTGCAACATCTTTTCACGCAACAGTTTGTTTCCGCGCGCCGCTGTGGCTGTACCTCAGTTCCAGTGTTTAGTCAGAGTGTATAGCTATCATGTGGGGGAGCGCGTGTTTCTTGTGAAACAGTGCTGGATTACTGGTTCCGTTAAGACATGACAGCGAATGTTTGTAGGGCAGTTTGGTCAGCAACATATAATGTCTATACACTGCATACGAAAGTTAGTAAACAAGATGGAGAGCAATGGAACGGTGTTGGATTTTGACGGCGGAGGACGGCCACCATTACCCTATCAAAGGGTAGACACAAAAGGGGCTCTTGTAGTTATGTCACTGCGGTATCTGTTGGCAGACGATGTTGCAACCATTTGTTACATCTACTATCCTCCAAGACGCATATGCTGTCATGAGTCCAAAATCAACGTCATCTTTCCAGCTGCACAATTTTTTTTTTTTTTTTTTTTTTTTTGACGTCTGTGTATATAGGTAGTGCGGTATTGGTGGAGAGTGTAGGCGGTAAAAATTGTAGACTCCAAGGCTGGAATGCAGGATGAAACGGATACAGAGTGCATTAGTCAGGGAGATATGACGAGACGTGGACAGCGTGGAGAGCTGCATCAAACCAGTCTCTTTGACCATGACTAAAGCAACAGCATATGCATTACTCGTAGATCGAAAGATGTGTCAGACACACCCGGAACCAGAACGTACTGCGTCAGCCGCTGAAGCAACACTGCGGCGTTTCTCTGACTGGCAGGCGCCAACATGCCTACCACTAGAGACGCTAACGTCGGCAGCACGACTGACGTAGCGTGCTGGGAAAGCGTGGGGAAAACGTCCGGGAAACGAACTGGGGACCTTCGCGTGCCAGAGCAATGGGCTGGTGGCAGCTGCCGGCTGTTCGTCGCAGAGTGACTCACGCTCCAGTAAAACTAACGCCTTCCGGGAGAAAACTGGGGCGACGCATACTTGCGTGATTTCCTAAGTTCGGCTAATAGCAGCTAATGACGCGCCCCGAGTACTCACCCTGCCGTAAGTACATCGTCAGCGGTGGTTCCGCTTGGGAGCTCGTTCGTCACGTCGCACAGAAGCTAACGATGTTGGATGACACATCTTTAATCGCGCAATAGTGGCGGACTGGGAGAGACTGTGTGAGAGGGGCACTGCTAAATACAGGCTGACCTAAACGTCCGTTAACATTTGAAAAGTTAATACTCCACAGAATACTTTAGGCAGAGAGGCAGAAATTGACACACATGCTTGGAATGACATGGGGCTTTACTGAAACCAGAAAAGTGCACAAGATGACGAACACATGGTGCTGATATGATAGGAAAGCAATAATTAGCATAAACGTTAATTTTTAGCAAAGACCATGTTCTTCATAAAAAATGCTCATTGTGTAGATCGCCATTCATTTACAGAATTTTCTCATTATCAGAGTATTGAAGGGTGATCTGTTTTGTTAAGAACTATTCAAAAGCCAAGATCTCAAAAGTATTTTTTTATTCAAGGCAATTGGTTTGAACAGTCTTACGTGATCTTCAGGTGAGTAAGAAAATGCAATACACAGATTATGTCTCACTTGATATAAAAGTTTTAGTTTGGTATTATAAAGAAAGCGGAAGTGGGCCTGCACATTTACGTAACACCAAACTAAAACTTTTACGCCAAGTGAGATATATTCCATGTATTGCATATTCTTACACATCTGAAGACGACAGCTAAGGCCGTTGAAACCGGTTGTCGTGAATAAATAATATTTTTTGCGATCTTGGCTTCTGAATACTTTTAAGCCATTCCTTAACAGTACCTGTAATCGGGGGACGATGCTTTGAACAGCACTGTGGAGCATGTTAGTAGGTATGGAGAGAAACTTCCGTCGGATGTTGTCTTTTAGCGCCCCTGATGAGGCTTCTGTACAAACTTATTTACGTATACAGGATGTTCGGAAATCCCCGTTACAAACTTCAAGGACTTGTAGAGGGGAGTGAGAACAAGATATTCTGGACAGGAACCCATGTCCGGAAACGTACCCTTTCCGTTCTACGACGGTTTCACTTCAGATGTTCGATTCATCCACTTCTACTCGAAGAATTCAATTAGGCGCGATGCAATACAATTATTAGGTAAGAATTCGGAAGTAGACATAACGAAACATCCATTTGCCACTTAAAGCGTTTTGTTTGTATTCTCACTTGACGTGTTTGCGTTATTCCTAAACAAAGCAGGACCCAGCATACTGTACATGCACAACAGCACTGATGCATTACAACAGCGGCTCGATGCGATGACTACCTACGTTGTTACAGACACTGTACCTACGAGGCATGCTCTGGAACACATTGCCCATCCCACCTGGTGTCTCTTCAGTTTCTAGTGCAGCGGCCGTAACTCGTGCCAGCAGGTCTTCCTCTGTCTCTACGGTGACCGTCTGACGTAGTACACCTCGTCCTGTCCACCCTACTGTATACCAGGACAAGCTTGTCTGTTTCCCTCAGCAGATGTGCACGCGTTACACATTGGAATTGAAGCCGCCGTTTTTGAACGGAAACGGCAGGCTTCAGGACGTAGACTCCTATTCAAAATATTATGTTCTCACTGCGTGAAACAGCGCAGATGAAAACTCGTTTTTGCTCCTTCAGCCAGATCTAAATGATTTAGTCCGTGATCTGCGACTGCCAAAGAATAAAGCGGAGCTCCTATGGTCAATACTACATGAAAGACATTTGTCAGCAGCTGGTACTTCCGTTACAGTTTACGGAAAAAGGCTCTTTGTATTCACACAATATTTTGCTCAAAACAACTTGTTAGTTTATTCCAGAGATGTACAAGTCAGCTCAACCTTCCGTGTGCGCCACGTGACCAGATACTGTTCATTGACTCATTTAAAAGGCGCTTGAAGGCAGTTTTGCCGCACAATAACGATGTACACTGAAGAGCCAGACAAACTGGTACACATCCCCAATGTCGTTTAGGGCCCCCGCGAACACGCAGAAGTGCCGCAACACGATGTGACATCGACTCGACTAATGTCTGAAGTATTGATGGAGGGAACTGACGCCATACATCCTGCAGGGCTGTCCGTAAATCCTTA
The DNA here is from genome assembly GCF_021461385.2 of Schistocerca piceifrons. Lineage (NCBI taxonomy): Eukaryota > Metazoa > Arthropoda > Insecta > Orthoptera > Acrididae > Schistocerca > Schistocerca piceifrons. The sequence goes on from NC_060146.1 coordinate 223,337,795, forward strand.
AGAGTAGGAGAGGTGGAGATCTCTTCTAAATAGCAAGTTGCAAGGCATCCCAGACATGATCAATAACAATCATGTCTGGGGAGTTTGGTGGCCACTGGAAGTGTTTAAATTCAGAAGAGTGTTCCTGGAGCCACTGTCTAGCAGTTCTGGACGTGTGGGGTGTCGCATTGTCCTGCTGGAATTGCCCAAGTCCGTTGGAATTCACAATGGACATGAGTGGATGCAGGTGATCAAACAGGATGGTTACGTACCTGCCACCTCTCAGAGATGTATCTAGACATATCGAGGATCCCATATCACTCCAACTCCACAAGCCCCACACCATTACAGAGGCTCCACCAGCTTGAACAGTCGCCTGCTGACATGCAGGGTCCATGGATTCATGAGGTTGTCTACATACCCGTACACTTCCATCCGCTCGATACATATTGAAAAGAGACTCGTCCAACCAGGTAACATGTTTCCAGTCATCAACAGTCCAAAGTTGGTGCTGATCAGCGCAGGCGAGACGTAAGGCTTTTTGTCGTGCTGTCATCAAGGGCACACGAGTGAGCCTTCTGTCCCGAAAGCCCATATCGATGATGTTTCGTTGAATGGTTTGCACTATGACACTTGTTGATGGCCCAGCACTGAAATCTGCAGAAATCTGCAGAAGGGTTGCACTTCCGTGACGTTGGACGACTCTGTTCAGTCTTCGTTGGTCCGTTCTTGCAGGGTGTTCCTCCGGCTGCAGCTACGTTGGAGATTTGATGTTTTACCGATTCCTGTAATTCACGGCACTCGTGAAATGGTCGTACGGGAAAATCCGCACTGCATTGCTACCTCGGAGTTGCTGTATCCTATCGACCGTGCGCCGACTATAACACCACGTTCAGACTCACTTAAATCTTGGTAACCTGCCATTGTAGCAGCAGTGAGCGATCTAATAACTGCGCCAGACAGTTGTTGTCTTATGTAGGCGTTGCCGACCGCAGCGCCGTATTCTGCTTAAACAGCTCTACATTTGAATACGCATGCCTATAGCAGTTTCTTTGGCACTTCAGTGTATTTACAACGGCAGAAAACACTGTGCGCCCGGCCTCAAAGTCAAACTGTCCGAGCTGACTGCCCCTGTACGGCAGCAAATATCGGTTTGGTGTCTTTTCTCACGGAAAGCGAAATTATTGCGCAGTGAGTCGACACGACGTTATTCCGTAATGAGGTGGGCAGTAGACGCAGGGAGGGTAATAGGTGTGTGTGTGTGTGTGTGTGTGTGTGTGTGGCGCGCCCCAGGCGGCAGAGATAAGAGGGCAGAGCGCGGAGCAGGTGAGCTACGTGCTACGTGAAGCCGCGCAGGCACCTGTGACGTCGCCCGCGGCCTTGACACACACGGCTCCAGCCAGCCGAGCGCCGCGTCGCCCGTCTCCGAGGCAGCCGACACGCTCTCACCGCCGCTGACGCAGAAGCCGCGCTATTACGACTGACCTAGCAGCCCGAGTGGAGGAATTCCGTGCTTCCTGCGAAGCTAAATAACGAGTGACGGACGAAATGAAGAAGCCGAACGACGTCGAAATATTCAGAGACGAGCTGCTCGGATGTCAACAGCTCGGCGTAGCTCACACGAAGCTGCAGTAGAAATGCTCCAGGGAGTGAAGTGCGAACCCTTCCAATAAAGACAACGTAGCTCTCGCCTAAATCCTCGTGGATGAGAACAGAGAAAAGAGGTGAGTCTCGGTTTCCGTACTGGAGAACGCAGCGTCATTTAGCGATCAGAAGTAACGCAGACCTCAGGCTAACACTACTGATCAGTGTCACAACTAAGACTTCTATTAAAATGTCGATATTTGCCCCGAACATATCGATATGTAACGGCGATATTTGCTTTCCCGATATATCGATAAGTAGATATGCAAACGGCAACATTGAATGCCGATATTTTTATTTTACATTATATTTTTTTCTCAATTTCTGGTAAATAATAGAAATTGTTCTTTTGAAATCGCAGTAAAACATAATTTTACTTAACTTTCATCACGTCCAGTCTCTCTCTTTCACTGTATGGAGCAAGTGTAAATGCCAGTGACAGTTGGTAGGTGACGGTTGGAAAGCTGACACCACACTTACAGAAAAAATGGCTCTGAGCACTATGCGACTTAACTTCTGAGGTCATCAGTCACCTAGAACTTAGAACTACTTAAACCTAACTAACCTAAGGACATCACACACATCCATGCCCGAGGCAGGATTCGAACCTGCGACCGAAGTGGTCGTTCGGCTCCAGACTGTAGCGCCTAGAACCGCACGGCCACTCCGGCCGGCACACTTACAGATAGTATCCGTAAACCTGTTACGGTGGCCACTGACACTGTGTATATATGAATCGCGATAAGACCTTCAGCCTGTAGATAGCGCACTGAAGGACCGAAACTGGCAGCTACAGAATAAACGTCATGTTAAGGGCGGCTGTAGGCGTTTCGTTTTCTTACAATAGTGAACGGCCGTCGTCCCCAACACCATCAGTCAAGAGGATGGACATATACAAACAAAAGAGGTCCGGTGTGCTGTTCCTTCACATTGACATGCTTCAAAAACAGTTGCTGAAAATTGAGAACAAAAATCTAAATGACAAGTCTTGTCCTTGGGGCAGGTGCAGACGTGTGAGGGGAAATTCTGACGTAGTCGGTGTTCGGCGCTACCAATAGAAACTGCAACGTTTATCTTCACCCACGCGATTTTCTTTCATTGGATAGAAAAAAGATTTATTTCGACATGTAGGCAATGAAATATGCATGACGATGCACCATGTACACAGCTGTTAATTAACAACACAAAACTCGACCAAAAAAGTAATATAATACAAGATTTTCGTCAGCACAAAGTCCCATTATTAACTTGAAAATTTTCAATTTAAGTGATTTTCCTTAAGTTATTGCCCCACGGCTGCTAGCTTTTTTGAGTCTTCAGTCTTGTGACTGATTTGATGCGGCCCGCCAAGAATTCCTCTCCTGTGCCAACCTCTTCATCTCAGAGTAGCACTTACAGCCTTCGTCCTCAGTTATTTGCTGGATGTACTCCAATCTCTGTCTACCTCTGCAGGTTTTGCCCTCTACAGCTCTTTCTAGTATTATAGAAGCCACTCCGTTATGCCTTAAAATTTGTCCTATCATCCTGTCTCTTCTCCTTGTCAGTTTTCGTCCACGTATTTCTACCCACCCTGATTCTACGGAGAAGCTCCTCACTTCTTAACTTATCAGTCCATCTAATTTTCAACATCGATATATAGTAGCACATCTTAAACATTCCTGTTCTCTTCTTTTCTCATATGCCCCACAGTCCATATCATACGACGCTGTGCTCCAAACGTACTTTATGTAATCAAAAGTATCCGGACACCTTGCTGAAAATGACTTATAAGTTCTTGGCGCCTTCCATCGGTAATGCTGGAATTCAGTATGGTGTTCACCCACCCTTAGCCTTGATGACAGCTTCCACTCTCGCAGGCATTCGTTCAGGTGCTGGAAGGTTTCGAGGGGAATGGCAGCCCATTCTTCACGGAGTGCTGCGCTGAGATGTCGATCGGTGAGGCCTGGCAGGAAATCTGCGTTCCAGAACATCCCAAAAGTGTTGTATAGGATTGAGGTCAGGACTCTGTACAGGCCAGTCTATTACAGGGATATTATTGTCGTGTAACCACTTCGCCACAGACCGTGCTTTATTAAGAGGTGCTCGATCGTGTTGAAAGATACAGTCGGCATCCCCGAATTACTTTTCAACAGTGGTAAGCAAAAAGGTGCTTGAAACATTAATGTAGGCCTGTGCTGTGATAGTGCCGCGCAAAACAACAAGGGGTGCAAGCCCCCTCCATGAAAAACACGACCGCACCATAACACCACCGCCTCCAAATTTTACTGTTGGCGCTACACACGCTGGCAGATGACGTTCACCGGGTATTCGCCATACCCACACCCTGCCATCGGATCGCTACATTGTGTACCGTAATTAGAACTCCACACAACGTTTTTCCACTGTTCAATTGTCGAATGTTCACGCTCCTTACACCAAGCGAGGCGTCGTTCGGCATTTACCGGCGTGATGTGTGGCTTATGACGAGCCGCTCCACCATGAAATCCAAGTTTTATCACCTCCCACCTAACTGTCATAGTATTTGCAGAGGATCTTGATGCAGTTTGCAATTCCTGTGTGATGGTCTGAATAGACGTCTGCCTATTACACTTTACGACGCTCTTCAACTGTAGGCGGTCTCTGTCAGTGAACAGACGAGATCGGCCTGTACGCTTTTGTGCTGTACGTGTCCCTTCACGTTTGCACTTCACTATCACATCGGAAACAGTATACCTATGGATGTTTAGTAGTATGGAAATCTCGCGTACAGATTTAAGACACAAATGATTCCCAGTCACCTGACCACGTTCGAAGTCCGTGAGTTCCACGGACCTCCCCATTCTGGTCTCTCACGATGTATAATGACTACTGAGGTCGTTGATATGGAGTACCTGGCAGTAGGTGGCAGCGCAATGCACCCGATATGAATAACGTATGTTTTGAGCGGTGTCGGGATACTACTGATCACATAGTGTACCTTCTCAGAAATTTCTTTCTCAGTTTATGACCAGATGTTTGATACTAGTAGAGTACTCTTTGCCAGGAGTGTCCTTTTTCTCAGTGCTAGTCTGCTTTTGATGTCCTCCGTGCTCCGTCGATCGTGGGCTATTTTGCTGCTTAGGTAGCACAATTCCTTAACTTCACCAATTTCATGATCCTCAATTCTGATGTTAAGTTTCTCGCTGTTCTGGTTTCTGCTACTTGTCATTACGTTCGTCCTTCTTCGATTTACTCTCAGTCCATATTCCGTACTCATTAGACTGTTATTCCACTCAGCACATCATGCAATTCTTCTTCACTTTCACTCAGCATAGCAGGATAGTAATCTTGCTGTCGTTGTTGTTGTACTAAATATCTAATAATAAATCAATACTTAAAAATTTGTAGGCCGATATGTCGATACTTATTCATTTGATATATCGATATTTTTTTCGGTTTATCGACGTCCGATAATGATATTTCTCTAAATACCAATATATCGGATTCCCGATATTTTTAAAAATATCAGCAGCCCTAGTCACAACAGCCAAGATTTCTCAGGGCTGGGGGAAGGGGGGGGGGGGGCAGTGTCACCCTCTAGCCAGAAAGTTTACATGCTGTCGCCTGATCGGAACAGTTACATTCCTCGTTAGACCAAAATCCACGGTCGTGTTCGGATACCCCGTCATCCAAGCGTACGCCTGGTTTAAAGGCGCTCCGTGTCACGGACACAGGCTGGAGTGGTCAGTGTTTGCTCACCTGGGCCGCCAGCGGCAGTCGAAGCCGCGGTGACACCTGTGGACTACCTCAACATTACTGCCGACCACCTTCACCCCTTCACGATTGCCGTCTTCACCGACGGCGCTGGAATTTTCCAGCGGCGTAAGCGTCCGTGTCCAGTGGTCGGAGCAGCGTGGCAGTGAACTGACGTCGGCGCCTCGGCTACAGAGGTCGCCTGATCTGAAATCCAATGGCACACACCTCGGACGCTTTTGAGCGACATCTCCGCATCCATATCACGCAGGATCGCTGCTTCCAGAGGTGGACCAATAAGATACTAAGCGGGTGTCCGTGATCCAGAATGGATTCTCACTCTGCAAAGGAGTGTGCACTGATTTTAAACTTCGTGCCAAGTGAAAACAGTGTGCGAGCAAGTTCTCTATCGACTCAAGTATCCAAGCGCGACTCACGACACGCCCTGACTGCTTCACGTCCGTCGGTAAGAAGGAACTGGATGAGGCTGAGGTACAGTAGGACGTCGGTAATTCGCCCCCCACGCGACGGGCAGCATGATCGAACGTAAGAAAGGTCGTATTATAGGAGGAACCCTTTTACTTATCGTAACATCACAATACGGTAGAGCACAAGTTAAATGTTCACTTGTAAATACTGTCTGAAAGATTGCTCCACGTTAAAACCAATAACAAAACGAAAAGAAAAAGATTCACACACTAAAAAATCTCACACGAAAGTGTAATGTACATTAACGAATGTACTGTAAATACGACTGTATCGTACGGTAATTTACTGTTACTGTGAGTGAAAGTTTAACATCTGTACATGCCTTATTACAGCACTGCATTGACACAAAACCGATTCACACTGTTTAAAATATGGGAAATCACTCGGTAAAAGGAATGTTCTGCTTATAGAGGCAACATCACATGCTTACACTTAGTTGGTGACATAATTTAGTTTTACACACTTTAATATGTAAGGGGAACGTTGTCACTAATTTATAAAAACATCTGTTCATCACAACACTTTACTGTTTTATCCACCTTCAACAACTGTAGTCACATATAACGAAATAATAAGCAACCAGTTGCAACAAAGAAATTCAATTTCTCTACCAGTTTCGGGCCCTTAGTGCCTATCTTCAGAAGGTTACGCCTATCGCATTATTTGCGAGTGTCAGAAATAAACTGCATACAGCATGGCCCACGGCATTTTTGCTGTACGCACATTATTACCGACACTCGCAAATAATGCGACATGTGTAACCTTCTGAAGAAGTGTACAGACAAATTTCTTTTTTTCAACTGGTTGCTTATTATTTCATCGTACCATAACACTTATTGATCTAGGTACAAACAAATTATTTCGTATTAAAAGCGATCCAAATATCGGGTCTAGCAACGGTCAACTGTCTACTGATCCAAATCGCAGACGACTGTAGCAGCGGCCTGTGTAGGTAACCAATGGGATGGTCGGATCAAGTGGGGAGTCAAACCGTCCGTGGTCGGCTTAGCGAGGTTCTTCTGTACAGACGTTTTAAATTATTAGTGTAGTATAGACTGATATGAGGTCCCTAGCTCCCCAAAGTACTTAACGTGACACCACCTGTCAGCTACGAGACAGTAACAGTTTCCGTGGAGAGGGTACGAGCGTTGTGTAGCGGCCAGTGGCCAGGAGGTTGACAGTGCCCGCAGTACATTTGCGCAGGGCGGACCCCGGCAGTTAATGGCGTGTGCGTGCGAGCGGCGCGGCCCTTCGGCCCTCGCCTAGTTTGCCCTGCAGGGCTCACAGCTCGCGGCCGGGCCTGCCTCGGCTTATCTCGTTCCGGCCGACTGGCCACCGCTGTGGGCGCGTCTCGCCTGCGAGGCCACCCCGTGACGTCACTCACCCTGCTGTACACAACCAGCCACCTGTACTCGACTGCCGGGCTGTGCTTGGCTGCTCTCACCACTGATGTCTCTTCCTCCGATACCAACTCTCCGAGTCTACCCGACAGCCTTCCGCTAGAGCTACAGTACCTTGTCTTTGCTGTGAGGATTCCCATTTAAGTTCCCTCGGCATCTCTACTTAGGTACCGAGCGAGATGGCGGAGTGGTTAGCACACTGGACTCGCATTCCGGAGGACGACGGTTGAAACCTGCCTCCGACCATCCTGATTTACGTTTCCCGTGATTTTCCTAAGTCGCTTCAGGAAACTGCCGGAATGGTTCCTTTGAAAAGGCACAACCGACTTCCTTCGCCATCCTGCTCTTATCCGACGGGACCGATGACCTACCTGTTTGGTCCCCTCTCCCGAATCAAACAAACCACCGAACTATTAAAGTCCCCGTTAACGATGGAACAATTTGTCAAATTTTACTGCGTTTACGATATTGCAGTACCTGCGTTTTTAAGAACAGCGATGCAGTGTTCCTTCGGACGTGTATGTACGTGCGAAAGGGACTGCTGCGACCACGGCCGTTACGAAATACATAAAGTGTACTCGCACCTGCGAGTACGAACAATCATCAGTTGTGTGAGGGAATGACGACAGGGAAAATTTGTGCCAGACCAGGACTAAAACCCGGATTTCCACTTTACGTGAGCGCTCGCCTTAACCGCTTTTTTTCTTTTACACGTGTTCCCAAGCGGGCAGCCAGCCAAGTAAAGGAAATAAATCTGTTATCCATTGAAAGAGGTTTGTGTATTACTTTATGCCATGTCTCAGTTACTTCTATATTATCCTTGAAAATAAAATAAATTCCGGTACCGGGAATCGAACCAGAGCCTCCTGGGTGAGAGCCAGGTATCCTAACCACATTTTTTCTTTTTTTTCGATTACTACTTTTTCCACTTTTTTTGTTTTTCCTATTTTTTTCTTTTTTTTAATAATAGAACGAGGAAAAAAATTATGCTGGGGTGATCGGAACCAACGCACGAAGAACTCCATTTGGCTCATTTATTATTATTATTATTATTATAATTATTATTTCTATTTTTATATATAAAGAAAGAAAATTACCTCTTCCACTTCAGGCGTTGGCTCCTATCACTCATTCTACCCCCAAAAACCTATCTAGGCTAAAAACAGAAACAAAGCTAGTGCCACTGCCACTTTCACCCTAAAGCTAACTAGGACGGCCGTTCGCCACCACTTCAGGTGCCGCCCACGAACAAAAATTAAATATGCCTCTGAATATTTTTTTAAAAAAGGAGAAAGGAAAGGATACAATACTTTATTATATTTTATTTGTTGCTCATTTTGTTCTTATGTATTTATTTGTAATTCTGTTTTTTGTTGTTGTTTTTTTTTTCCTCGGGGAGTGTCCACAACAGCCAGACGGCGGAATGTCCAGGTCGTCTTCTCCTTCAGCGAGCGTGAAACACTCTATAATTACCGCTGATGACTCTCATCAGTCCATCATGTGCAATCTCTCAGTCTCTTCTCACAGCTGGTACCCACTTTACGTGAGCGCTCGCCTTAACCGCTTTGGCTATCCGTGCACCAATCACAGCCAGAGCCAAACTGCCGTTTGTCGTCGTTCCTGCGTCACTGCGGATACATTTCATGTATTTACTGTGTCTCCCACGCACTTTACGGAGTACGGCGCTGTTTGACATGTTTGCCAAACACAGAGCATGTATGACACGTTTGACAGAAATGTTGACCAGCGGAAATTTTGACGAGTGGCGGACGTTGTTTGTGTCAACACTTCGCCGCATATGTGTAGTGAAAAATAGATTTGTTGCAACCAATCTCACTGTATCGTGAGTTTCCACAACTACGGAAACTGCGATCAAGGACAGAAACAAAGTAACATTAGATGTTGGCAAAATGATAAAGATGTCGGTCTTTCCCAGATATATATTACGTAGGAAAACGTTAATAAGACAATTAATATCCTGCGCACAACATACAAGCGGAAGTGCTATAAAATAAAAAAGTCGAAGTTCTCCGGTTCTTCTATGGACGATGTATGCTATATGTTCCATGTAGTGCTATTTTAATGAACTGTCGTTACAGGAGCAAGTAGAAGAAGATAGATTTTCGCATACTTGCGCCTTCATTTTTAGTGAGAGGGCGAATTACCACAGTCAGTAAAAATTGAACTGTCCATTCGCAGAAAGTTGCTGTAATTATCAGCTTCTAAGTGTAGCATTTTCTTTAACAGGTTTCATGTCTACATTTCCCTCTTGTTTTAGACCATTCCCTGGACCAGTATCTTGTTTTCTTCTTCTTTAAACAGCGCCAGAGTCATTGTTTGAAATACCTTATCTGCATTTGTAGCCATTCCGATAAGTGTCAAAATACAGCATACAATGAACAGCGTCTGCTTCAAAAGTGAGGTTAAATTGACAAACTTTTCCGGCGCGTGTACAGGCTTGTTTGACAAATGTGTGGGCCTTATCTACTTATATACCTCATATTTAAAGAAAAAAAAATTGTTGCTCATGTCTGTCTGAACGTTTATTAGAGTCTCGTGTAAAAATCTAAAGTAGTTTGTGAGAAACATTCAGAGCATTTTGGAAATAATGTTTCTCTTTTAGGTCGCTTGGTTGATTTGGGAGACGAGACGAAACAGCGAGGTGATCGTTCCCTTTCAAAGGAACCACCCCAGTATTTGCCCGAAGCAATTTGGGAAAATCACGGAAAACATAAATCAGGGTGGCAGAAGGCGGGTTTGAACCGTCGTCCTGGGGAAGACGAGTCCAGCGTGCTGACCACTGCCCCATATCGCTCGGTTTCCTCTTTTAGATAGTGCATACTGCGTCACAATTATTGAACTATATGAAAAAAACCTGAGTTAGTTACAAACTACAGCGTACACACACTTTATTCAACATGTGACCGTTACTACAGATATTCGGATATAGGTCCTGACATGTTCGATATGCCTGCCATCATTGGCGATGATGTGGCGCAGACAAATAGCGAAATTCTGCGTGCCCCGCTGAAGTGTCGGAACATCGATGCTGTCGATGACCTCCTGAATGGCTCTTTCTAGCTCATCGGTGGTTTTGGGTTTATTTCTGTACACCTTGTCTCTAACATAGCCCCACAAAAAGGAGTCCCATGTGTTCATATCTGGAGAACATGGCAGCCAATCGAGACCCATCCCAGTGGCCTCTGGGTACCCCAGAGCCAGAAGGCGGTCCCTAAAGTGCTCCTGCGGGACATCAAACACTCTGCTGCTTCGACGGAGACGAGCTACGTCTTGCATGAACCGCATCTTGTCGAAATGAGGGTCACTTCGGATAATGCGGATGAAATCAACTTCCAAAACCTCCAGGTACCCTTTGGTAGTCAAAGTGACATCAAGGAATATCGCGGCGATTATTCCGTGACTGGACACTGCACACCACACAGTCATCCGTTGAGGGTGAAGAGACTTCTCGATTGCGAAATGCAGATTCTCAATCCCCCAAATTCCTCAATTTTGCTTATTCAAAAATGTTCAAGTGTGTGTGAAATCTTACGGGACTTAAGTGCTACGGTCATCAGTCCCTAAGCTTATACAGTACTTAACCTAAACTATCCTAAGGACAAACACACACATCCATGCCCCAGGGAAGACTCGAACCTCCGCCGGGACCAGCAGCACAGTCCATGACTGCAGCGCCTCAGACCGCTCGGCTAATCCCGCGCGGCAATTTTGCTTATTGACGAAGCCATCCAAATGAGAGTGGGCTTCGTCGCTAAACCAAATGCCGATGCGTATAAAAATTCCCATCATGCCCCGCGGCCATACCTTCAGTTTGAATGCCGTAACCCAAACCGTTCAGAAGTTATTACTATTTTACTTCATGCAGTTCAGTAATTGTCACACTGTGTATTAAGAAAGTTGCATATGTCCATCTGTACGTTTGTTAGAGTATCGAGCGAAAATTTGAAGTAAGTCGGCCAAGAACTGTTCGAGATTTTCGGTAAGAACGTTAAACTACAACTTGTGTATATACAGTAGTATAGATAATTTAGTTTCGCGATCGAACACAGTCGAACTCTTTTGTTTTTACCTCTCATAAAATGAAATTTTACGCCTCGGGCGGCAGTCACCCCACGCTGGGGAGCACCGGTGTAAAAGAGAGACAAGACACGCTCCGGCGCCCTGTGACTCCTTGTGTAATGAACGCCCACGCCCAGAGGGCGTTTCCGATAAGCGGTGAACGCCCGTCCGACGAGCTACACTTCACAACTCGCGGTGAGCGGTCGCCGTCGAGAGCGGAAAGATCGCAAAACACGTCCCGAGGGGAGAGGATGGGGGAGGGGTAGTGACGTGGTGCACGTGTTTCCCGTGCGTGCGGCAGATAATGCGTGGGCGTTGCCCGCACGCGCCTCTTGCGTTACAGTCTCACGTGCACGTGGCCGGACACGTGGCGCAGGCTGCTCCACTGACGGACACAGTTCCGGGCCTACCGGGACCCGTGGGGCTGGCTTTTTATACCGGCTGTTTACCGCCGACCATCAATAAAAAACGCCTCATCTGCTCTGGCGACGTGGTAATCCTGTGCCGATACCGCGGCCAGACATAGCGCGGGGACGCGTCTGTTTTCCTCCGTAACACCCACACTAGCGCTTACACAGTGCGTGTAGCTTTCTGCATCTGCATCTACTCATCTACATCTACACCTACATCCACGCACATACTCCGCAAGCCACCTTGGTGGAGGTTACATTTACCACTACCCTTTCCTTGTCCATTCACAAATGGAGCGAAAGAAGAACGACTGTGTGTGCCTCCGTGAGAGTCCTGCTTTATCTTGTCTTCGTGATACTCACTCGAAATGAACGTGGGCGGCTGTAGAATCATTTGACAGTCAACTGCATATCTAGGTACTCTAAATTTTCTCAATAGTGTCTCCTGAGATAGATGCCTTCTTCCCTTTAGGCATTCCCATTTGAGTTCATCAAGTACCTCCGTAATACTCGCATGTTGATCGAAGCTACCGGTAACAAATGGTTCAAATGGCTCTGAGCACTATGGGACTTAACTTCTGAGGTCATCAGTCGCCTAGAACTTAGAACTACTTAAACCTAACTAACCTAAGGACATCACACACATCCATGCCCAAGACAGGATTCGAACCTGCGACCGTAGCGATCGCGCGGTTCCAGACTGTAGCGCCTAGAACCGGTCGGCCACCCCGGCCGGCTACCGGTAACAAATCTAGGTGCACTCTCTCACCTGCTCCCATGACTTCCTTTAGCTCTACCTTCATGGGAATCCAAACATTCGAGCACTACTCAGAAATGCGTCACATTACTGTTTTATGAATAAAATTAGGTATGAAAGGATGTCAGTAGTGAGATTCACTGATCACTTTGTTATTCTGACAAAGTCAAGAAGAATTGCCTGATCTGTTGAATGGAATGAACAACCTGCCGAGTACAGAATACGCATTAAATCGAAGAAAGACGAAATCAGTGAGAAGTAGCAGGAATGAGAATTCCGAGAAACATAACATCATAACTGGTCATCACAAAGTAGAGGAAATTACTGTCAAACATAAGCATTAAGTTGAGGAAGAAATTTGTGGGATTGTACGTTTGGAGCACAGCAGTATATGGTAGGAAACATGGAGTATGAGAAAATCAGAAGAGAGTCGAAGCATCTGAGATGTGGTGCTACAGAAGAATTTTGAGAATCAGGTGGACTTGTACGGTAAGGAGTGGGGGAGGGGGGGGGGGGGGTTTCTCCGGAGAAATGCAGAGGAAAGAAATGCGTGGCAAAACACTGAAATGAAGAAGGGTGAGGATGATAGGACATCTGCTAAGACATCAGGGAACGACTTCAGTGGTGCTAGAGGGAGCTCTGGAGGGTAAAAGCTGTAGAGGAAGACGGAGATTTCAATAATTTAGCAAATAACTGAGGAAAAAATGATCTATTTTACTCGTGAGCTGCATTTTCCTGAAACTCTCAATAAACATTCGCCTTCCCTACAGCCGACCTTACGTGCTTGCTCCAATTCATCTCGCTTCTCAACTTTACTCCTAAACATTTGATAGACGCGAATGTGTCAAGCAGCACACCGCTAATACTGCGTCCCCACATTACAGAATAGTCTTTCCCACTCATTTGCCTTAACTTACATCTGTCTACGTTTAGATCTAGTTGTCATTCATCACATCAACTAGTTATGAAGATAGTAACTGTTCTCGAAAGAACAGATACCATTCATGACCGTGCAGCTTTCTTAGAAATAAATCATAATTAATTGAAACCCTCAGCTGCCGACAGGTGTTGTTGATATACCTCGATGGGGACAGCTGGAAATGTGTACCCCGACCGGGACTCGAACCCGTGATCTCCTGCTTACGTGACAGACGCCCCTTGCACGGTTCCCGTGAGACACACATTCCCAACTGTCCACAATCTACATACGTAATGTTCCTAATCGATATTCGCCCATCCACTCATTACTCGCGCACACTAAGGTGACGACTCCCGTAAGAGTTTGGGCAACCTGTGTGCATTCGCACAGACGAAGGTCAGTGGCTGGGTAGCCTTTAACTACATATATATGAAGATAGTAACTGTTCTCGAAAGAACAGACACCATTGATGACCGTGCTCGATTAGGAACATTACGTATATAGACCGCGGACAGTTGGGAATGTGGGTCTCACGAGAAGCGTGCCAGAGATAAATCCCTCCAGTCGCGCTATTCATCTGTGTCCTCGGTGGCTCAGATGGACAGAGCGTCTGCCATGTAAGCAGGAGATCCCGGGATCGAGTCCCGGTCGGGGCACACACATTCAGCTGTCACCATCGAGGTATATCAACAAGACCTGTCGGCAGCTGACGGCTGAGGGTTTCGATTAACCCTCCCCGCGCAACAGTCGTTCAATGAAGGAACCTTCTCGTACAGCACAGCATCATCAGCAAACAGCAGTATCTTGCTGTTCAACCTATTCACTGATCATTTATCTGTACAGAAAATATCTATATAGGAAATATCTATACAGAAAACGACAGCGGTCCCATCACACTTCCGTAAGGCACTGCTGACGATACCCTCGTCTCCGATTAACACTCACCGTCGAGGACGACGTACTGGGTATTAAGTCTTCGAGCCATTCAGAAATCTTGGAACCTACTCCGTACTCTCGGACCTTCGTTAACCGCAGTGGGGCAATGAGTCAAAAGCTTTCTGGAAATGTAGCAACACGAAATCTGCCTGTTACTTTTCACACGTGGTTCGCACGATATCGCGTGAGGAAACAGCGAGCTGAGTTTCGCATGAGCGGTGCTTGCTAAATCCGTGCTGATTTCTGGACAGTAGCTTTTCTGTTTCAAGGGAATTTATTGTACTCCAGCTTAGAATACGATCAAGAATTATCCAGCAATACGGTGTTAAGGATCATCACATCATCATCATCATCATTTTCCAACTCTAGTCTCTGCCCAGCGTTTTCTTGGTCTTTGCCGCGGTCTTCTTCCTACGAAGTTCAGGTAGAAATACTTCTTGGCAGGTCTTTCGCTGTTCATTCCCACTACGTCCGCACACCACAGAAGCCTGCGTTTCTCCATTACACAGGTCACAGGGACCTCAGTAACAGGTACTTTTCTGTTCACCTGATTTCTGATTTTGTTCTTGCTAGTGGATTGGTTCGTAATTAATCTCATTTCTGTTGCCCAAATTCTGTTGAGGTCTTTGTTTAGTTTGGTACATGTTTCTAAACCATATGGAAGGACTGGTACGAAATAGGTGTGGTATACTGTCGCTTTTGCTTTTCGTGTCATTTTAGGGTCCCAGAGAAGATTTCTGATTTGTATCTTAAAACTCGATGCTTTCTGTGTCCTGCTGAGTACTTCCTGCTTAATGGTGTTCTCTTTCAAGATCGTGCTTCCGCGGTACTTGAAAAGGAAAGCAGATTCTACTTCGACTCCTTTAAGAAATATATTTGAGATTGTTTCTTGCCTTTCTACTCTCTTTGATTTACGTATTTTTATTTGACACTACAATAGTGAAGCCACAGTGATAGTACATAAAATTTTTTCTTTTAAAAAAAAGGGTTACATCACCGGTTTCAAATAACTACTGTTTTTAAAGAAAAAAATTTATGTACTGTCACTATGGTTTCACTACTGTAGTGCCAAATAAACATATAAGTTATAGTTTGGTCACACTCCTTACGAAAATTGCTTCGAAATATAGAATTACTTACTTTTAGTCCGAAATTTCTGAACGTGTTGTTCAATCATTGAGTTTCTTCTGTGTTTCACCTCCTGTCTGTGCCAATACTTTCAAATCGTGAGCAAAAACCAGGGTGTTTGGTTCGCTGTCTGTTTTCCCGACAGATTTTATGATCTTGTCCATTACTATTAGAAACAGATTATACGGCTCTTCCTTGTTGGACACCTCTCTTTGTTTCAAACCATATTAAGGATCTTGGTCTGTAATTCTGCGGCTCCGTTCTTTTGACGTTCTTATTTTACGCTTTTCGCATGTTAAGAATCTTCCACGATTTGGAAGACATTTAGGTCCATTTTGACTGTAAAAACTATTTTCTTCACAAAAACCACTGAAGCGGTTTACACAGTTTAGCTACTTCCAAGTGGAGTACTGGGAAAATTTTGTGGCTTGTAAAAGACGAAAAATTGATACGACCTAATCATAAATGTTTATATCTCTAAAACTGCACCCAGCCTGGGAACATGCATTGGCATCTCAACAAAGTTTTGATAACTAAGCCGCGTCTCTTTCGAGAAATTTCACTGATTCGCAGAATCCATCTTTCACTTTGCAGCGGAGTTCGTGGTGTTCTCAATCTCGCTGGCAGGTTAAACGTCTGTGCAGGACCGGGATTCGAACTCAGAACCCTACCTCCAGTAGGCGGTGCTCTCATCGACTGATCAGTCGAGGTACGACAGCTTCGGTCCCAGCAGCAGCTCCCTGCTACCTTTAAAACCTCGAGGTAGCTTCCTCCTGCATCAAGATGATCAAACAAATGCAGTGTACCAACGAACAAAAATCAGGCCGAAGAAGACCATCGACAATATACACATACAGCAAGAAACGTACATCCTATCCGAATAATAGCTTTTACGATCTTATTGCGTACCGCTTGAAAATGAGCCATGCTCGAAACCAGCAGCAATAAATAATAAAGATATAAAGAAACTCCTCTGGTGAACTATCGTTACAACACATTTTATATAGAACTAGCTGGCAAAGACGAAACGGCCCGGGTATTCATTTTGTCGGATACTGATTTTTTTTTAGAAATGAAAACAAAATTCAAATGTCTTTCTAGTGAAGTATTGCAACCATTTCATTACCATGTATTGGTGAAAACAGCTTTGAATTTATGAAACAGTCGTAGAAATATGTATGATGTACAAATGTTAAGTACAGTATCCAAATTAAGCAACATGATCCCGCACAGTTTGTGTGCACTTGTAGCAGCTGCTTCGCGTGTTTACAACGCGATTTTGTAAACGTCTGTATGGCAACGCCGCTTCATAGCTCTGTCGGTGGCTGTTATTTTCCCCTAGAGCGGTTTGCGCTTCGCAGTTGATAGATGTTACAAGCCCTGCCAGGTGTTAAGTTGAGTAGACTGTTGGAGTATCTTATTAGGGAGGAATAAACGGATTAAAACTTCATTGATGCTGGGGCTTTTTCTCACGTATCTCAGTGTTTATGACGTCACATTTATGGAACTATGTGTCTAATAATGCTATAACTGTGTAGGTACATTGAGCGGCGTATGTGGATACTGTGAGCGAAATACGTTGGGAACAGCAAAAAAAGTAATACATTTAAACGTAATGCACAATGGGGCAGTTTCTCACGCATCTCAGTGTCTGGGTCGTCACATGTCCTGAACTATGGGCGGTACCACGATATAACTTTTTGTAGCTGGGTAGATCACGTAACTAATGAGGAGATGCTGAACAGAATTGGGGAGAAGAGGAATTTGTGGCACAACTTGTCTAGAAGAAGGGATCGGTTGGCAGGACGTGCTGAGTCATCAAGGCATCACCAATTTAGTATTGGAGGGCAGCTTGGAGGGTAAAAATCGTAGAAGGAGGCCAGGAGATGAGTACACTAAGAAGGTTCAGAAGGATGTAGGATGCAGTAAGTACTAGGAGATGAAGAAGCTTGCACAGGATAGAGTAGCATGGAGAGCTGCATCAAACCAGTCTCTGGACTGAAGACCACATCAGCAACAACAGGTGCATTTAGCAGGATATGTGAATACAGCCTGCAAAATTTACTGCGAATACTATCAGTAACACGGAAAGAATACATTTAAACTTCATGCATCGTGCGGCAGTTTTTCATGCATCTCACTGCTCATGACGTCATATCTCCTTTGAAATAAGTCCAGTGGTTTAGGAGGAGATGTGGAACAACACACACACACACACACACACACACACACACACACACGATTTTATAACATGTATGGATTCTTGACATATAACACAGCACCATACCAGCGATTATTACCAAAAGTTTTTTTTTTTTTTTTTTTTTTTTGTTTGTGGTTTTAGGGCGCAAAACTTCTATGGTCATTAGCGCCCAGCCCGTGACATAGAAAACAGGAAAAAACGAAATTTAAAATCAGCAGCAATGGGAACAAAATCATAAAATTTGAGTAACTAAAGGCAGAAGGAATGCTTAAAAATCCACTATAGGAAGGGGTTGGTTGTCCCCTAAAAAAAGCTTCAAATGACTGACGTCATTTCACTGTCACTAATAAACTGTAGAACGCGGTCAGCTGAGCGCGTGTCATCTGCTAAAATCGACGATAGATCAGGCGATAGCTGTAGACGGGAGCGTAACGGATTAAAATAGGGGCATTCAATTAAAAGGTGTCTGACCGTCCACAGCTGAGAGCAGTGGGGACAGAGTGGGGGAGGAGCACCGCTTAAAAGATGTCGATGACTAAAAAGACAGTGCCCTATCCGGAGTCGAGCTAAAATTACCTCCTCCCGACGACGCGTTCGGGAGGAAGAGGTCCAAGCGCAAGGAAGGGCTTTCACTTCCCGCAATTTATTGTGGGGAAGTGTTGACCAATGCGCATGCCATAAATGAGCAGCTTGGCGACATAAAACGCTCCGTAGATCGGTAAACGGAAGAGACTGAATAGCTGGCCGAGGAAGAGAGACTGCAGCCTTGGCCGCTATATCGGCCGCCTCATTTCCACAGATACCAGCGTGTCCCGGGAGCCAGAGGAACGCCACTGAGACGCCCCCCAGGTGGAGCGAGCGCAGACAGTCCTGAATCCGGTGGATCAGAGGGTGAACAGGGTAAAGAGCTTGGAGACTTAGGAGAGAGCTGAGAGAATCTGAGCAGATTACGTACTGTATCCGCTGATGGCGGCGGATGTAGTGGACAGCCTGGAGAACAGCGTAAAGCTCCGCAGTATAAACCGAACACTGGTCGGGAAGCCGAAAGTTATTTGGGGTGTCGCCAACAATATAGGCACTCCCTACACCTAACGATGTTTTCGAGCCATCGGTGTAAATAAATGTGGCTTCCGTCATTTGTGCACATAGAGCAGCAAATGCCCGACGGTAAACAAGTGTAGGGGTACCATCCTTGGGAAATTGACATAGGTCTCTGAGCAAGTTGATCCGGGGACGGAGCCAAGGCGGTGCTGTACCCCAAGTTGTCAAGAAGGTTTTAGGAAAGCGGAAGGAAAGAGACTGGAGCAGTTGACGGAAGCGGACTCCCGGGGGTAGTAGGGAGGAGGAGCGGCCTGCATACCAGACATCAAAGGAGGCGTCGAAAAAAAGGTCATGCGCTGGATTAGCAGGCATGGAAGACAGATGGCTAGCATAACGACTCAGAAGGACTGCCCGCCGATTGGACAGCGGAGGTTCAGCAGTCTCAGCATAAAGGCTTTCCACAGGGCTGGTGTAAAAAGCTCCAGATACTAAACGTAATCCACGGTGGTGGATAGAGTCGAGACGCCGAAGAATAGACGGCCGAGCAGAGGAGTAGACTATGCTTCCATAATCCAATTTCGAGCGCACTAAGGCGCGATAGAGGCGGAGAAGGACCACTCGGTCCGCTCCCCAAGAGGTACCATTCAGGACACGGAGGGCGTTAAGCGAACGCATACAGCGAGCCGAAAGATAGGAAACGTGGGAGGACCAGCACAGTTTTCTGTCAAACATAAGACCCAAGAATTTAGCGACGTCGGAAAACGGAAGGTTGACAGGACCTAGATGTAAGGAGGGCGGAAGAAACTCCTTACGTCGCCAAAAATTTACACAAACGGTCTTACTGGGTGAGAAACGGAAGCCGGTTTCGATGCTCCACGAGTGGAGGCGATCGAGACATCCTTGAAGACGTCTTTCAAGAAGGCTGGTCCGTTGAGAGCTGTAGTAGATCGCAAAATCGTCCACAAAGAGGGAGCCCGAGACATCAGGAAGGAGACAATCCATAATTGGATTAATGGCGATGGCAAACAGTACAACACTCAGCACGGAGCCCTGGGGTACCCCGTTTTCTTGGGAGAAAGTACGGGAGAGAGTAGTGTTCACCCGCACCCTAAATGTGCGCTCTGCCATAAATTCGCGAAGAAAAAGGGGCAGCCGGCCTCGAAAGCCCCAAGAGAACAGTGTGCGGAGAATGCCTGTCCTCCAACAGGTATCGTATGCTCTCTCCAGATCAAAAAATATTGCTACCGTTTGGCGTTTCCGGAGAAAATTGTTCATGATATAAGTGGAGAGAGCAACAAGATGGTCAACGGCAGAACGATGCTTTCGGAATCCGCATTGGGCTGGTGTTAAAAGACTGTGGGACTCCAGCCACCAAGCTAAACGGTAATTCACCATACGCTCCAAAACCTTACAGACACTACTCGTGAGAGAAATGGGGCGATAGCTAGAGGGGAGATGTTTGTCCTTTCCAGGTTTCGGAACGGGAACGACAATAGCTTCCCGCCATCGCCTGGGAAAGGTACTGTCGGTCCAAATTCGATTATAAAGGCGAAGGAGGTAACGCAGGCTATGGGTTGATAAATGCAGCAACATTTGGACATGGATACCATCCGGTCCTGGGGCGGAGGAGCGAGAAGAAGAGAGTGCATGTTGGAGTTCGCGCATGGAGAAAACAGTATTGTAGCTTTCGCGATTGTGAGAGGAGAAAGCAAGATGGCGCACTTCCGCTGCACGTTTCTTCGGGAGAAACGCTGGCGGGTAATTTGAAGAGCTCGAAATCTCAGCAAAGTGCTGACCCAATGAGTTAGAAATTGCGACGGGGTCCACTAAGGTATCATGCGCGACAGTGAGCCCAGAGACCGGGGAGAAACTAGGCGCGCTTGAGAACCGTCGAAGCCGACTCCAAACTTCCGAGGAGGGAGTGAAGGCGTTAAATGAGCTAATAAAGTATTTCCAGCTTGCCTTCTTGCTATCGCGGATGACGCGACGGCATCGCGCACGGAGCTGCTTATATCGGATACAGTTGGCCAAAGTTGGATGGTGACGGAAAATGCGAAGAGCACGTCGCCGCTCACGTATTGCGTCACGGCATGCCTCGTTCCACCAAGGAACTGGAGGGCGCCGGGGCAATTCGGAGGTGCGTGGTATTGAACGTTCCGCAGCTGTGAGAATAACGTCGGTAAAATGTGTGACCTCATCGTCGACGCTGGGAAAGCGACGGTCATCGAATGTCGCTAGAGACGAAAAAAGTGTCCAATCGGCTTGGGCAAACTTCCAGCGACGCGAGCGCATATATGGCAGTTGAGGCTGCAGTCGAAGAACACATGGAAAGTGGTCACTCGAGTGTGTATCATCGAGGGCGAACCATTCGAAGCGCCGAGCTAGCGGAACAGTACCGACCGCAAGGTCCAAATGAGATAAATTTGCCGTGGAGGCAGACAAAAATGTGGGGACCCCAGTGTTGAGGCAGACTAGATCCGCTTGGTGGAAGACGTCTAGCAATAGTGAGCCACGTGGACAAGGATGTGGAGATCCCCAAAGCGGGTGGTGGGCATTGAAGTCCCCAACCAGCAAATAGGGGGGTGGAAGCTGATCAAGAAGATGAAGGAGATCAGCTCGTGCCATTGGTGTTGATGATGGAATGTATACCGTACAAAGAGAGAACGTGTATCCAGAAAGGGAAAGACGGACGGCGACAGCTTGGAAGGAAGTGTTTAAGGGGATTGGGTGATAATGGAGAGTATCATGGAGCAGAATCATGAGTCCTCCATGGGCTGGAGTGCCTTCAACAGAGGGGAGGTCATATCGGACGGACTGAAAATGAGGGAGAACAAAGCGGTCATGGGGACGCAGCTTTGTTTCCTGAAGACAGAAGATGACCGGCGAGTAGGATCGTAAGAGGATCGACAATTCCTCCCGATTGGCGCGAATGCCGCGGATATTCCAGTGGATAATGGACATAGGGTGAACAGAAAATGGAGGAACGTGACCAAGGGTGCTGTCAACTCAACGACTGCTCAGAGCTTGCGACCGACAGCATGGAATGGCATTCAGTCGAAGGCAGAAGATCCTGATCCATAGGTTGGTCAGGAGCAGCTCCTGCCACCAGCGATCGGCCAGTTGACCGGCCACCAGCAGTGCGCCTCGGCGACACAGAAGATGGCCGAGGGCGATTTCCGCCAGGTGGTGCTGTAGATGGGACACGCCTTGGCGGAGAAGGAGAGGAACTGTGTTTCTTCGTAGCCTTCTTAGAAGTATGATGTTTAGATGAAGGAGGAACCGATGGTTGTGAAGTTGCGGTACGTAAAAACTCTTCACGAGAATGCTCTTTTTTCGAAGACTTGGCGTCTGACTTTTGGGCTCGAGATTTAACAGAACCCGATGAAGGGTGAGCCATAGAGTGGGCAGGCGAAAGGGGTGAGGTTGAACGGGCGATCTTTGCGCTGGCCGATCTGACGACCGTGGTACTAAAGGTGAAGTCGCAAGTCTGCGTGGCCGCCTCCTTTGTTGGTCGAGGAGAAGCAAGGACAGCGCTGTATTTACCTTTCTGAGGCACGGTGGGCTGTCGACTGGCGAGTAACTTTCGAGCAGCAAAGGTCGACACCTTTTCCTTCACTCTTATTTCCTGGATGAGCTTTTCATCCTTAAAAACGGGGCAATCTCGAGAGGAGGCAGCGTGGTCACCCATACAGTTGATGCAGCGAGGGGATGGAGGTGGACAAGCACCCTCATGGGCATCCTTGCCACAAGTAACACATTTGGCCGGATTGGAACAGGACTGGCTGGTATGATTGAACCGCTGACATCGATAGCAACGCGTAGGGTTTGGGACATAAGGGCGAACGGAAATTATCTCATAGCCTGCTTTGATTTTTGATGGGAGTTGAACTTTGTCAAATGTCAAGAAGACAGTGCGGGTTGGAATGATGTTCGAATCAACCCTTTTCATAACCCGGTGAACAGCTGTGACGCCCTGGTCAGACAGGTAATGCTGAATTTCTTCGTCAGACAATCCATCGAGGGAGCGCGTATAAACGACTCCACGCGAGGAATTTAAGGTACGGTGCGGTTCCACCCGGACAGGGTAGGTGTGGAGCAGAGAAGTACGCAGCAATTTTTGAGCCTGGAGGGCACTGTGTGTTTCTAACAACAGGGTGCCGTTCCGTAATCTGGAACAAGACTTTACAGGACCCGCAATTGCGTCGACACCTTTCTGTATAATGAAAGGGTTGACCGTGGAAAAGTCGTGACCTTCGTCAGACCGAGAAACAACAAGGAACTGTGGCAACGATGGAAGAACAGTCTGTGGCTGAGACTCAGTGAACTTACGTTTGTGAGCAGACATAGTGGAAGGTGAGGAAACCATTGCGGAAGAATCCCCCATGATTACCGGCGTCTCCGATGGCGCGCTCCTCCCTTGTGGGGGCCCTCGCCGAGGGCACACCCGCCTTAGGTGATTGTTCACACCTCAGGTCACACCTCCCGACAAACGGACGGAGGGACCAATCGGCACTTTCGGAAGGTATCAGCTCGGGTAATCACCCCTCCCTGGGCCTGGCCGTTACCAGGGGGTACGTACGTGTCCTACCTGTCTACCCGGGGCGGGGAATTACGCGTTACCCCGTCACCGGCTACGCATGGAAGTGCGTGGGTCGGCCTTCAGACACGCACAGGGAGGAAAGAAGAGAAAGGGAAAGGAAAGAAGAGGGGGTCTCAAACGCCGTAGCGGAGAAAAGGGCAAGGAAAAGAGGGAAGGAAAAGAGAAGGACAGAGGAAGGACGAGGACTGGCAAGTGTAAGAGCAAGGAATTTGAAACAGTTTCGAGCGTCCGTCTCCGGACGTAGGCACAAACCATACTCCCAGAGGGGGAGAAAGGAAGGAAAGAGACAGAGGTGAGGGGGGGGGGCGAAGATGGGGGACGGGGAGGGATGCGGAAAGGGAAGGGAAGGTATGCAGCCCGGAAAAGGAAGGAGGGCCACATTAGCTCGGGGTCCCGTGCTCGCTACGCACGTGTCCACAAAAGAGTTGTGGACCCCCTGGGGGAATTTTCCAAAAGTGAAATCATATGCGGTATCAAATGAAATTTCCGACTCGGGTCACAATGTCATGGTAGGGAGGACTCGGGGTGTAACCTTGGATAGACGGTTGTCAGTAGCTGTAGGAGTAACTTCAGACGTGTCGCGGGGACATTTGTTGGGATCCTTGCCATTCATATTGTCCATTGTGTTAATGACCTAGCACACGTTATAGATAGTAATGTCGGATTTTTACGTATGATTCAGTTACCTGTCAAGAAGTATCGTCAGAAAAAAAGCTTTACAAGTATTCAATCTGATTTTCATAATTACGAAGTGTACAACGTTCCCGATCAGCACACACTTCGCTGCAAAGTGAAAACTCATCCTCGTTACATTACCCTAGTTCTATAATCTTCTAACCTCTTACTGTCCATTGCGTTGAACTGATCTTCCGGTGCTTTTGCCGCCTTTGCCAAAATCACTGTATCGGCAAACCGGTAATCTTTTTTCACAATCTGCAACACAGTCGCGAACAGTGACCCGAATAGAGAATAAATGTCCTTCACTTCACGTCTGTGGTCGCAATTTTTTTTTTTCTAATCAGACTACCGGTTTCGGTCCTTAATGACCATCTTCAGGTCTGCATTATAAAAACATGTCCTAATATACTGGACGATGCCATTGTGGCTCCAGTATATTAGGGCATCTTTTTATAAAACAGATCTGATGAAGGTCATTATAGACCGAAACCTGTAGTCTGATTAGAAAAAAAAAAAAAATTGCGACCATAGACGTATAGCAAAGGAAATTTGTTCGGTAACGTTTTATTTCTTTCCCTGCACTTTAGTTTGTCTTCTAAATTTGTCCTTGGTTCTCTTTGTTGCTTGATGTACGTCTGCACATCTTCAAAGAGAGAGAGAGAGAGGGAAAGATGGCGTTGCTAGGTGACCGCTAGAGAGTCTGCCTTGATGAACGGCTGTGTGTTAAGGGGGCAAGCGCTGTTCGGTCAGTGAGCAGCCGAGTAGCGTTCGGCAGAAGGCTCAACGCCGAGAACAATAGCGGCACAGTAATTGGTGTGTGCGTCCCAGCCTCGGCGGAACGCATTGTCATGTCCGACAGCGGCCGTCGTGTGTGGTGTGAGGCGGATGGCACATCCTCGTCCACTCCCTGTCACCTCTTCTTCCTTCTGTGTCCGACCGGGCAGCTACGTAAAGTCCCACCAAACAACCTAGGGCGCTCCCTTTGCTACATTTGTGCTTGTCGTACCCACAGCCAGTATAAGAACGTGTGTGCGGCCCCTACCCAGCAACAGGTACCCATAATTTTAGGCCGCGCGGGGCAGCCGCGTTTTCTGGGACGTCTTGTCACGGTCCGTCCGGTTCGAGTCCTCCCTCGTGCATGAGTGTATGTGTTGTCCTTAGCGTAAGTTAGTTTAAGTTAGATTGAGTAGTGTGTAAGCTTACAGACCGATAACCTTAGTAGTTTGGTCCCATAAGACCTCACTACAAATTTCCAATTTTCCATAATTTTACTTGGTGTCACTTTACTTGCACTTAGAACGTGAAGATACCATCCTGCACTATTCGTAATTTATAATACAGGCCAAGATCACTTGATGCGAAATAGTTCAGTTCATGATCAGTTTTGATATTAAGTAGCTGTCATCCTGAGATTCTCAGTTCCAACAGACATATAATTAACAAATAATTACACACTACTCTTGTTGACGTACTGAGAACATGTTCCAATTACAAAACTACAGCTCCACTGCGACTTGTCAAATTTACAAAAATTTATAAATATGACAAACCAGTGTGGAGCTGTATTGTTATACACTTAGGCGACGAAACTCATGCGATGGCGATATACCGGTTCTGCTTGCTACTTGTTCCATAAAATTTATTTGAATGACTTCATCTGTCAAATTTTCTGGAAGTATTGCAAAGTCCTCTGCAAAAGCCAGGCAGTTTATCTTAACTGTATTTGTTTTCCTTCCTGTTATTGGTTCAATTTTGTGATTTTTTTAGCTTCAAATTCCAGATTCTTACACCTTTTTCTAGAGCGCAGTTAAACCGTAAACTATCCCCTTGTCTGACACCAGTTCTTATTTCGAATGGCTGAGAGACTTCTCCCGTAAATTTAACTTTAGATAACGTCTTTTTCATGAATTGTGTGTGCTAATTTTGCTGTAACACCAAATTCTCTAATGATTTTATCTATTATTTCTCTGTCTACCGAATCAAACGCTGACTTGAAATAAATAAATGACACTATTATAATTTTGCTGGATAACATTCTGCGACGAATTATTGATTTTTAGGTTAACAATTTATTTTGTGCATGATCCCTTTGGGAAACCTCCCTGACATTTTCCCGTCTGTCTGCCTAAACTTTCTACAACGCTGCCCAGCAGAATTTTTGACAATATTTTGTATGCTACTGGTAGAAGCGATCCTCTGTAATTGTCGATATTCTGTTCGTTTATATAACAGATTATTATCATCGCAATTAATATGATCCATTGATATTGTCTCTTCCCCGTCTGTCCTTCTCTCCCCCCCCCCTTATATATATATATATATATATATATATATATATATATATATATATATATATATACAGGGTGTTACAAAAAGGTCCGGCCAAACTTTCAGGAAACATTCCACACACACAAATAAAGAAAAGATGTTATGTGGACATCTGTCCGGAAACGCTTAATTTCCGTGTTAGAGCTCATTTTAGTTTCTTCCACCTACCCGCAATGGAGCACGTTATCATGATTTCATACGGGATACTCTACCTGTGCTGCTAGAACATGTGCCTTTACAAGTACGACACAACATGTGGCTCATGCACGATGGAGCTCCTGCACATTTCAGTCGAAGTGTTCGTACGCTTCTCAACAACAGATTCGGTGACCGATGGATTGGTAGAGGCGGACCAATTCCATGGCCTCCACGTTCTCCTGATCTCAGCCTTCTTGACTTTCATTTATGGGGGCATTTGAAAGCTCTTCTTCACGCAATCCCTGTACCAAATGTAGAGACTCTTCGTGCTCGTATTGTGGACGGCTGTGATACAATACGCCATTCTCCAGGGCTGCATCAGCGCATCAGGGATTCCATGCGACGGAGGGTGGATGCATGTATCCTCGCTAACGGAGGACATTTTGAACATTTCCTGTAACAAAGTGTTTGAAGTCACGCTGGTACGTTCTGTTGCTGTGTGTTTCCATTCCATGACTAATGTGATTTGAAGAGAAGTAATAAAATAAGCTCTAACATGGAAAGTAAGCATTTCCGGACACATGTCCACATAACATATTTTCTTTCTTTGTGTGTGAGGAATGTTTCCTGAAAGTTTGGCCGTACCTTTTTGTAACACCATGTATATGTATATGTGCATGCGTGCGCGCGTGTATGTGTGTGTGAGTGTGTGTGTGTGTGTGTGTGTGTGTGTGTGTGTGTGTCTGTCAGTGTGTATAGAGAGAGAGAGAGAGAGAGAGAGAGAGAGAGAGAGAGAGAGAGAGAGAGAGAGAGAGATGCCAAGTATTTACATAGAGTATATGCCCAAACGAACATTTAAGGCGGGCTGCAACTGTGTGATGGACTGGCTGGGACTGAGACAGAGCCCGTGCTCCCCTGGACAACGTGAGCAGAGCTGCGGCTGTCTCCAGACAGAGCTACACGCAGACCCGCGCTGCCTGTCGCCTGACGCGGAAGCCGGTACGAACACTAAGTACGAGGGGTCGCAGCGCGGAGCCCTGCGCTCCTCTGGCCACGTGTCGCCCCAGGGGGCGGCGAATCGCAGCGCGGGCCTCCACGTTGCCGCAGCCTCCCACGCAGCGCCTCGCACGTGCGTATTGCCCCACCACGTGCGCTACTCGAAGTGGACTCTGTCAGCGACAGCGTTCAGCCACAGGCGGCTAGAGATTGTGGTCCTGTACATCACCTGACAAGACTCCAATGACTAGTCATCTAAACATTGGAGCAATCCGCCATCACCCGTCATATCCACCCAATATTTTTCCATACTATTTGTGTTTTTTTTTTTTTTAGTCATCAGTCTACTGACTGGTTTGCTGCTGCCCGCCACGAATTCCTTTCCTGTGCTAACCTCTTCATCTCAGAGTAGCACTTGCAACCTACGTCCTCAGTTATTTGCTGGATGTATTCCAATCTCTGTCTTCCTCTACAGTTTTTGCCCTCTACAGCTCCCTCTAGTACCATGGAAGTCATTCCCTCATGTCTTAGCAGATGTCCTATCATCCTGTCCCTTCTCCTTATCAGTGTTTTCTACATGTTCCTTTCCTCTCCGATTCTGCGTAGAACCTCCTCATTCCTTACCTTATCAGTCAACCTAATTTTCAACATTTATCTGTAGCACCACATCTCAAATGCTTCGATTCTCTTCTCTCCCGATTTTTCTCACAGTCCATGTTTCACTACTACCATACAATGCTGTGCTCCGAACGTAACACTCTCAGACATTTCTCCCCCAAATTAAGGCCTATGTTTGGTACTAGTAGACTTCTCTTGGCCAGCATTGCCCTTTTTGCTAGTGCTAGTCTGCTTTCGATGTCCTGCTTGCTCCGTCTGTCATCGGTTATTTTGCTGCCTAGGTAGCAGAATTCCTTAACTTTATGTACTTTCTAACCATCAATCCTGATGCTAAATTTCTCACTGTCCTCATTTCTCCTACTTCTCATTACCTTCGTTTTCCTTCGATGTATTTTCTGTCCATATTTTGCACTCATTAGACTGCTCATTCCATTCAGCAGATCATGTAATTCTCCTTCACTTTCACTCAGGATAGCAATGTCATCAGCGAATTGCATCATTGATATCGTTTCACCCAAAATATTAATTCCACACCTGAACCTTGCTTTTATTTCCATCATTGCTTCCTCGATGTACAGATTGAACAGTATAGGCGGAAGATTGCATCCTTGCATTACACCCTTTCTAATCTGATCGCTTCGTTCTTGGTCATCGACTCTTATTATTTCCTCTTGGCTTCTGTACATATTGTATGTGGTGTCACCGCCAGACACCACACTTGCTAGGTGGTAGCTTTAAATCGGCCGCGGTCCATTAGTACATGTCGGACCCGCGTGTCGCCACTTTCAGTGATAGCAGACCGAGCGCCACCACACGGCAGGTCTAGAGAGACGTACTAGCACTCGCCCCAGTTGTACGGACGACTTCGCTAGCGATGCACACTGACGAAGCCTCGCTCATTTGCAGAGCAGATAGAATAGCCTTCAGCTATAGTCAATGGCTACGACCTAGCAAGGCGCCATTAGCAGTATATTGTCTGAAACTATAGAGTCTCACTTGTATCGTCAATAGCAATGTACCAAGGATGGATTAAAGTTAAGTATTCCAGAAGCTACGTACTTTTCTTTATAGCATTCATTACGTATCCTGTTTCAGACCTCACGCCATCCTGCGTGAGCTTAGCGCGTGCCTTTCGGCTACTTCTGAGTGGCGTGGCTGTCTTGTTACGCCACAACATTGTATATTATCCGTCTCTCCACATAGCTTACCCCTACATTTCTCAGAATTTCGAACATCTTGCACCTGATTACATTGTCGAAGCCTTTTTCCTGGTCGACAAATCCTTTAAAGTGTCTTGGTTTTTCTTTTGTCTTACTTCCTTTATCAATCGCAATGTCATAATTGCCTCTCTGGTGCTTTTACCATTTCTGAAGTCAAACTGATCGTCATCTAACACATCTCTAATTTTCTTTTCCATTCTTCTGTATATCATTTACACGTACATACCAATATTTAATCATAAATGCAGTCACTGGCAGACCAACTGTTTTAACCCCTTCACTCTTACATGTTTCGTCATTTCTGTGGCATCATCGCTGAGTTTTCCTCTATTTATTTTAAAGCAGACGTAGTGCCACGCTAGTCTCTCCATTGTTGATACTCACACGGTAGTTCGTAAAGAACCAATTTGTACAGTTTGGTCTTCCTTCCAGATCAGCAAGCAGAATCCACAGTTTTGATCCACAGCGTACGACAGTACAGAGGAAAGGAATATGTGCAAATCGCTGATTAGAAGAAGGATCATCTGTTAAGCTATCGGGGAATGACTATCAGGGAATGACTTCCGTGGTACTAGAGGCAGCTGTAGAGGGTAAAAACTGTAGAGGAAGACAAAGATTGGAATACATCCAGCAAGTAATTGAGGACGGAGGTTGCAAGTGCTTCTCTCAGAAAGAGGGTGGTACAAGAGACAAATTCGTGGCGGGGCCCATCAATCAGAAGACTGATGATTTAAAAAAAAAAAAAAAAAACGAAGCTTCTAAAACAGAAGCTGTATTACGCATATCGCAGTTGACAGATATCCTGATTACTAGTTTCAGCAAAGTTATATTGCCAGCTTCAGCTCATTGGATACGTAAATTATAGAGCTCCTACTTGTGGGAGATTGCCAGTGACTTTACAATTCACGTATCCGATGATCTGAAGATGACAATATAATTTTGCCGAAACTAGTAAACAGGATATGTGTCTCAAATTATTTAATTCAAGATTCTGCTACCAGTCACTTTTTAATTATTCTTAATCTGACATAATGCCACGCGTTTCGAACATGTTTTGTTCATTTTCAAATGTTTGTACATACATACATACATCGAGAAATGTTACTTAAAAATAAACAGTTTTACACTAGATTAATCTAGAACACTTTGCTGGTGTGGCATTTACAGGGAAGGAGGGGGGGGCAGTGTATATCTAGAAATCGAAGTCAGTGATGTCTTCTCCTGGTTTTCTTCTTTGTTGTTGACTATGTATATCACAGCTGTTACATCTTCTTGCTGCTTCACTTGTATCACTGGTGTAATGGCGTGGCTGTTGATTGACATTACACTATTGCACATTATATTTTGTCACTGAATGCCACTGCACAAATTGCTTCGATGTTATACACATAACACAAGATCAACAACAAAGAAGAAAACCAGGAGAAGAGATCACTGACTTCGATTTCTAGATATACACTGCCCCCTCCTTCCCCCCAAATGCCACACCACCAGCTGCAGTAAAAAACAAAGTGTTCTAGATTAATCTAGTTTAAGAGTGTTTACTTTTAAGTAACATTTCTCGATGTATGTATGTACGTACTAACGCTTGAAAATGAACAAAACGTGTTCGAAACGCGTTACATTATGTTAGATTAAGCAAAAAATAAAAAGTGATTGGTAGTAGAATCTTGAAATAAATAATTTTCCCACATAGTCACGATTTACAAACATAGCCATTATGGCTGAAAATAAGTAGAATATGTGTCAACTGTATCTGGGCAATAAAACTTCCATTTTTCATGCTGTTTTCATTGATGTAGACATCGCCGTCCTTCTGACAATGTGACGTAATTACAAGAAAGGAAAAGGGTAATGAGAATAAGGAACGATAGTTTGAAGTGCTTAAGGAGACCAAGGTACATTTGCCGGCCGGAGTGGCCGAGCGGTTCTAGGCGCTACAGTCTGGAACCGCGTGACCGCTACGGTCGCAGGTTCGAATCCTGCCTCGGGCATGGATGTGTGTGATGTCCGTAGGTTACTTAGATTTACGTAGTTCTCAGTTCTAGGGGACTGATGACCTTAGAAGTTAAGTCGCATAGTGCTCAGAGCCATTTTGAACCAAGGTACATTCATTTTTTCCACACTGAATAAGCGAACGGGATAAGAAATCAGGTCATATTCGTAGCAAGTACCCTCCACCATGCACAGTACAGAGGCTTCCGCAGTTACGTATATAAAGTCGAGAGGTCTAAGGCGCTGCAGTCATGGACTCTGAGGCTGGTCCCGGCGGAGGTTCGAGTCCTCCCTCGGGCATGGGTGTGTGTGTTTTGTCCTTAGGATAATTTAGGTTAAGTAGTGCGTAAGCTACTGATGACTTAGCAGTGAAGTCCCGTAATATTTCAAAAAAAAAAAAAAAAAAAAAAAAAAAAAAAAAAAAAAAAAAAAGAGGAAGAAGAAGTACGTATGTAAATAAGAGAGAATAATCAAAACTTCGCCCTCTATCTGTAGCGCGCTGTGTCTCCCCCTCTTCCCATTTCCCTTTGACGAGCGCACAGCGATCAAATTCCGCAGCGACTAAAACGCGTGCACCTCGCACCTCCTGTGGCCAGCAGACAAAACCTGTGCCCGCCATTGTTGCTCGCCACCCCTAGCAGCGGCAGCTGGCCGGCCTTTCCACAGACTCTCTCCTCTGCTGTGCCCCCCACACACACCGCGTTTCCGGGAACCACACACAGACTCACGTATAGTACACAGGTAGCGGTGCTTCCGTCAGCCACACAACCCGCGAGCCACCGCCCTGGCAACACAACGCCGCGCCGGTCCAGTAATTACCCAACCCCTGTCCGCCCGACGCTCTGTCACGCTGGAAACAAAATAGTCTGCGCGGATAATGTGCAGGCCCGAGCCATTGTGCGCGCACCTTTCAATAGCTCTGCGTGGCGCAAAGCGGCGTGAGAACCGCAGCGGGCAGCGTGGAGCCGGTGGTCCGGAAGCGAGCCCCGCCAGGTGTCCGCTCGCACGGGCCCCTGCGTTCCACCACACTCCCTGCTCACAAGACTGCCGCACAGCGCGCTCGCAAGTAATTACTGCCGCCCGGAGTTAAGACTTCATCCACTCTTCCCAGAGCACACGCTGTGCTCATTGTACTGCATCTGGATACCCACACTGCTGCAGAGTCCACGCTGAGGTAGAAGCGTCACGGGATACCTCCTTCTGCCCGGCTTAGTGCAGCAACTGCGCATGGCATGGACTCAAGTCGCTGCAAGTTCGCTGCAGAAATACACTACTGGCCATTAGAATTGCTACACCAAGAAGATGACGCGCTACAGACGCGAAATTTAACCGACAGGAAGAAGATGCTGTGATATGCAAATGAAAAGCTTTTCAGAGCATTTACACAAGGTTGGCGCCGGTGGAGACACCTACAACGTGCTGACATGAGGAGAGTCTCCAACCGATTTCTCATACACAAACAGCAGTTGACCGGCGTTTCCTGGTGAAACGTTGTTGTGAAGGCTCGTGTAAGGAGGAGAAATACGTACATCACGTTTCCGACTTTGATAAAGGTCGGATTGTAGACTGTCGCGATTGCGGTTTATCGTATCGCGACACTGCTGCTCGCGTTGGTCGAGATCCAATGACTGTTAGCAGAAAATGGAATCGATGGGTTCAGGAGGGTAATACGGAACGCCGTGCTGGATCCCAACGGCCTCGTATCGCTAGCAGTCGAGATGACAGGCATCTAATCCGCATGGCTGTAACGGATCGTGCAGCCACGTCTCATTCCCTGAGTCAACAGATGGGGACGTTTGCAAGACAACAACCATCTGCACGAACAGTTCGACGACGTTTGCAGCAGCATGGACTCTCACCTCCGAGACCACGGCTGCGGTTATCCTTGACGCTGCATCACAAACAGGAGTGCCTGCGATGGTGTACTCAACGACGAACCTCGGTGCGCGAATGGCAAAACATCATTTTTTCGGATGAATCCAGGTTCTGTTTAAAGCATCATGATGTTCGCATCCGTGTTTGGCGACATCGCGGTGAACGCACATTGGAAGCGTGTATTCGTGATCGGCATACTGGCGTATCACTCGGCGTGATGGTATGGGGTGCCATTGGTTACACGTCTCGGTCACCTCTTGTTCGCATTGACTGCACTTTGAACAGTGGACGTTACATTTCAGATGTGTTACGCCCCGTGGCTCTACCCTTCATTCGATCCCTGCGAAACATTTCAGCAGGATAATGCACAACCGCATGTTGCAGGTCCTGTACGGGCCTTTCTGGATACAGAAAATGTTCGACTGCTGCCCTGACCAGCACATTCTCCAGATCTCTCACCAACTGAAAACGTCTGGTCAGTGGTGGCCGAGCAACTGGCTCATCACAATACGCCAGTCACTACTCGTGATGAACTGTGGTATCGTGTTGAAGCTGCATGGGCAGCTGTACCCGTACACGCCAACGAAGCTCTGTTTGACTCAATGCCCAGTCGTATCAAGGCCGTTATTACGGCCAGAGGTGGTTGTCCTGGGTACTGATTTCTCAGGACCTATGCTCACAAATTGCGTGAAAATGTAATCGGATGTCAGTTCTATTATAATATATTTGTCCAATGAATACCCGTTTATCATCTGTATTTCTTCTCGGTGTAGCAATTTTAATGGCCAGTAGTGTATCAAGCGATGGTGCCATTACAGCCCTCCATACCTGCGAAAGTGTTGCCCGTGCAGTATTTGATGTGCGAGCTAATCTCCCGATTATTTCTCACAATTGGTGGATGGGACTCATGTCGGGGGATTTGGTGGCCAATCATTTGCCCGACCCGTCCAGCATGTTCTTCAAACCAGTCGCGGACAATTGTGGCTCGGTGACATGGCGCATTATCATCTATAAAATATTCCGTCGTTTGCGAACATGAAGTCCGCGAATGGCTGCATACGGTCTGCAACTAGCCGAAAATGACCATTTGCGGTTGGCCAGTTCCACGGGAACACAGCACGCACCATTATGTAGCCACTGCAAAATACTAACTCGAATTCTTTACAGACGAATGGAAAAACTGGTAGAAACCGACCTCGGGGAAGATGAGTTTGGATTCCGTAGAAATGTTGGAACACGTGAGGCAATACTGACCATATGACTTATCTTAGAAGAAAGATTAAGGAAAGGCAAACCTACGTTTCTAGCATTTGTAGACTTAGAGAAAGCTTTCGACAATGTTGACTGGAATACTCTCTTTCAAAGTCTGAAGGTGGCAGGGGTAAAATACAGGGAGCGAAAGGCTATTTACAATTTGTACAGAAACCAGATGGCAGTTATAAGAGTCGAGGGACATGAAAAGGAAGCAGTAGTTGGGAAGGGAGTGAGACAGGTTTGTAGCCTCTCTCCGATGCTATTCAATTTGTATATTGAGCAAGCAGTAAAGGAAACAAAAGAAAAGTTCGGAGTAGGTATTAAAATCCATGGAAAAGAAATAAAAACTTTGAGGTTCGCCGATGACATTGTAATTCTGTCAGAGACAGCAAAGGATTTGGAAGAGCAGTTGAACGGAATGGACAGTGTCATGAAAGGAGGGTATAAGATGAACATCAACAAAAGCAAAACGAGGATAATGGAATTTAGTCGGGTGACGCTGAGGGAATTAGATTAGGAAATGAGACACTTAAAGTAGAAAGGAGTCTTGCTATTTGGGGAGTAAAATAACTGATGATATTCGAAGTGTAGACTGGCAATAGCAAGGAAAGCGTTTCTGAAGAAGAGAAATTTGTTAACATCGAGTATAGTTTTAAGTGCCAGGAAGTCGTTTCTGAAAGTTTTCGTATGGAGTGTAGCCATGTATGGAAGTGAAAGATGGACGATAAATAGTTTAGACAAGAAGAGAATAGAAGCTTTCGAAATGTGGTGCTACAGAAGAATGCTGAAGATTAGATGGGTAGATCACATAACTAATAAGGAGGTATTGAATAGGATTGGGGAGAAGGTGAGTTTGTGGCAGAACTTGACAAGAAGAAGGGATGGGTTGGTAGGACATGTTCTGAGGCATCAAGGGATCACCAATTTAGTATTGGAGGGCAGCGTGGAGGGTAAAAATCGTAGAGGGAGACCAAGAGATGAATACACTAAGCAGATTCAGAAGGATGTAGGTTGCAGTAGGTACTGGGAGACGAAAAACTTGCACAGGATAGGGTAGCGTGGAGAGCTGCATCAAACCAGTCTCAGGACTGAAGACCACAACAACAACAACCAGCTCACACAGTGCCTTGTGGACAGCTTCGCACCGTGACTTCTTGGGGTCTGCGCCACACTCGGACCCTACCATCAGCTCTTACCAACTGAAATCGCGATTCATCCGACCACGGTTTTCCTGTAGTCTGCGATCCAACCGCTATGGTCAGGAGCCCAGGAGAGGCGCTGCAGGCGACGTCGCGCTGCCAGCAAAGGCACTCACGTCGGTCGTCTGCTGCCGTAGCCCATTAACGCCATCTTCCGCCACTGTCGTAACGGATACCTTGGTCGTATGTCCCACATTGATTTCTGTGGTAATTTCAGTCGGTATTACATGTCTGTTAGCACTAATAACTCTATGGAAAGGCCGTTTATCTCGGTCGTTAAGTAAAGGTCATCGTCCATTGCGTTGTCCGCGGTGAGAGCTAATGACTGACATTTAGTATTCTCATCACAATCATGAAACTATGTATCTGGAATATTGAAGTTCGTAACAATTTTCGAAATTGAGTGTCCCATGCGTCTAGCTCCGTCTACGATTCCGCGTTCAACGACGGTGAATTCCCGTCGTGGGGTCATAATCACGTCATAAACCTTTTCACTAGAATCTCCTCAGTACAAGTGACACGTCCGCCAATGCACTGCCGTTTTATACCTCGTGTACGCGGTACTTCCGCCGTCTGTATATGTGGATACCACTGCGCCATGACTTTTGTCACCTCACTGTACTTCCCACGAACATACCCCTACCGTTCACCGGTACTGCACAGCACTTCTTTTTTTGTGTTGTTTAAGACTTAACTTCTGAGGTCTAAGGTCATCAGTCCTCTAGAACTTAGAACTACTTAAACCTAACTA
This sequence comes from Schistocerca piceifrons, assembly GCF_021461385.2. NCBI lineage: Eukaryota > Metazoa > Arthropoda > Insecta > Orthoptera > Acrididae > Schistocerca > Schistocerca piceifrons. The sequence continues at coordinate 223,374,144 of NC_060146.1, forward strand.
ACCGAAGGACATCACAGACATCCATACCCGAGCGGTCGCGTGGTTCCAGACTGTAGCGCCTAGAACCGCTCGGACATAACGGCCGGCTGCACAGCACCCTCACCAACCAACTGGAAACGGAATGGATGTAACCAGTTTGTCGATTCACAGTTGTCTCGGTCGCATTTCTGACAGTGTAGCGGTTTCGGCTATTACGACTTGTCATCAGTACCTCTATGTCGTTAAGAACGTAGGACGCCAGCCGCGGTCTCTTAAAATCATCTCAGCAATTGAAGCTATGTTAAATGGTCACTGTGGGCGCCACCAGAATCTCTGATGTGTTACTTTGCTGCCGAGATACGGGTTCTGATGATGACCCGTAACAGCCGAAACCGACAAATTTTCTGAAGTACAGAAAACATTTTAAACTGGCTACACATTTCCAGTGATCTCGTGTCCCATCCGAGCAACCCATTCCAGGCTAAATAGAAGAGAGCTTCGCACAGGGACTAGGAACTCCATCTGCAAGTACTGCTCGTTACAAATATCAAGCACGATGTAGTAATAAACGTTTGAAACATTTTCTAAATGACTTCACACTGGGATGAAGTCTAGGGGCGAGCAACAGGGCGCCGAGAACGCAACAGCACTGAAAAAACGTTTCTTGAAACAAAAAAATTACACTCAGAGGCTTTTCCATTTCCGCTCTTGATACGTACAAATAGAAATAGATAGTCTCAGTTGCGTGTAAAGGAGGTCGATTGAACGATTTATTAAACACCTAGCGACATGTTACCGCAGTTTACTTGATGTCCTTGAGCTTATTTTTCTTCTTGCAATTTATCATGTAGTTGATTATTTTATGTGTCACATACACTCTAGAACAAGAAAAGAACGACGCACTATGAAGGAATTATCCTTATGGGACGGAAATCGGTAGATGTGATTTACGTGTACAGACAAGCAAATGGCTACAATTTCATAAAAACTGGATCATTTATTCAAGAGTAAGAGCTTGACAAATCGAGCAAGTCAATAACGTTTTGGTGCATCTCTGGTCCTTACACAAGCAGTTATTCGGCTTGGCATAGATTCAGATGTGGATGTTCTCCTGAGGGATGTACGAATTCTTCCCAGTTGGCACGTTAGATCGTCAAAATCCCGAGCTGGTTGGAGGGTCCTGCCCGTGCTTCTGCAAACGTTGTTATTTGGGGAGATATCCGATGACCTTGCTGGGCAAGGTAGGTTTCGAAAAGCACGAAGACGAGCAGTAGAAACTCTCGCGGTGTGCGGGCAGGCATTATCTTGCTGAAAAATAAGCCGCAGGATGGCTTGCGATACGGCGCAACCATACGGGGCGTAGAATATCGTCGACTCGCAGCTATACTTTAAGCACCCCGCGGATGACAACCAAAGAGATGTTGCTAGGAAATGAAACGGCAGCCCGGACGATCGGTCCTGCTTGCTGGACCGTACAGCGTCTGCAGTTACGTCTCCGGGTCTCAGTTAGGAGCAGGACTCGTCGCCACCACAGCAAACTGGCTTGCTGGTGTACAGAGGTCAGTGGTAGTCGGCGAAAAGGGTACCGCGATCTGAGCCCTCGTTCTATGAGCCGCCTATTAATGGTCGTCGAGGTCACTGGAGCACGAGTTGCACGTCGGGTCGGCGATTACAATGAATCCGGGCCTCTGGGCGCCTCTCTGACGACTGCTCGGCCCTCGCTTTCTGTCGCCTCTCCAGGTCCATCGCCTCCTTCTTGACGCTGATTTCGGCCACAGTTCAGCCATTCCTGCCGACATCGTCGCAAAATGGCACCCCTCCTATTCAGATG